>NC_140210.1:57411286-57803786 GCF_951802725.1 Rutilus rutilus
CCCCACCGGGATAGAAAAACATGAACACATACACACACACACACTCACTCACACACACACACCTTTAAGTAGTCACCTAAATAAGGACATATCACTCTTGACAGTTGTATTGATGTAGCCTTTATATAAATCTTAGTACACTGACAAATTTTGCCACTAAAAGAAAGTTTTGTTCTTCTAGGAAAGTTTGTGAGTCTTAATTCTGAATCTTTCGTAACATTATAAATGTCACTTTTGATCAGTTTGATGAATAATAGTGTCCATGTTCATGTTGACGGAGGGCATGAGAGGAAGTGGAGCGATTATATGCTGCGTTTACAGTGGGAAATGAACAGTGTTGGGAGTAACGCGTTACAAAAGTAATTAATTACTGTAATGCATTGCTTTTTGCTGTAACGCGGTAATGTAAGGCATTACAGGGGGAAAAAAAGTAATATTTTACTCGGTACAAATGTCAGTAACGTGCGTTACAAGCAATGTTAGTTAACCTGGAATAAAGTGGTAGTTTTTTTTTCTTCATACAAATTCGCCAAAATCACTGCGAGATCTGCAGAGGAGAAACGTCCGCGCAAAATGTTTCACTTCCTGTACGTTAATCAGACAGAGCCGAGATGAGTGAGCCTGCAGCGGATAGTACATTCTCAACAGCGAGAGTAGTTTCCTGCTTACCAGTCGCAGTGGTCCAGCGCCGTTTCCATGGCAACTCTGCGCCGCGGCCGCTCCAGTGTTTGAAAGCGACATGAATAATAATTCATTACATTTATATAGCGCTTTTCTCTGCACTCAAAGCGCTTTACATAGAAGGGGGGAATCTCCTCAACCACCACCAATGTGCAGCATCCACCTGAATGTTCAAAGTTCACGCGCACGGCCATTGATTAAACCACGTCAAAATCATGCAGCATTTATAAACATCTAGAATTAGAACATTACTTAAATAAAAATCTCATTAATATTAAATTATACATTTAAAACTGATTTTGGAGATCTATGACTCGTTCATAGACCAAATGGCCTATGCCCACACTACTGCAGTCAAGATCACAATAATAATTAAAATAAAATAAAAATATTTGGCTTAGCTATTATTCAGTAGTTATTTTTATTTTTGCTAAAGTTTACCCCGGGCTTAAAGTAAAAAGATGTCTGTACATGCGTCCATGCAAAGTACCATGGTAATATTTGAGGTACCATGGTTATATCTGAGGTAGTATGTACCATGGTAATATGTATGGCAGAATGTACCATGGTTATATCTGAGGGTACTAGGGCATGTACCAT
This sequence comes from Rutilus rutilus, assembly GCF_951802725.1. NCBI lineage: Eukaryota > Metazoa > Chordata > Actinopteri > Cypriniformes > Leuciscidae > Rutilus > Rutilus rutilus. The sequence goes on from NC_140210.1 coordinate 57,412,568, forward strand.
GGTAAATCTGAGGTACCATACTATGTACCATAACATACTGTACAGTATAGTACTTCAGATATTATCATGGTTCCATGATAATATCTGAAGTACTATAAAGTATGTACCATCCATGGTTATATCTGAGGTACTATGGTATGTACCATAGGTAATATGGTAAATCTGAGGTACCATACTATGTACCATAGTAACATCTACAGTACCATGCAATGTACAATGGTACCATGATAATATCTGAAGTACTATATAGTATGTACCATGGTTAGATGTAAGGTACCATGGTACTATGGTATACCATGGTATGTACTATAGTACATCATGGTAAAATTTCTTATGGGTCCAAGCTCAGTCGGATACCACATCACCTTCTACTGGATGTGTAATGAGCTAATTGAGCATCATACGCTACATTTAGATTGCCAAATCCATATTTGCAGTTATTTTGGTGAGAGTAACTTAAAAGTAATGCAATAGTAGTGTAATGCCTTACATTTTAAATACAGTAATATTGTAATGTAACAAATTACTTTGAAATGACAGTAACAAGTAATAAATAATGCATTACAGTTTCGAAGTAACTTGCCCAACACTGGAAATGAATAACAGTGGATTCGGGAGCATTTCCTGAAGAGAGGAGAGGTGGAGTGGCCGCGGATTCCAGCTGATAATCACATCATACACCAGAGAGCCATGAAATCATCCAATTTCTGTCAATTTAACAACCGCGCGTCTGTTCGACATGTGCTTTTACGTTTTTTTTTTTTGTTGTTTTTTACTGCTTACACACATTTTCAAAACTTTGCCTGTTTTTTTCCCCCAAAACTTTACACACAAATCCAAGAATTGCACAGACAAAATGCAAAATGCCTCACATCTCTTGCTAAATGAAGCACTGCATTCAAAATATCACAAACACATCTCAAAAGCAAACATTTGTGTTACGTTGCAAATGGTTTCCGAAAGACCTATAACTCGACCTTTGACCTTTTATAGGCCTATTCTAAAGCCATGATCGGTTGGTGTTCAGTAAAGCAATGAGTGTTTGCACATGTGAGGAGTGTGTGTGTGTGTGTGTGTGTGTGTGTGTGTGTGTGTGTGTGTGCAGGGCCGTCGCTAGTGGGGTGAAAGGCGGTGACAGTTATAGGGGCATCACAAAATCCAGCAGTTATACTATATCGGCCCCTGTTGTATGAATAATTATAATATTTTATATAGTTGTGTGCCTGAGATTTAAATGAAAACCACAAAAACATGCAATTTGGTTAAATATTTTTCCAAAGATCTGCTTCTCTTACCTCCCTATAAATGGTTTAGTCCAATCTAAAGTATTTATTAATTATTCAGTCAGTGACAAACATCAGATGGACCCAATGAAATTGTAAGTCCCGCCCCAGCTCGTGAACAGAGCCAATCAGAGTTGAGGCGGCAGTGCCTGAAGTTAACCATGAAGAGCAGGAGACTGACTGACTGACTGAAGACATAAATCAGGGATCCAGAAACGCCATGAACAGAATGAGAGGGAGGCCAGGAGAGTTGATGTATCCCAGTCGATCAAGACGTTCTTAAAGACGGGTTGTATTGTTATTTCGCTGGGAATAAGAAAACTGGCGGTCCTGTCACTCTTCATTATCGGTGCGCACCACAATCCACCGAATGATTACGTGCTCAAAATTCCTGTCTTTTACACTACACTGTAAAAAAAATCCCGTTGTTTTTACGGAAAAAAACTGGCAGCTGTGGTTACCAGACCAATACTGTAAAAATCACATCAAACTGTAAACATACTTACGGAGTAACATGTAAATGTAACATTTTAAACATGTGAATTCAACATTCTGTTGAGTTAATATCTGTTTTGTACCATAGTATTACACTGACAAACCAACAATCACAGCAGTAATGCTGGGTGGTGGTGGCGCAATGGATAAGACACATGCCTTTGGTGTGAGAGACCCGGGTTCGAATCCACTGTGAGACACCAATGTGTCCCTGAGCAAGACACTTAACCCCTAGTTGCTCCAGAGGCGTGCGACCTCTGACATATATAGCAATTGTAAGTCGCTTTTAAAGCGTCAGCTAAATGAATAAATGTAAATGTAAATGCGAGTCACATGATTAATCAAAGCTAATCACAAGTAGCTCTTCCACAAGAAAGTTAATATTAATACGTAGAAGGTGCACAGTGTCATTCACACAAACATTAAACACCATCATGGTAACACACATGAAATTTAAAAAATACAATAAACATTAATTTAACAACATTAAATGTAACATAAAACCCTAATGTACATAACTGATTATAAAAAACTAAGAAAACTATGACGAAACATAGTTATTTCAACAAAAATACATCAAATGTGAAGTGTCACACAGGGAATTGTGGGAATGTCAACTTACGTTTTTTCACTGTAAATTATACAATCACTTGTTCGTTTTTACTTCCAAAAACTGGAAATGTAATGGTATTTTACAGTAAAATTACATTAAATGTACCGTTAGATCTATCACAGTTATTTACCGTGTATAGTAAGGAAACTTTCTGTTAACCAATTAACAGTTTTTCACTGTAGCATTTTTACAGTCTTTTACTGTTAAAATCACGTAGCCTGGCAAGCCAGACGTACATCAAGATGTTTAGTCTGGCAACTCACCATAGACACGGTCAATCTGATGGGCGGGATAAACGGCTGTCTTTCAAATTCCCTCTGCACACAATAGGACAGCGCTTCAACCAACCAGAGCGTTTTCCCAACAGCGGAGCTTAGTTGATAGATTCAACTTTTAAATAATAATAATAATTATAATAATAATTAATTACATTTATATAGCGCTTTTCTAGGTAGGCCTACTCAAAGCGCTTTTACATGAAAGGGGGGAATCTCCTCAGCCACCACCAATGTGCAGCATCCACTTGGATGATGCGACGGCAGCCATATTGCGCCAGAACGCCCACCACACACCAGCTTACTGGTGGAGAGGAGACAGTGATGAAGCCAATCAGTGTATGGGGATGATTAGGAGGCCATGATGGACAGAGGCCAAGGGGCAAATTTGGCCAGGATGCCGGGGTTACACCCCTACTCTTTTTCGAAGGACATCCTGGGATTTTTAATGACCACAGAGAGTCAGGACCTCGGTTTAACGTCTCATCCGAAGGACGGTGCTCATTGACAGTATAGTGTCCCCATCACTACACTGGGGCATTAGGACCCACACAGACCACAGGGTGAGCACCCCCTGCTGGCCTCACTAACACCTCTTCCAGCAGCAACCTGGTTTTCTCAGAAGGTCTCCCATCCAGGTACTAACCAGGCTCAGCCCTGCTTAGCTTTAGTGGGCAACCAGTCTTGGGCTACAGGGTGATATGGCTGCTGACCGTGATATGCAAATCTGGCCGACAAAACTACGAACACATCTTCCTTTTTTTAAGAATGACTTAAGTGCCGTTCTTTGTTCTTTTCTCAAAGAAAACCTTAACTCCAACTCCTCCAGAGTTGCGGCCAAAGCCGATTCGAAAGACCGCTGTTCTCCATCCGCAGCAGCCATTCTTTGTTTTCAAGTGGCAGGGAGCCGTCGCAACTCTGTCGTCATATGTTAAGCCCGCCCCCGCCTACTCTATACACGACGTGATTGGCCTGACCCAATTTTGGGTATTTGCAGCAAAAAGGTCTATTGAGAGTTGCTAGACCCACCCTGGCTGCAAAATAATTTTGCTGCCACTAGGGTGCGTCTAGATTTCTAGGCTAAAAATCACGATCATTTTTTACTGTGTATTGTAAATAGAGTTAAAAATGTACACGAGTCACGACGCATTGCATTATGCACCGGACCTGCCGCTGATGATGTATTTATTACATCAAGACAACACCAATACAACACACTGCACTTGGATGAATACATTTATTAACTTTATTTAATAATATTACCAGTTCCACATTATCTTTATTTTTTTCAAAAAGACAATAAATGATGTTATTTTTAAAATTTGACTGCATTCTTGTCAATTTCTAAATGTTTACTTTTTGATTTATGAATTATAATAGACTGATGGGGGGAACATGATTTTGCTTTTACTTTTTAAAAATTGTTTTTATTGTTATCTAACAATTTCTTGCTTTTTGTTAGTTTTTATTAGATACTTCCTGTTAGATTTGTGTGTGTTACATTTAGAGAATTGTGTGTTGTGGTTTGCAAAAAGTGTTTTCTAAAATTGAAAACGGAGTCGAAGGCCGAGAATTAGTGCATGGTTTTGCAGATTTGGCGTGTGGTTCTCGTGTTTGGGTGGCGGGTTTCATTGTGTGACAAGTGAGGATTTTGTGTGTAAGCAGTTGAAAAAAAAAAAAAAACTGTAACCCTCAAGAACTGAAATTAACACAGTCATGGTAACAGCTCATGAATATTTAATGAGGCAAAAACGGTTTAGAATTGTTTTGTTTGTGCGTTGCTAAGCAACTCTTTGTAACATTGTAGCTGAGGGAATGTTTCACACTGCGAAGCACTGATGATGCGACTTGTCACCGTGTCACATGATCAGTCAACCGTGTCTGGTTGCCACAGTTACTGTTTCCCCGAAGCAGACCGAAGACAGGAAGTGAAGCGCTGTCAGAGATCAAACACTCATTCATACGCTTTATAAAGATGCTTCACTGAATCACTCAGTGTCACACACAAGGCCAAAAGAGCTTTAGGAGCTGCAACAGATAAACGGTTATGCAAACAGACCACATGTAACGCAAGAAACTGAAGGAAAGATGCTTATACACACACACACACACACACACACACACACACACACACACACACAAAACCACAGCTGCTTCAATAGACGTAAAGCCCTGTGTGGAAAAAACTGCAGTGTTTTCCAAACCACAAATCATACGGGTTATATGTGTTTTAGTCTGTGTGCTCATGTGAAGATCATCAATCATGAGACGATTATTACTCATTCTCATGAGTTTTACATGAACACACTGAGATCAGAAACAGAAGCGAAACAGATCTATTTAAACCATGCATGTTTCAGGTTCACTTTAGTTTGTCCCTTGAAAGACGACTCTGCGTTTGCCAGAGTGAACTGAAATAACCGTTGCATTAACTGTAATGACCTTTCTCGTTATTCTTCTGTGTTTTCTGCCTGAAAAGGCTCTGCAGTCGAAGTGAGGAAAGCGTTTGACATTTTTAGACATTTTTAGAGAAGAATTACCTTAGAAATATGAAGTTATGAATTGTGCAAGTGTGTGGTGGCTTTGGTTGGCTCTGAGCGGTCAGCTTTGATTATAGCACATCATGTGTGAAGGAGCATTTCCTCTTTTATACCTCAGAAAGTATACAACAACATCGGAAGTTTACTCTCTAGTTGTTCTAGATGTACACAGAGGGAAACAAAACTCAGCTGACCCATGAGTCTCTCTGTCGGTGTGTGTGTGTGTGTGTGTGTGTGTATGTGTTGTGACAGCCTGAGAGGTTCAGGATCTTTCGCTTGTGTAATCTCCCAGTAAACACCTCTTCATCAGTCTCTTCAGGTGTGTTTAATAATCAAACAGAAGGATTTCAACTTAAGTCTCTTCAGGTCCAAACAAAACAACTTCATCTTCTTGATAGGTGGGAAGAATCTTTGCAACAAAGAGGACCTTTTTCTTTACAGCATGTGGTTTTAAACGTTTTAAGACGATATGTGTTCACTGGTTACTGTTGTATATTACTACTAATTAAGTACTTTAACTCTTCCAACATTTATTTTAATATTTCCAACATTTAGTTTCCAATGTCACAAAGTGTTAGGCTACTGAGATTTTACTATAATTGTATTTTGTTCATTGATGAAATATGGCTAATATGCTGGTAAATCAGTTTTTTTTTTTGGGGGGGGGGGGGGGGGGGGGGGGGGGTTGAAGTTCAGCTATGAAATGTAAAAGATGAACCCTGAATAAAGCTGTAGATGTGAAGCAATAACTAGTGTTATTGAATGTACAACAGTAAAATGAATAAAATAAGAATAAAAATAACAGTATAATCCTGTACTTTATTTTACAGTAGGCCTATATGCTTAAAACTACGGTAGTTACTCCAGCACATCCCATAGACTTTCAGTGAAGTTAAGCTCTGGACTCAGACAGGGCTCGAAACATATTCAGTTTTCACCATAAAAGAAGAGTTGAGTTTGCAAGAGTGAAGGGAAATAACTGTAATTACATTTCTTATTGTTCTTATGTGCTTTCTGCCTAAAAAGGCTTTGCAGTCGAAGTGAAGAATGTGTTTTCTCTTCATTACTGGTAAATTACCGGTAAGAGATCCAAAAATACCAGTAAATTGGTTTGACTTTGACTAAATGCAGACGAATCCATTTATGACGTGTTAAATTGTGCAAACTTTCATTGTTTGTGGTGTTGGTCCGCTGTGGATATGTGCGAAGCCTGTTTCATCTCTAAAGCACTTCAGAAAGTACAACAAATGTGGATGTTTGTTGACTACATGTTTACGCTGATGTCATGAAGAACTTGTAGCCTCATCAGCATAAAACTCAGCTGACCTATAAACCCATAGCTGCCAACTTTTGAGTTTTGCTTGGAGTGATTCGAAAACAAATTTCAGGATTTCAATTCAGGTCAGTTCTTGTGATTTGATTTAACCCTTTATAGGGCACTCATTGAAATATTTGGAAATTCTAATTTTTAACCTCAGAACCCTAATGGGGGATGTTAAAGGACATTTAAACAAAAAAAAAATTTCTCAATTTTTTTCATCTTTGCATTGCAAATCAAGGTCAATGAAGTTACCATATATGAGCACTTGCCTGTCTAGGGTAAAATAAATTACAGAGAGTGAATTAAAAAAATATATGACACAAACACACACAAACTGCAAGGAACATTTATTTATTATAGGCACAAACTGCAAGGAACATTTATTTAGAGACATCTCTGTCTTTAGGTACTGATACGGGCATCTTGTGGAGGGTGCTCCGGGAGTATGGGGTCCGGGGCCCTTTCCTAAGGGCTATCCGGTCCCTGTAGGAGCAGGAGCTTGGTTCGCATTGCCGGCAGTAAGTCAGACTTGTTCCCGGTGCATGTTGGACTCCGACAGGGCTGCCCTTTGTCGCCGGTTCTGTTAATAATTTTTATGGACAGAATTTCTAGGCGCAGCCAGGGGCCGGAGGGTTTCAGGTTTGGGGACCATGCAATTTCATCTCTGCTCTTTGCGGATGATGTTGTCGTGCTGGCCTCATCAGGTTTTTCGCCCGATCGGAACCAAACCAGTGCAGAAATGTTCTCTAGAGTCTGAATATCAATAATTATCGAAAAAAAGTTGAAATTTCGATTCACGGATGCTAAGGGACGCCAAAACGTACGTTGTGGGAGGGGCCTATTTTACTAAAACGGCTATAACTCCAGAAGTAAATGAGGTATCTTCACCAAACTTGGTACACATGTGTAATAGGTTAATCTGAGGTCACAGTAAAAAATCCGCGGCGATTGGACACATGGTGGCGCTATAACATGAAAAAAACATAAAACAGGCTATAACCACCTGACCATTAGTCCGATTGACTTGAAAATTGGTATGCAGTGTCTTGGTCCAAGGTGCCATGTATGTCTATGAGGACATTGGAGTATCTCAAAAAACATGGCCGCCATCGGCCAATGAAGTTTGAGCACCTATTAGACAAGGTTAACGGAGGCTGATCGGAACGAAACTCGATGGGCATGTTCGACTCATGGCCCTAGAGGTCTGTAAGAATTTTGAAAGAAATCGGCCACTAGTTGGCGCTAACGAGTTTTTTTCAGGCCAGGACCTTCAGCATGCACTGGGATGGTTTGAAGCCGAGTGTGAAGCGGCTGGGATGAGAATCAGAACCTCCAAATCCGAGGCCATGGTCCTCAGTCGGAAAAGGGTGGCTTGCTCACTTCAGGTTGGTGGAGAGCTCCCGCCTCAAGTGGAGGAATTCAAGTATCTTGGGGTCTTGTTCACGAGTGAGGGAAGGCCTGAACGGGAGATTGAAGACGGATTGGTGCAGCTTCTGCAGTAATGCAGTATGTACCGGTCTGTCGTGGTGAAGAAGGAGCTGCCAAGTGAAGCTCTCAATTTTCCGGTCGATTTTCCGTTCCTACTCTCACCTACACTGTTAGACCTTACCGGGTTTTTTTACAGTAAAATACTGGCAACACTGTTGCCAGTAAAATACTGTTAATTGTACAGTTCTTTACTGTAGTCTAGTTTGTTTCTGTAAAAATGCACTAAATTCTAATTCAAATGAACTAATTACACTTGCAGAAACCGACTGCCTTAAATTGAACAACTGTCATTTAAATGTATTAACTAAAATTTATAATGCATTAATAATGTGAGCAAAGTATAACTGTGAACTTCTTTCATTTGAGACCACTAAAAAACTATTGAACATAAAAAGATTTCCACTGGACCAGCAACTACACAGTCACCGCCTGTTAAATAAAGCAACATGCAGCATATCATCAATGTTTGTAGATCTTCTCCTGGTCTGAAGCACAGGCTCTACTCTTCTGCACAATGGTGACCCAAAAAACTAATTTTACAGTAAACTACTGGCAACAGTGTTGCCAGTATAAACCTGTTTTATAACTTACAGTTTATTACTGTTAAAATACATTTTGTGGGTGTGTCTTTTTATCTTACACTGTTAACCCTTTCAACCCCACAGGGAAATCCACACTACAAAGAGTAAAAAGTAACATTGAGACAGTGCTGCAGTGAGATAATTAAGGGAATATGTAAGTGATTGTTGAGCATTAGTGATGAACACCTGCTGTTAACAAGCAGATTCACTGAAGAAAAGAGAAACACAAGAACAGAAAATAGAGAAACACAATAACTACGACTGACTTCCAGCCATTACACATTACACTTATTATTAACCAGTATGACTTTATTTCTGTCATACATCTACAGAAGTTGTTATTAAGATGTTTAATTGAAAATGTTTGTTTGAAGTTACCATTATAGAGATCAGTGCTTGCTTTAGTTGGGATGTTGATGCTAAAACTTTCATTTTTCTTTTGCTGCTTGAGCTGTGTTTTTGCAAGTCACACTTGTGCGCACACAGTTTATGAATGATTGTGGTTGTAGTGCTTATGATGACAAAATCATCATATTGCCTGTTCATTCACTAAGGAATTAATTCTTATTCATTCAGAGTTTTATCCTCGATCAAAAGTGTTAAATTAGCAACACTGTGAAACTACAGCAATAAATTACTATGACTCTTTTTTTTTTAACACATCATGCATAAACCAAAAAAAACAGAGCTATACTATGTTTTAGAAACACAGAGATATCACAATTTAGCACATTAATCTCAACAATGGTGGCAATATTTCTTTTTTTTTTATTATTCATGCAGCAGTGCATGCTGGGAGTTTTATATTATCCTGGAACCCAGCATGCATTGCGACATGAAACTTTTCACCATTGTTGAGATTCATATGCTGATTGTTGATGTCTGTGTGTGTCTGAGCCAAGCAGGAGTAAAATAAAATTGAATGCACTATATGATTGTTATTTTTCAGAAGACCTGATAACAGAAATATTGATTTCATTATGTAGATACACAGATTTATGCTAAATATGACATACCCATAATTTCAATGAATATATACAGGAATAATCTGAAAATCAGACATGTCCAGGATGATTGTGATATCATCACAAAAGAATAAAAACATCTTATAAACTTCCTCTTGACTTTTTCTTGCCATAACAAATGTGTTTTATAAACTCACTGTTACAGTAGTCAGAGAGAGATGAATGGTAAGAAGTCAAGGGACAAGAGACCAACTAAAGCAAATACTGATCTCCATCATGGTGACAACAAACTTTATTATTAACTAAATCTCTGTTAATTCTCAACAAGAACTTTTGTACATGTATGAAAGAAATAATCGTAAACTGGTTTGTAAACTGGTTTCACACTCAGTGTTGCTGGAAGTCAGTTGTAGTTTTTGTGTTCCTCTTTTTTCTGTTCTTGTTTGTCTCTCTCCTTCAGTGATTCTGCTTATCAGGTGTTCATCAGTGTCTCAATTCACTCACTTCTTTTCATTCACTCTGTCAAGTGGACTATATTAGTGAACTAATGTAGGGAATAGTGAATGAGGGTATAGGGTGTGATTGGGAAAACAGCCTCTGAGTGTCGACTTTGAGCACTGTTCATTTACAGTATATTCCTGTAGGCTATTTTTGTTTTCTACGGTATATTACTGTTTTAATGGAAAATGGTATGATACTGTCTGAATTACGCCTTTTTTTACAGCAAGGGTTAACAGTGTATGGTCATGAGCTTATATTTGCTCATAATTGCGTTTTATCACAAACCAATATTCAGTAATTAAAATCAATTCACACAGTACTAGGCCTCACACGAACAATAAGCACGTGTGTATGCCATTTAACTATAAAAAAAAAAAAATACATTCATAAGGCATATGTCTAAAAATGGACACTTCCTCGACTTAGGTAAACGGGGCATATGATCAAATATGGTGCATTTAGTTTTCAGCCAATCATTAAGCTAATTTTTACAAATGCTATGCAAATAACAGCAATCCTAATCTTTAACACAACTATTCAACCAAATAATTTGTGAGTTACATCAACTTACCATGTTTAGTTATGATGTTATTACTATAACTGTGGGAGAAGCCAGGTTCAAAAAAGCAATATTTTTGATTTCTGCAAGATGGCTGTGTTTGAGGTGCGCCAGGCCACTGCTGATTGGTCAGATGCCTTGATGTCAATATCTGTCAGATAGCTTGATCTCCCCTGATTGGCTGAGAGCAAACTACATGACTCTAGCACTCCAAACGGAGGCGGGGGGGGGGGGGGGGGGGGGGCATTTTGAATGTGTGCAGAAGTGACTAAATATAGTTACTTGCCCCATAAAGGGTTAATATTGACTAATTTGGATAAATATTAGGTACACAAGATAGGCGTTAATTTTTCTCAAAAAAAAAAAATCTCACCTAATGCTGTAAACATACAGAGAGCCCTGGCAGCTGGTAGTATTATTTCAGTTAAAAATATTAGTTAAAAATAACTCAAATTAAATATAATGCGTTTTTTATTATAATATCAACTTTATTTAATGATATAAGTTAAAATATAATAAATATGTAATATAGTAGCCTACACATAGCAAAATACTCTATATGGTGTTGGCCTATCTGAAGGACATCACCGGACCCCTGATGGATCCCCTTCAGTTTGCTTACAGAGCAAACAGGTCTGTGGATGATGCAGTCAACATGGGACTGCACTATATCCTGCAACATCTTGACAGACCTGGGACTTATGCACGGATCTTATTTGTGGACTTCAGTTCGGCCTTCAATACCATCATCCCTGATCTTCTCACAGCCAAACTGACTCAGCTCTCCATGCCATCCACAATCTGTCAGTGGATCTCCAGCTTCCTGACGGACCGGCAGCAGCTAGTGAGACTGGGGAAACTCACATCCAGGACCCTCACCATCAGCACTGGCGCCCCCCAAGGGTGCGTTCTCTCCCCACTGCTCTTCTCCCTGTACACTAATGACTGCACTTCTAAAGACCCCTCTGTCAAGCTCCTGAAATTTGCAGACGACACCACTGTCATCGGTCTCATCCAAAATGGTGACGAGTCTGCTTCCCAGTGGGCATTTGATGTCAATTTGACATCAAATTGATGTCAAAATTACGTCAAGAAATTGGTCAAAAATGAAAATCAAATTGACGTCAAAGTGTTGATGTCAATTTGATGTCAAGATTTGACCTCTGCTGATGTCATTTTGCCAAACAAAAAGGTGAAACGCATGGCCATACACTTATTACCAGCTTCACTTAAACTAACCAGATTTACTTTATTTAATTTCCGGTTTAAATAAATATAATATTTAAATAGTTTAAAATATATTAAACATATTTTGATGACACCATGATGGTGGTTAGCGTTTGCTTTAGTTGTGCTCTTGGCCCTTGACTCTTTAATATTAAATTTTCTCTGGCTGCTATAACTGTGTGTTTATAAAGCACAACTGTTGTAGCTAAAAAAGCCATGAGAAACTGAGATCAGGAGATGTTGGTGGTTTATTGAAGATGATGACAATATCATCATGTAATTGCCTGAATCGCTGATCTTATTCAGTGTCTAATCTTTGGTTATATAGGACTTGTGATTTTAATGTTGTATTATAATATAAGCCATCTAATCTAACAGCATGAGAATGTTTGTTTTATAATTAATAAAGGATTTTAAAAACATTTAATGCATTAAACTTAACATTATTACTTAGCTATCAAGAATCAGTGTATGACTCTCAACAATGGTGACAATCAATGAAATGCTTCATGCTGCAGTGCATGCTGGGTACCACCAATCAAAACTCACCCATATCTCCCAGCATGCATTGCAGCTTTAATAAATTATGCAGCTGTAGTTGATCTGATTATCTGGATATTTTGTTTGATTGTCACCATTGTTGAGATTCATACGCTGTTTCTTGATGTCTGTGTGCGTCTAATTAATGCCATAGATGACAGGGTTTTGTGCACTAAATAGTTTTTAAAAACCAAGTATATTATTTGATAAACAACACTTCTAGATATGCTGTAGAATCAAATTACTTCTGTCATGAATAAAACCGCTTTTAAACCACAAATCCCATATAATCAAAGCATTAGACACTGAACATGATCAGGGATTCAGGCAATTACATGATGATTTCATCAATAAACAGCCAACATCTCCTGATCTCAGTTTCTCATGGCTTTTTTAGCTACAACAGTTGTGCTTTATAAACACACAGTTATAGCAGCCAGAGAAAATTAATATTAAAGAGTTAAGGGTCAAGAGAACAACTAAAGCAAACGCTAACCACCATCATGTGTCATCAAAATATGTTTAATATATTTTAAACTATTTAAATATTATATTTATTTAAACCGGAAATTAAATAAAGTAATTCTGGTTAGTGTAAGTGAAGCTGGTAATAAGTGTACGGCCATGCGTTTCACCTTTTTGTTTGGCAAAATGACATCAGCAGAGGTCAAACTCTTGACGTCAATTTGATTTTCATTTTTGACCAATTTCTTGACGTAATTTTGACATCAATTTGATGTCAAATTGACATCAAGGTGCCCGCTGGGTTACAGACTGGGGGTTGAACAGCTGGCTGTCTGGTGCAGTTATAACAACCTTGAGCTGAACACACTCAAAACAGTGGAGATGATCGTGGACTTCAGGAGAAACACCCCAGCACTCCCCCCTCTCACCATCATGAACAGCACTGTGGAAGCAGTGGAGTCATTCAGGTTCCTGGGCTCTACCATCTCCCAGGACCTGAAGTGGGCAAATCACATTGACTCCATTGTGAAAAAGGCCCAGCAGAGACTGTACTTCCTTCGCCAGCTGAAGAAGTTCAATCTGCCACAGGAGCTGCTGATCCAGTTCTACTCAGCCGTCATTGAGTCTGTCTTAAGCACTTCCATCACTGTCTGGTTTGGTTCAGCTACCAAATCGGACATCAGGAGACTACAACGGACAGTCCGGACTGCAGAGAGGATTATTGGTGCCCCCCTGCCAACCCTCCAGGACCTGTACTCTTCCAGAGTGAGGAAGAGAGCAGGTAAAATCATCACAGACTCCACTCACCCTGGACATCCCCTGTTTGAACTGTTACCGTCAGGACGGCGACACAGATCACTGGCCACAAGAACTTCCAGGCACAGGAACAGTTTCTTTCCACAGGCCATTTCCCTTCTGAACACTTAACATGCCCCCCAAAGCATATGCCTGTAAGTGCAATACTCCCACTGTCTAGTGCAATAAACTCAGGTGATATTTATATCTATATTATTCATACTACTCAAAATACTGTAAATATGTTTATAATCTGTAACATGCGCTAGACTCCCACTGTCTAGTGTAATATTCTCTAATTCAGGTGATATTTATATTATTCATACTACTCAAAATACTGTAAATATGTTCATAATCTGTAAATGTTTATTAAGACTAAACCCAACTGTGACCCTACTTTTTTACTTTTTATACTATTTTTATTTATTTTTTATATATTTTCATTCTTAGAATTTGTATTACTATGTTCTTGTTGTATTTGTATTTGTATATGTGCACTGGAAGCTTCAGTACCAAGAAAAATTCCTTGTGGGTGCAAGCACACTTGGCAATAAAGCTCTTTCTGATTCTGATTCTGATTCTGATTCTGATTATATAGCTCTTGTTTTCTAGCCAAATAATGTGCTATAGCCTATATTACGATCATTAAATGGCTTTTCTGAGGTAAATGTTATGTGATAATTGTTCTCCAGCTGTTTTATTGACCCCTTTCCATGGTTGAAAAACACTGATTGATCGATATCATGTATGAGGAATATACATTTCGGTAAGTTGTACTGCATCTTTCAACAGTGTTTGTGTTTATTTACTATTAGCTAGAGATGATCAGTTCACGTGCCGCTAGGGATCTGTCACGTCACATTTACAAGCGACAAAACAGTATTTATTGTTTGAATGAATTTCGTAATAAAATTTACAGAATCTGAGAGCTGAGATTTTTTTTATATCTTAAGTAACCTGCTCTGTCTAGTCTGTCTTATTATATGGGTCTTTCCAAGTTGTAGATTTTGATCTATGTGTGTGTTCAAGAGAAACAGTAACTTAATGGGCCCTATCACACACCCGACGCAATGCCGCGCAAGTGTTTTTGGCTAGTTTCAGCTCAACACAGTTTTCAGTGCAAGGTTAAAGCTGTGTGTATGTGTGTGTGTGTGTGACGCAAGACGCTACGCTAGTGTTTTTTATGGAAGCTTGTTTCCGCCACTGAATAATAAATAAATAATAATAATTGCGACTTTTTATCTCACAATTCTGACTTTTTCCCACAAAATTGCGATATATCAAGTCAGAATTGTGACTTTTTTCTCAGAATTGTGAGATATGAAGTCAGAATTGTGAGAAATAAAGTCGCAATTCTGAGAAATAAAGTCGCAATTGCGCGATATGAAGTCACAATTCTGAGAAATAAAGTCGCAATTGCGCGATATGAAGTCACAATTCTGAGAAATAAAGTCGCAATTGCGCGATATGAAGTCACAATTCTGAGAAATAAAGTCGCAATTGTGAGATATAAAGTTGCAATTCTGAGAAATAAAGTCGCAATTGGGAGATATAAAGTCAGAATTGCACGTTATAAAGTCAGAATTGTGAGGTATAAACTATTCTGTGGTAAAAAATAAAAAATAAAAAAAAGTCCGTCTTTTTTTCCCTTAGAATTAGACTTTATATCTCACAATTCTGAGAAAAGATGTCAGAATTGCGAGATATAAACTCGCAATTGCGTGTTATAAAGTCAGAATTGCGAGATATAATTCAGAGATTCGCAATTCTGACTTTATATCTCGCAATTCTGACTTTATAACACGCAATTGCGACTTTATATCTCGCAATTCTGATTTTATAACACGTAATTCTGACTTTATAACACGCAATTCTGATTTTATATCTCGCAATTCTGACTTTATAACACGCAATTGCGACTTTATTTCACGCAATTCTGACTTTATATCTCGTAATTCTGAGATAAAAAGTCACAATTATCTTTTAAAATGTTTTATTCTGTGGTCGGAAACAAGCTTCCATAGTTTTTGGCTAGTTTCAGCTCAACACAGCGTGAGGTTAAAGCTGTGTGTATGTGTATGTGTGTGTGTGTGTGTGTGTGTGTGTGTGAGGTTAAAGCGCAAGCAAACCATCTATGGGACAAGCCAGATTCCACCATATCTTTATGTACACAATATTAATCTTTTACATTGTAATCCTTTTATTTGTAATATTTGGCATGTTTGTGTGCCGCTGTGGGTCCCTGTGTGTTTAATAAGCAGAGTGTGTGTGTAATAAGCGGAGTGTGTGTGTAATAAGCAGAGTGTACGCGCGTTGTGGACCCGCCTGTAGGCGCACATTACTAACGCACTCATTAAATAACAAAAAAAATATTGTGCCATCGACTTTAGACCAGGTTTCAGTCGGTCAGCGGCTCAGTCTATTTCTGTTCCTCAAAATAGCAACGCGCCAACAATGCGCCAGAACACACACCTCGTTCTCAGACCAGCAGCCCATGGGCACATAAATGGGCGCAAATGCATTTGCTATTTAGACAACGTGGCGCAGGACGTGAAAATGATAATTGCGTCAGGCTGAAACTAGCAAAACACACTTGTGTCGCGCCTGGCGCCTCGCTAAGACACAGAGTATGGTGATTAAATGATGCACAGTAAATTGAGATGGTTGTCCCGTGGGAAAGAGCTTGAACGATTTCTGAGCCTCCTCGCTGGGATTTTCACTTTCCTGGACAGCAAAGGAAAACGGGAACCGGTGCTGGATCACACAGCTGGCCTTTCTGACTGAAAACCTGAAAACACTCGCAACTTGCAGCTTCAAGGAAGAGATGAGCCTCCAAGCAACATGCTGAATGCAATCAGAGCATTTCAGAACAAAATAACTGTCCTCTGAAAAATGCTGGGTTGTTTTAACCCAATTTTGGGTCATATATGGACAAACCCAGCCGTTGGGTTGAATTTTTAAATTGCATTTTTAATCCAACGTTTGAGTTTGTCCAGGGTTTGAGTTGGGTTAAAACAACGACAGAGAATTCATTCACTTCCCACAAATGCCCCATCTCTGCAGCAGCTCTTCAGCCACACAGGATTGCGAATGTTTTGGAAGAGCTGAGGGGGGATTTGAGTCCAGATTCAAGGATGTGAATGAGCACAAGGAAATGTTCAACTTTAATGAAAACCCCTTCCACGTGGATGATCATCTCACTCTCCCACTATCAGTTGGCAGAAATGGTAGAACTGCAGACAAAAGACATTCTCGAAGCTGAACTCAGAGCACGTTCTGGTCACTTCTGGAGTTTGGTGTCTGGAGAAGATTTTCCCACTTTGAAGGCACTTGTGCAAAAAGTGATGTTCTTCTTTGTGAGCACATACACTTGTGAGTCAGCATTCTCAACCATGAACTTATAAAGAGGAAACGGAGAAAGCGCCTCACCAATGAACATTGTGCATGCCTCACAAGAATTGCAACAACAAGCTACAAATACCACATGAAGAAAGCCAAGGAAATGCATGCATGCTTCCACTCATCCCAGCATTAAGGTAATCCTGCTTCTTTGTCATTAAGGGAAATCATCTTGTCTCAGTTACAAATTTGACTGATAAATTATACATTTGTGTCCTATCAGTGTGGCTCTCATGAAAAAAATAGTGAAGACCACATCTCTAACCCTTCAGTCGAGCGGAAGCAAGTCTACAATATCCTCCACACGAAGGACAGGAAGTGACTAACCCTTCATATCACAAACCAAAACAGAAACAGACAGGAATCGCAGTGTTTCCTAACATGGATCTGAAGTGCACACTTATTGTTTTTGGTGAGTTGATGCTTCACTGTTTTAATGTGTGTGATAAATATCTTTACGTTAAAGATAGTACTTGAAGTTACATGCATCAGGGCTGCACTGGTTGGCTGTAGTTAATAATATAATACACTATATGTAAGGAATCATTGAAAACAGTCCAATGAATGAGAAAATAATGCACACCCGAGGTGGTAACGAAGTGTATATTTATCTGCATCAAGAACATTACATTGATAAAGAGAAATTTCAGCTTTAAGTTGTTAACTATTTCACTGATAAAACCATCAGATCAGTGCTGAAAACACATTTCTGTGTGAGTGTGAGTGTGTACTGTATGTGTGTGTGTTTGAGCGGGAGAGAGATAGTATGTGACCTAATCTTGTGGCAAAAACTTGTTGTTTTTATCCTATTGTTTACTATATTTATTTGCTTGGTCAGTGTTGTTGTGGGTTTTGGTTCTTGTTGTCGGCTGTAAAGACCTTTGAAATAACTGAAATCATTTGGCGTAGTGATATAGAGCTGTAATGCGGTCAAGACCTGCTGGAACTACTTTAGCTGTGTTTCCTCAACCAATCAGATTCAAGCATTCAACAGCCCCCGTAGTATAATGTATTATAATGCTGTAGCAAACCAGAAGAGTTGTGCGTGTTTAATGTGTTTCTTGAGTCCTCTTTGTGGGCAGGCGTTCTGCACATGCATTGTTGTTCAGTTACAACAAATTCTCACATAGTACATCAAGTGTAGCTACCTTCAGAAATCATTCTAATATGCCGATTTTGTCACAATTCTGCAAGAGACAGGACCCAGATGCAAATGAGCAGATAACCAATAAAGGCCTTTATTAAAGGATTAGGGTAAGTGTACCCATTAAAGGTAGGGTAGGTAGGATTTTTATAAAACACTTTTTTTCAAATTTGTTTAAACTGTTTAAACTGACCTTTTAATCTGCAATAAACACAGCTCATTATTTCCATTCGGGACGAAACAATTGATTGGTTTGGGCGACTGTCACTCACTCTCGCAACCATGGCTACCACCCCTGTTGCTAGATCTGCCCATATGCGCGCGCACCCGTTTGATTTGAGGAGTGCAAGTCAAGAGATGCGCGGAACCTACGAAGAGTAAAATTATGGCAGAGAAAGAGCATTCAAAATTCAAAGCACCTGCATATGCAGTCAGCGAAGGCAAACAAGGCAAAAACTACTTCCTCGGACCCTGGTTGCCCGCACTCTTGAACGACCTCCTCTGCTTCGCCCTCGACCCCAGACCTGTCCTCGAACCGACGATGCGGTACTTGTCTCCGGACTGTAACGTTAGTCCTCATCAGAGTCAACAATGTTTTCATCATGGAAACTCTTACATGCAAAACACCGTAAATGTTATGAATCTAACACGAAATTCACCTTCATCACAGTGTAACTGATGGTAATGGAAAAAAGTGTATCAATGCAACCTGTTTTTAGCTTTGCCTTATAAATATAGCTCGTTAGCTATAAATATAGCTCGTTACCGAATCAAACAAAGTAGCCTATATTTTAAACTTTACCAGTATCGATATGCTAGCTTGATAGTGAGTACTAAAATAAATCTTATTTGTTTATATTTATAGTGATAAAGTTAGGTATTTTATTACATGTGATTCTGACATGATGTCACTGTATGTACTGCGCTCCTTCCTCTCCACTCGTCTCAGGTAATAAATGCGTCTTCCAGCTGAGCCTGAGCGCGTTCATGTGTTTTGGGGGCGTGGCTTTGGAAGGAGCTCAGAAGGGAGGGGGTGGGAGTGAATGGAAATAATGAGCTGTGTTTATTGCAGATTAAAAGGTATACAGTCACTCGATTTTTATACTCTCTTTTTCAGAGCACTTACATTTTAATTATGTATTGGTATATAAAGACAGTTTAAACAAATTTGAAAAAAAGTGTTTTATAAAAATCCTACCTACCCTACCTTTAAGCCCACCAAAATCTAAGTCTAGGTTTTTTTCATAGATATTGACAGTTTATAAGAAAAATCATTTGTTAAAATGCAAGATTAATCTCTCATTTGAAATTATATTAATTAGTTAATGTACATTTTAGAATATAAAATTAAGATAATTTAGGAATAAAGTCAGAAGTCTGGCATGGTCTTAATTGGTACTTTGGCACCATTTAAGCCCGCATCATCATTGATTCACAAAATATAAAAAAATTAAATGATTTTAAAGAAGTAAAACATCAATATATTTATTCAGTGACAGGGAAGTATTAAAAAAAATCCTTTTGCTAATGTTTGATTAGAGCCCTGGGTGGGATGGGTTGGTGTTAGTGGCAGGTGGTCTGGAGCCTTAAGTCGGCTTGACTGGATTTGTATCTGGAGTCAAACTGGAAGTTTGACCGGGTGTATCTCGGGAGCCAAGCTGAGTTAGGGCTCCATACTCCATACTCGGGCTCCTAGTAGGCCCCCCTAACAGTCCCAGGGGCTCAGGACTGTGGGGAATGTAGGGTCCCTCTGGGAGCTCTTCATGGCCGGAATCACAAGCCTTAACTCAGCTTGACTCCCGAATTATGCCCGGTTATACATAAAGGACTTTAGGACAAAACAGGCTCTATCTCATTTGAATGAATGTGTGTAATTTGTGTGTAAGTAAGGTAAGGGTAAAAGGTTAGTAAGGTAAAAGCACACAAAGACATGTTATCATTAAACACTTTCAGAAAATGTATCAAATATTCCTCATTGAAACACATATGGAGGGCTTAAATGGTTCCACAGTGAGTAATGGTGAAAAAAAGACAATGTTTTCCTTTAAAAATGTAAGATATGTTTACAAATACATGCATGGAGCTTAAATATACTGTGGACTAGTATCATTGTAATTTTCATTGTGCCCACATTGAGAAATGTTAAGTTTTTTTCATTCAAGGTTAGCTTGTGTTGGCTCTAGTTTGCATGCGTTTTGTGGCACT
Organism: Rutilus rutilus; assembly: GCF_951802725.1. Classification (NCBI taxonomy): domain Eukaryota; kingdom Metazoa; phylum Chordata; class Actinopteri; order Cypriniformes; family Leuciscidae; genus Rutilus; species Rutilus rutilus. The sequence goes on from NC_140210.1 coordinate 57,432,964, forward strand.
GTACCATTTAAGCCCATCTTAAAAAAAAGTTAATTTATAAAAATAATCTTCTCTACAAAACAATTTATGATGTATTTATTTGTAAATGAATGTAAAATGAATCACAAAACATTCATTGTTTGCAGTTCACATGCTTAATTCTTTGGCAGTCTATCTTTCTGAAAGGCTAATGGTTTGACCAAGAGATTAGCTCTGAACGCAAGCTAATAAAACTCATCTTTCCATTGAAAGGAAAATGATATAAAATGATAAAGTACTATTTGTTCATACACAAAAAAACAATACATTTATCTCTTATTTGACATAATATCAATGTAGTTACCAAAGAAATGGCTGAAAATTGCAGAAATGTGTTGTTTTCTGAAGGGTCCCGAAACACCAAAGTTTTGGGGTGACTTTGAGGTCCGCTGAGACAGCGTGCACATGGGTGGGGCTAACTCAACATTGCCAAATGTGATCGGTATGCAATAAAAAATGCCAGGGAAGTAACAAATCACTGGATTGGTTAAAATAATAAGCAGCATAAAATATTATTTTCTCTTTTTTTAATTTGACTTCAGAGTTGAAAGTGGGCTTAAAGGGTACATGGGCTTAATGGGTACACTTACCCTAGTTCACTTTAAAAAAAAAAATTCCAGATAAATTTACTCACCCCGCTGTCATCCAAGATATCCATGTCTTTCTTTCTTCAGTCGAAAAGAAATTAAGGTTTTTGAGGAAAACATTCCAGGATTTTTCTCCATATAATGGACTTCAATGGCAACCAACTATTCCAATGTTCAAAGAAGGTTCAAATGTCCGTCTCAATGCAGCGTCAAAGTCTCGACACGATCCCACTCAAGAAATAAGGGTCTTATCTAGCGAAACGATCGGTCATTTTAAAAAATAAATAATAATAATAAATATATATATATTGTATATGTATGTGTGTGTGTGTGTTATGGCAATCCTTGCCTTGCTGTACCTCTAGCTTTACCATCATGCACAGGTAGGAGTGAAGTTTTTACGCAGACACACAAAGATTTTCCAGAGATTACTGCAGTTGAGGTTTGTGGTTTATTGTAGTAAATAGTACAAACAGATGAACATACCGGTTGATTTCTTATCTTGAACAAAATCTTATTTTCTTATCTAAACAAAATAAAATATTATGCCAACAATAAACATAAATGGCTCCAACAATAATATATATATACAGTACTGTGCAAAAGTCTTAGGCATGTTAATATTATGAATATTTAATATGAATTTATTTATGATTTAACTTCTATTAATAATTTAAATCAATATATGGTGTAATGACCCTTTGCGTTTAAAACGGCTTTTGCATAGTTGCACACTTGCGCATAGTTTTTCAGGTAGCTTTGCAGGAAGGTTTCTTCAAGCGTCTTGGAGACGTTCCCGCAGTTCTTCTGGACTTAGTCTGTCTCAGTTTTTTCAACAAGGATACTCTGATACCAGGAAAGATAAAAAAAAAACCTAGATTACGCACTAAGATAATTTCCAGAACACAAACTGAAAAACACCACAAAGTACACACACACAACAAACCAGCAAAGACATGAGGGAAAGAGGCACGATATAAAGGGACCAGAGCACATGAGGATCAGGTGAGCACAATTAGTGAAGAGGACAAGACGTGGACTAATCAAGGGGGCGTGGTCACGGGAAACAAGGAGGCGGGACATGAGGAGCACACGCAAACACACGCCAGGACAGAGCCATGTGCTCACACACAAGACAAACACAGAAACATGAATCCGACAACACAGACGAGGCAGGGCAGAACCCGGACAGATTTGCAGCTCAAGAAACACTTCTGATTATTATCAGTGATTATCATCCTTTGTGCTGCTTCATATTTTTCTGGGAACAATGATGTACATTTTATTTTTCAGGATTCTTTGATGAACAAAAAAAGTTCACAAGAACAGTTTATTTGAAATAGAAATATTTTGTAACATTATAAATGTCTACATTTTTAAATATATTCTATATTTTTCTAAATGTATGAATGCAAAAACAGATAATTGTACAGATCTTCTTTTTCTTCATCAGGGTTTTTCCTGCTGTCTAGTGAGTCTCATGGATGTGGCGATGGATTAAAAAGAGAAAAAGGGAACTGTGTCGGTAATGAGAACCTTGTGTGTTATAATACAATATGGTTTTGTCATAATGTGCATAATACACAGTTAATGCTCTGTATGTCATTCAAAAGAGGGAATTTGTGTAACCGTAGTTTTTAAACTTTGTAATGATATTTCTTTCTTGATTCCTGCCTCTCTTACAGATGAAGATGAGTGTGAGATGCGGAGTCCGTGTGGCGAAAACGCTCTGTGTTTCAATACACATGGAAGTTACTACTGCACCTGTGATAAAGGATTTCAATCAAAAACAACCAATTTCACAGCAACAGCCGGACAGTGTGTGGGTACGAGAGGCGTTTATGGGATAAACTATGATTACTATGATTAAAACACTATGATTAATACCAACTGTTTCCCCAACAGATATCAATGAGTGTCTTGAGAAGACCTATGAATGCTCAGATGGTCTGGTGTGTGTGAACACCATTGGCTCTTATAACTGCACGTGTCCTGAAGGATTGGATCATAACACAAGACTAGAGTCATCATGTGAAGGTGAGCGGCCTCACTCGTAGTGCTTTCCATTGACTGTTAATCAAACCAAAGAACTTCAGTTTCAGAAATTTCATGCTGAGACCACATGAAAATTACCCAAAAATACATATGGTTTGATGACGATAATTATCATCGAGTATTATACATGTTTGGTATCATTTGAAATGTCTGAATTTTTGAAATGTCTGAATTTTCCCATGTTTCATTTTTTTAGGAATTATATAGGCCTAAAACAGTGATGATCTCAAGTGTACCCTCACTTTTCCATGCGTATATATCAGTAGGCTTTTAGAGAAAGAAAATTTTTAAATATAACAAAGTAGAATCAATGAGTTATATATTTTTTCCTGCCATTAGTGCGACTGGTACAAAGGTCTCATTTCCAAATAAGTAAAACAAAAGGTAATAAGGTTTTTAAGAGTTTAGAGATAGCTGGCACACAAAGAAAGGTGGTCTCTAGACAAATGGTCTCCTACCCCCCAAAAGGTGTCAACACTGAATGTAAATTCCCATTGTTAGCAGATGTTTCCATGTGAAAGGAGTTTCTGTCTATATACTGAAATACAACGAGAAGATCGTGGCCTCTCTGTATCTCAGATTAGCCTGAGAGGCTGACAGTGAGATTCTCAGCTTCATGTATAATGTCGGGTTCGCATCTCTTCTCTTTATTCCAGAGAATTTGATGTTTTGTATCGATTATCTTTGAATTGATAATGAAATTGGCATGATACATTTACCTGACATAATAAATTGTTACATTTGATTATTCTAACTGACTTTGACATTATTTTCATTAAAGAGTTAAAAAGAATAATCAAACATTCGCTCACATTTAATGATGCACAGATATCATTAAAACCTTTTCATTTATGGAGTCAGATGAAATAACGCGAGAATACATTTCCAAATGTATTTCATTAAATCAAAAATACTTTGCCACGAGAAAAGACAGTAACACGTAGAGACCTTCCGCGCTGGTCGGATGCCGGACTTTAGGCCGATCGAGTGCAAGCTTACAATCATATTAAACATCATAACATTCTGTGTGTGTCTGCTGTCTTAACATCAAAATGGTTTCAATATTATTAAATAAAAAGATGTTATCAAAGGAATCTGCATTCATGTGACTGACAGTCTTCTCTCTCTCTCTCTCTCTCTCTCTCTCACACAGACATCGATGAGTGTAAAAAAGATCCAGATGTTTGCGGCACAAACGCAAAGTGCAATAATAAGATTGGCAGCTTCATCTGCGAATGTAACCCGGGTTACAGTAACTACGGCAACAACCAGTCAAAATGCAACGGTGAGCGATCAAGTAGCATGCGAACTTTTCAAAAAATAAATGTGCTAGTTTAAGTGATTAATTGTGTTGTGTTTATGTGAATACATCGGCGAGTGTTCGTGTCAACATGCATTATCTTTATTAAACATCACTGGACTCCATAAACACAAGTTAACAATACGTTTCAGTGTTCATTCAAACACTCAGTTGTAAAAACACAGGAAGTGACTCTGGCAAATACACACCGACTACAGTCACATGTGACACATATCTGACACAAGTTGTGTAACTATAACACATTAGTGTGTAAAAGGTTTCAACACACTTCTGTGTAAGAGGAATAACACATTAGTTGTGTTAAAGGTAATACAAAATGTGTACTCCTTAAAACACAGAGATGTGTTAAGAATCGACACAGGTTGTGTGTTAAAATCTACGCAACATGTGTTGTCCCTGAGCACACACACACTACATGTGTTAAAATCTACACAACATGTGTCATTTTTAACACATCTCTTTTTAGAGTGCAGTGTTTCGTAAACAATTCTGCCGCTTTGAAAAGAATTGTGAGTCAATCATTCAATGATTCATTTATAAATACAGCTAGTTGCTTTGGTACTGAATGTAAGAATGACTCAATGACTCGCTCATTGAGAAGACAGTGACTTACCGGTTTTAGTGTAATATATTTTAAAGTATCACTTCATTTTTCCATCATTGCATATTGCTCTATTGAACATTTTTCATTGAAAACATTTTTTATTTCATAAAGTTATGCATAAAGGTAAAAAAAAAAGCACTGGGAAATAAATTTAGGGGGCAAATATTGTCCCTTAATGGAAAAGGTATGACTGAAGTCCGTAAGAGAAGGAGGTACACCACTGAAATCTTGCTGAATCCACAATCTTGCTGAAATTGCTGCTTAGTAAATAGTTATTTTTCAAAGTTTTGCAGTTTATTATATTATTGTCTTCATGCTGATTTCTGTCATTGCAGGTATAACTATAACGCCGCTGGAAGGACGCAACGTAAGTTGAGTTTCTGAAATTGAAGTTGTAGAGACTCCTATCAATAACAGTCCAAACTGAAGCAGTGCAATAACATGTGCATGTTAGATATGTGTGTAAACTGAAATATGAATGTGCTTTTCTAATAATTGCTGATGGTTTATGGGGGCATTCAGTCCATATAATCTGTGAATACTCTGCATACAAAAGCCAATTGAAAGAATGAGTTTGTGGACTCGCTAATTAATTAACACTATAAATTACTACAAATTCCCTTGTTATTTGAGGAGTAACATAAAGCTTACATAAAATTTTGGAAATACATAACTGTCCGTCATTCATTTATTTGGCAAACCAGGGTTTTGGGTAAGCGGGTCCATGAAGCCTATACTGTCTGTCATCATCATTGTTCTGCATTCAATATGGGGGATTTAATGTGCAGAGAAAGCTGTCCACAACGCTGTCCATTTCAACCACACATTCTCATTACTTCTTTTACAAACTTAAACTTTTATTCCAGTGCTTCTGTGACAAAAGTTTGTTAGGTTGGATCAGGGCCGGCCCGAGCCATAAGCGAACTAAATGTCTGCTTGGGGCCCCCTGGCCACCCTCTGTTTTTTTTACATATTAATTAACTTAAACAAGTGACATAAATGAATGAATGAATGAATGAATGAATGAATGAATAATTCGAGACGAGTAAAATTCTGATTTCATGATCAATATACCTGCCTACAACTCCTGCTGTGTCTGCCAGTGTTTGAGTCATGCGCATAACCTCGCGTGCAGACAATTTGTGCACAAAGTCACGGTAATGTTAAAGGTGCTCTAAGCGATCCCGGGAGACGTTACTTCTTGTTGACATTCGAATTGTTGTCAAACAAAACGGAGGCTAGCTAGACCCTCCCTCCTCCTCACCCCGTCACCTCCCTCCTCCCCTCCCTTCCAGCATAAAGGAAAGTCAAAATAGTCACTACAAACAAAGTTAAGCTTTACTGATACTTCATTCAATGTGTAATGTCGCCAAGTTAGATAATGCTTTTATATATTGCAGAACAGAATGCAGAAAAAGAGAAACATTATCTTAAAATCGTTTCGCCACCTGAGGTTATAACTATAGCTCCCATACAAGGATGCAATAATAGCAAGATAACGTTAGCTTTGCGTTTCCCAGTGTCCAGTGAGCATAAACAACAGCGGCGGCGTAAACAAATTTAGTCAAAGTTGTCAATAGCCTATAAATGAACATTCAAATCCATAACAAACAGTGGGTGAAAACAATCGTTCACACAAATTGTCGCCCTACTGTGAATTTGCTTGATCATTTACAATAGAGATCGCTAGCTGCTAGAAACATGTTGTATTCACCAAAGTTAACGCTGACTGCATAGATCTAGCTAATTACATCCTTGTGTTGGTTTGGCGAACATGAACGTCAGTTTAGAAAGAAAAATGGATTTACCTGTTCTGCAAAAACAGAGCAACTGAGTGTCGGATTGGAAGCCCTTCTGCCGGCGGAGTTCTCGCCACCTTTCGAAGGTTTTTCCGATGTAAATTCGGGACTTCGCGCGTTCCTTATCCTTGTCCCTCTTCTTTGCAATTTGTTCATCGGAACGTCGTCTCTTTGGTCGTGTGTCGGCCATAATTCAAACTTCCCTCTTCATGCTTCTCTCTCCTCCACACCCCCTTCACGTGCACGCGCACTAACCCCCCAAACCCCACCCTCAAATACATCCTGTCGGTGATTGGCTGGAACTCTGTTTATTATGTTTCGTGGTGTGGGTGAGCCCAGTTTGTTTTTGTTGCCGTTTGTGGAGCCTGTGGTGTCTAGAGAGACCGCGTTTTTTTACAGTGTGTTCAGGGGACAGGCAGCTAGTGCATGGTGAGGAGATGTTTGCTGTATGTGACAAAAAATGTTTCGGCCTAAAAAACGCGTCGCATCACTTACAGCACCTTTAAGCCATGATACAAAAATTTGATTTGATCAATGATTGACATTTAAATCAATGATTTATCCTTTAAATTTAATGATATTCAGAACAGAACAAGAATTAAAAAAATATCTATAAACAAGCCAAAATAATTTAAAGCGAAAGTGAAAGTAAGCGATTCGCGATGTATTTGGATGGTAAACTATTCTTTATTATAGACTTCTTTGTACTTTGGAAAAAATCACCCTCTTCACACGCAAAAATGTGCTTGGAAACATCGCAGTGGAGCGGTGCTTACTGTGAACGGTACGAATTGTACTACTGACTATTTAAACAGAGCAGTGTAAGTTTTATATGTTAGGTTGACTATTTTATTATTATATATTTATTACGGGTATAATGAACAGGCTGCGATGTCAAGATTGCAATGCTGGAATATGTTTACAGTTTGTTTTCAGAAGTTTCAAAGAGTTAGTAAAAGAGTAAAGAAAGAGTTAAAACTTTAACTACGCGTGGTGGGAAAATCAATTTCTGCTTAGGGCCCCCAAAAGGCTCGGGCCTGCACTGGTTTGGATACAAACACTGTCCACTGTAGCGAGCAAAATACAGAAAAGCACGTTTAGAAAAGTATTTTCATTTCCACCAGTAGGTGGCGACAAATGTTAAAAAAAAATATATGTCATTGAATCATTTGTTAAAGGAGTCATAACCTAGTATTACATTGGATACCTACTGCTGTATTATAGTCTTTCAGGCCCTTCTAAAAAAGAAAAGTGGAAAAAAAATAAACACAGACCTACTTTTTCCCTTATTTCTGAAGGCATTATTGTCTCGCGAGATCAATGCGATGTTTTGGCTGTCGTGGACGCTCTATATGGCTCTGCACGCCAGTTGAAAGGGTTGTTGGGACAGCGTCATTAAAAATGAATATCATCCATTGGTCCCTGATAGTTTCGTCCGATTTTGGGAGATAAAACACATTTACATGTTTTTTATGGCAATCAACCACAGAGCAAGTCCGGTGAGCACTCGGTTTCTCCATCTTTCTCGACTGAACTGAATATGAGGGGGAGAGGGGAAGGGGGGCTTCCTGCTGCGGTGTCCATATATGGTATATCCTACTACCTCATGACGTCAAGAGGGAGCTGAAATCAAAATCTCGTATTTGAGTGCGCGTGCACGCGCGCTGGTTTATTTACCCTGAGGTAAACAAACGCTTCACTTTTAAATATCGGCTTCCCGGCCAGTGTATAATCGTTAGTCGATCATAACATACATTGATTCTCGTGGAAAAGTGAAAATTGCAGGTTATGACTCCTTTAAAGAAATTCGTTCAAAAACACTGTCTGTGTCTCATTTCAGAGGCACTCAGCATGCCCGGTTAGAGTCATCACTCACACATCCTCAAATTCTGTCTTCTCCATTTTGATTTCAGAGTCAGACTGAAAAGCTTCAAAATCTTCTAGAGCAGATCGAGAACATTACAGCTCAAGAGCTTACTTTGACTGTAAGTCTTCAAGAGAATTGTTTTTATATACATATACATTAATCAAATCAAATGTAATTGTCAGTTACATTATTGACATTGCATGTCTGATTAATTGGCTTTCTTAATATTTACATTTACAGTATATATATTTTTTTTTTCTGATCAATAAATTAGACTCCAGTGACGGATGTTTTGGATATGGTCCTCAACGCTTCAGGAGAGATTTCAGTGTCTTCATCATCAGTCAGCCGAGCTGAACTAGCCTCCTACGGAAACCATGTGTTAAAAGCCAACGAGAAACTCATCTCTACATTGGTGAAGCCGACAGACACACATGACAGAGTCAGTTTTACTCTTGCTGCTGTTGGTGAGTGGAGAAACTGTTATTATTGATGATTAAACTGAGCTTATATATGATATAGTTTATATAGAAAACACCTGCTTCAGCCACAGTCTTAGGGTCTTTTTACAAGACACCGTTTTCAACTAAAAACGTAAAACTTTTTATACGTTTGGCCGTTCGTTTCCACGACAACAAAGAGTCAGTTTGGGTGCCTGAAAATGCAAAGTTTTGAAAACTCAAAGGAAACACTTCTGAGTTTTAAGCGTATCGTTGTCTTGTAAACGTAGGGGAGACCGGGGACAGTTGCAACACTTTTGCATTTCTCTCAGTTACTCAGAGACTATTGGGACTAGATCAACCAAATTTGTATATATTAAACTCTATACCATTTAAAGATGATTATATATGACATATCGTTCACAGTATTTATTTGAATGGAAGAAGCCAGATGCTGCAACACAACCAGGGGACGGCTGCAACACGTTAAAAATACCTTAAATTTCACTAATTAACTTTAGCTTTTTGTCTCAATGAGCATGTAGAATTCTGAAAATATGAACTGTTTTAGGCCCACTATAATATTATAGTATTATTTATTTCTATAATAATATTATTGTAGCGCATTATTTATTTATTTATTTAGTGATATTTATCAAATAACAGTTATTGAGTTTTGTTAGTTTATGTGTAGAACATAGGCCTAGATAGATTCAGTGTGCAGGTGTTACAGATGCTATTCAATCTCTCCATATTTCAGTGCCAGACGGGAAGAATTGAACAATTTGCAATGCAACAAACTTTTATTAAACATGCAATTTATAACTTGTTGCAACTGTCCCCAAACCTATCAGCTATCAGACATCATACGCCTGCTAGACACACTGACTTTGACACATGCTAACCATGTCACTAAGAAGTCAACAAAACAATAATTCAAACTAAGTAAGTTGAAAAGTTACTTTCAAACCTCCAAAACAAGTTTTATTCAATAAATTCAGCAGCAGATGTTGAATGTCTACTGTCTTCTTGGTGGGGGGAGGGTCTAACTGTGCATGTGCAGTATGAGTGTCATCACTCTAGCTTGTTTCTGATTGGAGAAAAATTACATGTTGCAACCATCCCCTGTTGCAACACTCCCCGGTCTCCCCTACCCTAAGATAAATCAACTTAAGATAAAAGAAGACATTACATCTCTCAAGATCTCAGCAGAAGAGGATTCAACAACTCCACAAACAGCATTACCAGCTTGACTTAATTTAACTCTGGGGATTTTGCTGTGTACAAAGTTAACTGATTTGTTCAAACTAGTAATTACATGAAATAGTTATTTTATTTTAGTCTTTTTATTGTTTTGTTTTTTGCACATTTGTGCAGATTGAATCAACTTTAATAAAATTAAATAAAAAATAAAAAACATAACTGCTTATTTTCTAAATCAGAGGTTGAAGTCTTCATGGTTGGACGCAGTGTCACCTTAGATAAAATCCCCCGACTTGACACAACAAATTGTTCTGTGGACATCGATCTCATTGGGATCGCCAATAACAACAATGAAACAAGTATGTGAGATGTGTTTTAATAGAACATTTTTAATAAAACATTTTTAGAAGATATGTCACTAAACCACATTTAACTAAAGGTTTTAATGTGTTGAATACAAGTTTCTTCTGTTTCTGTCACACAGGATCAGCTGCTGTGGCTTTCATGAGTTATAACACAATGGAGAATCTACTGAAGCCAGACTTCTTCAACCCATCAAATGACACGATTAAAACCATGATGTCCACTGTGATCTCAGTTACTCTTCCCAAAACCACCAACACTAAACTCACCAAACCAGTCAACTTCACCTTCAAACACATCAGCGTGAGAGACTGGAATGTGTTTTTGTCCAACCTGAGAACTGATGAACATCTGAAAACATCTAATATTCAGAGTTATACTATTTTCTGCATGTTCTTTCTTCTTTTTGCAGGAGTTTGAGCCCGACGGTTCTCTGTCCTGTGTGTACTGGAACATCAGCGAGTGGATTGTAGATGGTTGTTCTGTTTTAGAGACCACCAGCAGCTACACTGTGTGTTCCTGTGTTCATCTGTCCACATTCGCTCTCATCATGCAAACCAGCCGCCCATCAGAGGTACGAGAACATTTATAGTGAGCATTGAAGAACAGTACAGATTTGGCACTCATGTACTCTGACATGTTTCCTCAGAGCGACTCAAAGCTGAACGTGTTGAATTTGGTGTGTGTGATCGTGGGGCTGGTGTTCTTCAGTTTGGCCCTGTTGACCTTTGCCCTTTGTCAGTGGAGTCCTGGAGTGAATAATGTGGCTCGAATCAACCTCTGCGTGAGTCTTCTGTTGGCTCACCTTCTGTTCCTGCTCACACAACAGTTCCTGCGCCTCATACGCCGTCATCAGGTGAGAATGATGAAGGAGCCCTACAGCTCAGCACAGTCTCACTGAGAATCATCATAACCGTCTCTCATGATCTCCAGGTGTTGTGTGCCGTGATATCAGGTGTGCTGCACTTCCTCTTTCTCTCCGGCTTTGTGTGGATGTTCATTGAAGCTGTGCTGCTCTTCATCTGTGTGAAGAACCTATCACAGATCAGCTCCAAAAGGAGGGGGGTGCTTAGCAGTAGATTCCTGTGTGTGATTGGATATACGGTTGCTCTGGTTGTGGTGGCCGTGTCTGCTGGGGTGGATCCTAAAGGCTACGGAAGTGAACAGTGAGTTTAGTTTGAGAGACTCAGAGATCAACACCTTCATCCTTCATGTTTGTTCATTTCATTATTTTTCTTCTTCTAAACAGGTGCTGGATTAAAATGGATAAAGGCTTTATCTGGAGTTTTCAGGGACCTGTTTGCGCCATACTAGCAGTAAGCACATTTCTCATCATGACTTTGTGTTAAAAGGAAAAGTGATTAAAGATTAATGACTGTTGTCTCTCTTACTGTGCAGTTAAACATGATTCTCTTCATCTGCATCATCATCAGTCTGACCTCCACCTTGAAAAATCTGAACGCTGAAGTTTCACATATGAAACGAACCAAGTAACAAACAATATGATTTGAACACTTCATGAAATGTGTATATATATTGTTATATGCTGCATATTTATAGACACCTTTAACCTTATTTTGATTATTCTCAGGTTAGGGAAAGTCAAATGTGTCCTAAATCATAAGCATCTGAATTTTTATACTCACAATCCACAGGTCAGAAGACTTCTTCGTGGTCTGTTCAGCTCACCTTTGTAGAAATCAAAGACTTTTGGCAGGCGAGAGTAGCAAAAGAGTTTCTTAGTTTCAATTAAATGTAGTTTTATTATCTACAGGTTAATTAGTTTACATATAAAGTACTAATATATAAAAAACAAGACAAAACAACATAGACTGCGGGAGATCTATTAAGCTGCATTCACGCACGGATCTCTTTTGAAATATAAGAAGTAATGTAGTTTGTCCTGTCCGTTTAATCCCTTAAAGGCAGGGTAGGTAGGATTTTTCTAAAAAAAAAAACATTCCAAATTTGTTTAAACTGTCTTTATATACCAATACATAATTAAAATGTAAGTACTCTGAAAAAGAAAATATAAAAATGGAGTGACTGTAGACCTTTTAATCTGCAATAAACACAGCTCATTATTTCCATTCACTCCCACCCCCTCCCTTCTGAGCTCCTTCCAAAGCCACGCCCCCAAAACACATGAACGCGCGACGCCAAACGCTCAGGCTCAGCTGGAAGACGCATTTATTACCTGAGACGAGTGGAGAGGAAGGAGCGCAGTACATACAGTGACATCATGTCAGAATCACATGTAATAAAATACCTAACTTTATCACTATGAATATAAACAAATAAGATTTCTTTTAGTACTCACTATCAAGCTAGCATATCGATAATGGTAAAGTTTCATTCGGTAACGAGCTATATTTATAAGGCAAAGCTAAAAACAGGTTGCATTGATACACGTTTTTCCATTACCATCAGTTACACTGTGATGAAGGTGAATTTCGTGTAAGATTCATAACATATACGGTGTTTTGCATGTAAGAGTTTCCATGATGAAAACATTGTTGACTCTAATGAAGACTAACGTACACTCCGAGTCCGGAGACAAGTACCGCATCGTCGGTTCGAGGACAGGTCCGGGGTTGAGGGCAAAGCAGAGGAGGTCGTTCAAGAGTGCGGGCAGGGTCCGAGGAAGTAGTTTTTGCCTTGTTTGCCTTCGCTGACTGCATATGCAGGTGCTTTGAGCTGAATATTTCCGGGAACGGTGACATGTGATGAGTGCACGCAGGGCAGCGCGCGCAGTGGGGCTCGGGCACGAGACATGAAGGCATCTGATTGGTTCTTTACATTCGCACCGAATGGCAGTGATTGGTCAGAGTTTTTACTGTCCTGCAGCTGCTACAGAGGTCTGATTTTTTTCATTCCTTTTTCTAAACACATAATGTATTGACTACTCTCAGGATGGAAGGACCATTTCACCCAGTATAAAAAAAAGTGTTTCTGAACAGGATTACCTACCCTACCTTTAATAAACAAGTTTCAAGTGTAGTTGATTACAATACAGAAGTGTTCTACAGACAAAAGGCATACTTATAACAGGACAATTGCAGATTTTCCACAACAATATAATCAATAAATATATATTAACTCTCCATCTTTCTCTGCAGGAATATGACATTTAAAACACTGGCTCAGTTTGTGGTTCTTGGTTGCTCCTGGATTCTGGGTTTCTGGAAGGAGCTGGAGATCTTCTTCCTGATCTTGAACTCCCAGCAGGGAACCTTCATGTTCCTGGTCTATTGTGTCTTCAATAATCAGGTCAGACATCAGTACAGACAGTCTACCAGAAAATCATCTCTCACCTACTTTATATTAAAGGGTTAGTTCCCAAAAATGAAAATTAGCCCATGATTCACTCACCCTCAAGTCATCCTTGGTGTATATGACATTCTTCTTTCAGACGAATACAATCAGAGTTATATAAAAAAATGTCCTGGCTCTTCCAAGCTTTATAATGGCAGTGAATGGCCGTTTCGGTGAAAGAGTGACTCTTGACCTGACGCGCAACGTAATGACGAACACGGAGATAGAGCAAAACAAAACACCAGTCACAAATTAGTTTAAAAAGAACAATTTTTGAGAGAAAATATGAGAGGAGCTTGAGTTTGTTGCCCAGCCCTGTTTGTTTGAACCGCGAGAGGCGTCAAAGCTTACGCCACTCCTACATCTACGTCATACATGCGTCACTGGTTCCTCTTTTGGTGCAAGTCGCCTTGCGTACGGCCGTCTGCCGGAAGCTAGTCGTTCTAGTCGATATATTTTTCTCACACCTATTTTAGCTTCAGGTTCTAAAGGGTTAAGTTAATTTTTCATTTCTCATCTTCTAAAATTTAATTCTTGAAAAATAACCTGGGCATGTTCTGTGTTTTAGTTTTTTTAACCAGAGTTTAAAACTATTTCTCTTCTCATTCTTGTCCAGGTCAGGCAGCAGTACAGGAAGTTCTTCAGAAGTCTTTGCTGTGGACTCAAATCAACACCATCAAGAAACACTGAAGACGAAAGCATCCATTTTCAGCAAAGGAAGTGCCATTCTTATGAAAGTGATTCTGTCGTGACCGTCTCAGTTACAAATTTCACTAGTTAACCTGCTATATATTTACAGCGGTCAATACACTTATGTGAATCTATACATTTCTTTAAGTGCAACATTTCTTTGGTAGAGGAACTACCATGATTTTTAGAGGCTTGTATACTGGGTTACACTTTTAATACGCTAACAAAAAAAAACAATTATTTTTCAGCTTAAAGTGTTTTATTAAAGCAGTGTGATATCTGTAACATTTCGAATCTTATTTTCTTTTAAACAATCTATTCAAAACTCAAAACATATTCATAACTCATAATCTCACAATCCAAAAAGATCCCACAGAAGTTATTTGTGAATAAACAAATTTAGTTTCACAATTAAAAACAATAACATAAATTGCCTGTAATAAAACAGAAAAAGGTTTCATATGATTTTGCATAAGAAATGAACCACAATATCAGTAGTTTGAATCATTTATTTTAAATAAATCTAGTATTTGTTACAAATTTGTCTTCTATCTGACTTTGAGCTTTTGAGTTTCTCACCATATAACTTCTGCATCAAGTGTTGTTTCACATACTTAGAAGAGAGAGGATCCAAGCATCACGTTGAGCCACCACTATATTGGAAATTACTTTTAGCGGCATCAGCAGAACCGTATTAGACCGTATTAGCAGAAAAAGTACAGGCTGCTTTCACAGAAAGACTTCCCTGAGGTGTCCAAAGGATCAGGCTGCTGATAAGAAACTATATTATTGTAGTCCCGCAACATCACAACATGCTCTACTGTCCATCTTTGGAATAATAAGTAAACTTAGATGTGTTAGATGTGTGTAGTTGACAACAAAACGCTGGCCAAGAGTTCGCAGCTGGAGACTTTCTTGACCCAAAGGAAACTAAAATGGGGGGAAACTAAAAATTTAGGAAGCTATAAATGTACATGACAAACACATAAACCAGTCTAGTCCAGCAATGTTTTTGGTTCAGATAGTCTCTCATTGGCAGTACATTACAGAATAACAGTTCGACAGTTTCAGCAGCCCCTCATATTCATCCTTTAAATACTATGAAACCAAAAATTCCCAATGGCAATGTCTCCAGCATTGCAGTATACACGGCTCAAGAAGCCGGCAAAACATTTGCGATAGTGTCCTTGGCACTCTGGCTTAATCTTTCGGTAAACTTGACCTCATACTCGACAATCAAGTCCTATTTCGGAAGAGGAAGACCCTCCCCGGTGACACGCCGTTTCATCCTGGGACGGACAATGTCTTGAGTTGTTAAGTTAACCGTGCGATTATCCAGTGTTGGAACGTTAACTGTGCAACCACAAAGTGCCTGAGAAAGTAGAGAAGAACGGGATTAGAAAAATACAGACAGGGAAGAAAAGAGTTTGTAAGCAAACTCTTAAAATAGGAGCCCATCTTACCTCTTTGAGTGTAATTTTTGCAGAATAAATGATCCGTCTCTTCTGTACACTGGATGTGGCTTATCCTTCACCACAAACACCACATCTGCGGGATATTTGATGGCATCTCATCCTAATCATAATATTTTTAGCCTTTTCAATGAAATCCAAATAATCAAATCAATTAAAAAAAATTCATTGGAAAGGCTAAAAATAGTATGTTGTACAAGGACAGTGCTGCTATAATTAATAAAGTAAACCTAACTCAGAAATTGGGCTCTATATGAGTTCATGAATGATTGTGAAATAATGATTATGTTAAAACACAACCAACACCATTAGATCACCTTTTGTATTTGTTCATCTGGCTTTTATAGCTCAGGCACAGCAGCCAAACAAAATCTAAAGTTAATGATTTAAGGGTCAAGAGCCCAACTACACTCTCAGAAAAAAAAGTACAAAAGCTGTCTCTGTGGCGGTACCTTTTCAAAAGGTACACTTTTGTACCTAAAGAGTACATATTGGTCCCTGAAAGGTACATATTACTAATATTACTAATCTGTGTATATTAAAAATGGAGTAATTTCAGATGAATCCAGATGAAATCAAATGAAGACAAGAGACATTAAATCTGTGAAGATCTCAGCAGAGGAGGATTAAACAACTCCACAAACAGCATTACCAGCTTCACTTATTACTAACCAGACTGACTTTATTTCTGTCAGACGTCTACATAAGTTTTATTGAGATTTAACAGAGGTTTAACTCCGTTTCATTTGCAGTCACCATAACAGTGATTAGTGTTTCCATTAGTTGGGCTCTTAAAGGGACACTAGGTAACTTTTTAACCTTAACTGAACAGCTTCGGAGTCAGTGGAATGGTTATATTACTTATTTTGGGTTGAATGGTGGTGGTTTCGCACCCCCCTGGTGCACGAGAGCGGAAAAAACTCACTTGCAACTTTGGGCCGGCGGGTCGGCGGCCTCGCCGTCAGGAAGTATCGTGTGATATCAGGTCTCGCGATGTAACGAATTGCTTGACGGCACTGCACACGTACACGCCCCCATTCAAGCACCGGATAGCTATAAGCAAAGGGCAACGATAGATTGAGTTATGGCTGAGCCTGTAAAAAAAGAAGCAGAAAGCTAGGAAATCTTTGTCGGAGGACCAACGAAAGAGGAAACGGGAGACTGACCGAGCAAGAAGTCAGACTCAAGTAAATATCGGACCGGCTTTTTCAGAATGGCGAGAACTGAGAGAAACAGAAGCCTGCAAAACGGATGCTGATCCTGCTGTTGCACTTGTAAGTATCTTTGGAATAAACTGTGTTTAATATTTAAATTTCAAGTAATTGCGACCTCAGGATGTTTGCTATTGTCTGTAAAGGTTTTTATTATGATCGCTGTCTGTTACGGGCTTACTAGTACGCTAGATACTACACTGTTAGACCTTACCGGGTTTTTTTACAGTAAAATACTGGCAACACTGTTGCCAGTAAAATACTGTTAATTGTACAGTTCTTTACTGTAATCTAGTTTGTTTCTGTAAAAATGCACTAAATTCTAATTCAAGTTAACTAATTACACTTGCAGAAACCGACTGTCTTAAATTGACCAACTGTCATTTAAATGTATTAACTAAAATTTATAATGCATTAATAATGTGTGTAACTGTCAAAGGACATGTTTTTTGTTGAGATGTGTATTTATGTTTTTGTTATAAATTAATGTCAATTTGAGTTCTTTCAAATTAAAACAGTTGTGATGTTTAGAAGTCTATATTTATAATGTATGCCCTTTGAGGTCTTTAAAGTCAGGGGTTCTTTAAGATTTACGTAGAAAACGTGATGTGTCACATGACCCAGTTCAGTTTGGAGCGGGTCTGCGTCATTATTTGGGTACTATGGATGCAGAGAAGCGATGTAGTCTGAGAAGGAATTGCCTGATCTGCATGGTTTGAGAGGCGCACACGGTAATTTGCCTTTATTTCATAATGTTTATAGTGTTGTTTTATATTACTTTACGTGCACAATGTGATGTGCTATTCATGATGTTGATTGTATTTCTGTTGCAACATTCACGTACATTTCATTGGACATTGGCTCGAGAGACTTGTGAAGGACTGAGAAATGCATATTTTGAGTATATGTTTTTA
This sequence comes from Rutilus rutilus, assembly GCF_951802725.1. Lineage (NCBI taxonomy): Eukaryota > Metazoa > Chordata > Actinopteri > Cypriniformes > Leuciscidae > Rutilus > Rutilus rutilus. The sequence goes on from NC_140210.1 coordinate 57,450,823, forward strand.
TTTCTTGTAGTTTTCACGGTGTCTACGGTGTTTACTGAGAAGAGAGAGATACAAAATAAACTGCAAAGACATCTGTATGAAGCGTGGCCTTTATTTCATCAGACCAATGCAGCTACAGTGAAAACGTGACGCCATTACAGTCGACTGCTTAAAGAGTGGAACGGCATCGGCTGGATGAGAAGAGGTAACGAGATCGCGGGCGCATCGCGTATAGAAGAGACGTCGGATACGAAGAGAAAGCTCCATCGCGGGACTATCGCGTGGAGAGAGAATGCGTCAGAGACGAGGCTTGTCTGCACGCAGTTATCACCGTCAGGGAAGTACCGCGACCCGACCAGTAGAGGGCGACATTTAACCGCGTAGACTACAGCTTCGCGAGTATCCTTTCTGCAGGCTTCAGAGAACAGTGTTTGTTTACTTCATTACTGTTACAAGCAGAAGAGTGCTGCTCTGCAATTAACAGCAGGTTAGACTGTGCTGCTTTTACATCTTTATGGACATCAAAAGAAGAAGAAAAAAGTAAAGACAAATTATTTGTATTCATATTGTTTGATTTTACAGTCTAATTGGTGTATGCCTTATAATTGACGTAGTGGTGAATAGTTACAAGGTTTTTTGATCTGAGAGTAGTAGTTAAGTAACACTAAAGTACTTTGCTAAAAACTTTTGCAATGTCGGTTCGTGGAGAAAAATCACAATATGATGAATCAAGTGAACAAACTGAGTCCCTTCAGGCAGAGTTGACTAGCTTAACTGAACAGTTAAAATTTCAAACTGATGATGCTGAAAGGGAAAGATTAGAGTCACTCATAGCTGATATTCATGCTAAAATACTTCAAATATCAAAACCTACTGCTTCCACTTCAAGAAGAGATGAACCCAGGAAATCTTCACGAGAGAGAAAATTAACTCCAAAAATGCAAGAGCTTAAGCAGCAAGAAGTTTCTCAGAAGGAGAGTAAATTCATCAAGTTGTATGAAAGCTGGAAAGAACAAGTAAGAACTACTCGTACCAAACTTAAGGATGAGTGCTCTGACCAAGACTTGGGTGACATGATGGACAGTGTTGAAGGGCTGGAAACTCAAGTGAAAAATATGTACGAACTTATACGTTCTCAATCAGTACCTTCAACTGAGATTAGAAGAAAAATTTATTCCTGTACAGCAGTAACAACAGATTTGATGGGGCTGATGAAAGTACGTATGAGTGAAGTGGGGCAGGAGGAATTTGATGCTAGTGCAGAAGATGCAAGAATTCGTATGGTGCTTGACAAAGAGTATGCTAAGTCAATATTTTCAGCTACAAGCTCCAAGTCTACAATTCGTAGTCACCGTTCAAGCTGCTCATCAGAACACCAAAGCATCTCCGCAAAAAGAGCAGAGTTTGCCGCACAGTTGGCTGCAAAGCAAGCAGAGATAAAGATGGAGGAGGCTATTGCTGCTCAAAAACAAGAACTTAAAAGATTGGAAAATGAGCGTGATCTTCAAGTAATAGCTGCAAAGCTCAAAGCATACTCTGAAGCTGACTCGGGTGAATTTAATAACGAAAGTAGAATAGCACGCAGTGAGGTAGCTAATTGTCCTCCAGTACCTTTTAAGGAAATTAAAGAGGAACAAATAACCCATTCTGATAGGGAAGCCTCAGTAGTACAAGCCCTACATGACACAATGGTTCTCAGCAGACTTCCTGCACCTGAGCCCTCAGTTTTCTCAGGGGACCCACTTAAGTTCTTAGAGTGGAGAACAAGTTTCAAGGCATTGATAGAACAGCGATGCACAAATTCAGCTGATAAGTTGTTCTATCTACAAAAATATGTCAGTGGTGAGGCACGATCTGTATTGGAAGGAAGCTTCTACAGAAAGGACGATAAAGCCTATGATCAAGCATGGGAAGCTTTGAATTCTCGGTACGGCCATTCATTTGTAATTCAGCGTGCTTTTAGAGAAAAACTGAATAACTGGCCAAAGATTGGTTCAAGAGAATCAGTTAAACTGAGAGAGTTAAGTGACTTTCTGACTGCTTGCAGCAATGCCATGCCACACATCAAAGGGCTTCAGGTGTTAAATGACTGTGAAGAGAACAGAAAAATGCTACAAAAACTCCCTGATTGGGTGACGTCTCGTTGGAATCGCCATGTTACAGTGCAGTTGAGACAAACAGAGGAATACCCTAATTTCAAGGAGTTTGCTGAATTTCTGGCATAAGAAGCAGAAATAGCCTGCAACCCTGTAACATCCTTTCACGCCTTGAAGCTCTCTGAAGAACGGCCATCTAGAGAAGTTAAGCGCTCAAAGGCTAATGCATTCATCACAAATGTGAAAGCATCAGACAAACCAAGTACAGTGCCGAAAACATACAGTGTAGAGAGAAGCAACTCAGTGGTTTCAAACAGACCCAATAAAGTAAGCGCAGCGCCTTTATGTTCATACTTAGTCACTTGCAGATGTTGTGGGGAAAGTCACTCCATACACAAATGTCAAACATTTGCCAATAAGTCTGTGGAGGACAAGAGAAAGTTCATATTTGACAATAACCTGTGCTTTGGCTGTCTTAGGAAAGGACACAATTCAAAGGATTGCAAGAGTAAAGCTACTTGTAGTATATGCAAGAAACATCATCCAACACCACTTCATGAAGACCGTCCGTCTTCTGCAGCACTTTCTCATGTTATGCAAACAGAAGAAAACACATCTTCCCTTTCCTGTTGTGTAGACAGTAGTAACGGTGGGAGCACATCAATGATAGTGCCTGTATGGATTTCTTCAATTGACAATCCTGAAAGAGAGACCTTAGTTTATGCCCTACAAGATACCCAGAGTAGCAACACCTTTGTAGACCAAGAGGTATGTGAGAGGATGGGGGTAGTTTCAGAGCCTGTCAAGTTAAAGCTTACTACAATAATGGGAAAGGATTCTGACGTTCAAAGTGAAAGAGTTAGTGGGCTCAGAGTTAGAGGGTTTTCCTCTCATGGCCTAATAAATTTGCCACCTTCCTATACCAGAGATTTCATCCCACTTGAACGTTCCCACATTCCTACCTCTGAAACCGCAAAAAGGTGGATACATCTAAATAAAATAGCACAGGAAATACCAGAGCTGTTGGATTGTAAGGTTGGACTTCTGATTGGTTACGACTGCTCGAGAGCTTTGGCACCTCGACAAGTCATCACAGGAGGTGATAATGAGCCGTATGCCATCAGGACTGACCTGGGTTGGAGTATTGTTGGTAGTTCACCACAGGTTGTAAAGTCGACAGAAGTCACTGGTCTGTGTCATCGTGTATCTGTTAAGGAACTTCCAATACTGACTCCTGTTGCTGTCATCAGAGCCCTTGAATCAGACTTTAAAGATACAAACCCAAAGGAAAAGAGCATATCGCAAGACGATATACAGTTCATGCAATTACTGAATGAAAAAATTCATCAGAATACAGAGGGACACCTGGAGATGCCACTTCCCTTCAAGACACGCCCACAATTACCAGAAAATAAGCGGCTGGCTCTTGTGCGGCTGAAACGTTTGAAAGGAAAATTTGAGAAAAACCCCAAATTCAAGAGTGACTATGTTAAGTTTATGGAAAGTGTCTTCAATGATGGTGATGCGGAGAGAGCTGAACATCAACCCAAGGCAGGAAACGTCTGGTATATTCCTCACCAAGGGGTGTACCACCCTAGAAAGCCAGAGAAGATTAGAGTTGTGTTCGACTGCTCTGCCAAGTATGATGGCACCGCTTTAAATGATCACTTGCTAACTGGACCTGATCTCACTAATGGGCTTACAGGGGTACTCTGCAGGTTTCGCAAACATCCAGTCACAGTTATTTGTGATGTAGAAAGGATGTTCCACAGATTCCATGTGAGCCAGGAAGACAGAGACTACTTGCGGTTCCTGTGGTGGGAAAATGGCGATACAAATTTAGAGCCAAAGGAGTATCGCATGAAAGTCCATCTTTTCGGGGCAGCATCCTCACCTGGCTGCGCAAATTATGGAATGAAGTACCTTGCATGTCAGAATGAAAGAGAGTATCCTGCAGCAGCCAGTTTCATCAAAAAGAATTTCTATGTTGATGATGGGCTCATTAGTGTAGAAAATGTGGACGCAGCTATCAAACTAATCCAGGAAGCCCGAAATGTGTGTGCAAAAGGGAAATTGCGTCTACACAAGTTCATGTCCAACAACAGAACGGTTTTGGAGTCAATTCCTGTCAGCGAAAGAGCCAGCGAAGTTCAGGATGTGGACCTTGGTTCTGACGAACTCCCAGTTCAGACTGTGCTGGGGGTAAAGTGGAGTGTAAATAGTGACACCTTTTCCTTTAAAGTTGCCCTGGATGAAAAACCAGCAACACGGCGAGGAATCCTCTCCACTGTGGCTTCTGTGTTTGATCCACTAGGCTTCCTGGCTCCCTTCCTCCTATTAGGTAAAAAGATACTGCAGGAGATGTGCCAAAAGGGCATTGGATGGGATGAACCGCTGCCTGAAGAGTTAATGCCACAATGGACAAGCTGGCTGAACGAGCTGAAGAACCTGCAAAATCTCCAGATTATGAGATGTTTTGCTCCTGAACATCTAGGGACTGTTCAGAGGATCGAACTCCATCACTTTTCAGATGCGAGTAGTCATGGCTATGGTCAGTGCTCATATATCCGAGTGTTGAGTGAAGACAAAGTGCTAGTGTTGTCAAAAGACCCGGTACTTCGGTACCAAGTCGGTACTATTTTTTTTTAAACGTCACGGTACCAGGTTTTCTCAAACCCGGTACTTGATGCGCGTGCATGCCCGAAGCGCGTGCAGTTGCGTCCTCTTCATAAAAGCGCTGATGGCGATCGGCGGTGCTGCTGCTGATGTGGTGCTGATGTTTTTGCGCGTGCAGATACGTTATTTCAAATGGCGCGTGGCAAGCGCGCTCATAATAGAAGCGGCGCGCTCGCTTTTCCATGCGCGTTCATGGATGCATAGCAACGACAGACGCCACGGGAGTACAAACGCTTGTGGGAACTGCGCTCTCCATGACGACGAGGAAGTGTGACATAGGCCTATTAATTGATTTCTAGCCCTTGCATTAGCTTTACTACTAGATATATTTATGGAGATGAGAAATAAAAAGCCGTCATTAATATCAGTCCGTCAGAAAAGCAGTTCTAGTCTTATTCTTGGCTGGATAACTCTTAGCAGGTTTAAAAAGCCCTTTTAAAGTTAAATATGAATACAGATTTGGATTAAATAAAAGTATATTCAAGTCAAATAAAACATATTTTATCTCCTGTATAGTTTGGTAATGCTACAATAAGATACCATTCATTAACATCACTTAATGCGTTATCTAACATAACACATTGAGTGAACAATATATTTTTACAACATTAATTAATGTTCGTGAATGTTATTTAATACAAACACTTGATTGGTCATGTTTGTTCACTTCATTCATTGTGCATTAAATAATGTTAACAGAAATAATGTTAACTTTTGATTTTAAAAATGTATTTTTAAATTAACCCCTAAAGGAGAATAATTGCGACAGTATATAACTAGGCTATTGTTTTTTTGTTAGGTCATTTTATCTTATGTTATCTAACAAATGGAATCTTATTGTAAAGTGTTTTTAATACTACAGTTTCCATCTTTGTAACTGTGATATACACTTTAATATAATTATGTAAATTTAATCTAAATTAAGCTTTGGTACCGAATTTGGTACCGAGAACCGTGGATTTTCACTGGTATCGGTACCGAATACTGAAATTTTGGTACCGTGACAACACTACAAAGTGCACTGCTCCTTTGTGATTGGCAAGGCAAGGGTTGCACCCACAAAAGTCGTGACCATACCAAGGCTTGAGTTGACAGCTGCGGTGATTTCTTCAGCGGTCAGTAGCATGTTAAAGGAGGAGCTTGAGCTCAAAATAGATCAAGAATATTTCTGGACAGACTCAAATGTAGTCTTAGGCTACATTAACAATGAAGCACGTAGGTTTCACGTGTTTGTGGCGAATCGAGTTCAGAGAATTCGTGAAACAACTGACCCTGCACAGTGGCATTATATAAACTCGGATCAAAATCCAGCGGATCATGCCTCCAGGGGCCTCAAGGTGTCAGATCTGATTCACTCAAATTGGCTAACGGGACCCAAGTTTCTTTGGGAAAAGGATATCATCACACCAAAGACAACTCCAGAGCTGCTTGTTGGTGATCCTGAAATCAGAACGACACAAATACTACAAACAAAGGTAGTAGAAGATGAGAATTTTTTGGAGAGGTTTAAGCGGTTTTCAAAATGGCACACAGCATTGAAAGTTGTTGCTCGTATCCAGCAATTAGCAAGATACAAAATCGTTCAACCCATAAATGTTGAAGACATGAGAAAGGCCAGTATTGTGCTTGTAAGATTGGCACAAAAGGATGCCTTCAAAGATGAGATGCAAAAACTGAGTCATGGCAAATTGCCACATTGTCATCCATTGTTCCAACTTGACCCAGTACTGCATGATGGTGTTCTGAGGGTGGGAGGGCGATTGATGAGAGCTTCCTTACCTCTTGACTCGAAACACCCAGCAATCCTCCCGAGAGATAGTGTAGTCACACGTCTTATCTTGAGTTACTGCCATGAAAAAACTCAGCACCAAGGCAGAGGGCAGACCCTCAATGAATTGAGAGCGAACGGTTACTGGGTTGTTGGTGGCAGCAAAGTTGTGGCAAATCACATTAAGCAATGTGTTACGTGTAGGCGAAATCGCAGGCCAACAGAGATGCAAAAGATGGCGGATCTACCAGCTAGCCGTGTTGATCCCTCTCCACCATTCTCTTATTGTGGGATGGATTGTTTCGGACCATTTTTCATTAAGCAAGGTCGTAAAGAGCATAAGAGATATGGTCTCATAATCACCTGTTTCTCCTCAAGAGCAATCCACATAGAGATGCTGGAAGATCTCACAACTGATGCCTTCATAAATGCCTTGCGGTGTTTTATAGCTATCCGTGGAGCTGTAAGAGAGATCAGATCGGATCAAGGGACAAATTTTGTTGGGGCGAAAAATGAGCTGACAAAAGCTTTGAAAGAATTGGACAAGGACAGATTGACTGCTTACCTATCCCAGAAGCAGTGTGACTTCATAATGAACGTACCTGATGCCAGTCACATGGGAGGGGTTTGGGAAAGGCAGATCAGAACAGTTAGGAGTGTTCTAAGCTGCGTTCTTTCACAGAGCTCTGGAAGATTGGATGATGCTTCCTTAAGAACTTTCTTCTATGAAGCCATGTCAATCATTAATAGCCGCCCACTCACCACAGATACAATCAATGATCCCAAGGGGCTAGAGCCACTTACCCCAAACCATTTACTCACCATGAAAACCTCTGTTCCTCTGCCTCCACCAGGGAAATTTGTGCAAGAAGACCTGTACGGAAGAAAAAGGTGGTGCAGAGTACAATATCTGACAGAGCAATTTTGGAGTAGATGGAGGAAGGAATTTCTGTCAAACATCACTCTCAGACAACGGTGGCATACTCCAAGACGCAATGTGAAGATTGGGGATATCGTCATCATCAAGGAGGAAGGGGTTCCGCGCAATGAATGGAAACTGGGAAGAGTGCTTGATGTTTGTGAAGATGAAGATGGCCTGGTGCGAAAAACCACAATACAAATAGGAAATAGAAGGTTAGGGAAAGAGGGTCAGCGACTTACTAATCCATCCATTCTTGAACGTCCTATTCATAAATTAGTGGTACTTGTAGAAAACAATTAAATCTTATGCAATGGAACTAATCTCTTTACTCCTACACAAGTTGAGAGTTTGAAGTATTAAGAGTTTAAATATTAGACTTGATGCCAAGAGTCAGAGAACATTCTATTTGGTTCTGAAATTTGGTTTGTGAAATTACTAAATTTATTCAAACTTTTGCAAGTTTACAAGTTCATCATAAATGATAGTAATTTGGTGGGAGTGTAACTGTCAAAGGACATGTTTTTTGTTGAGATGTGTATTTATGTTTTTGTTATAAATTAATGTCAATTTGAGTTCTTTCAAATTAAAACAGTTGTGATGTTTAGAAGTCTATATTTATAATGTATGCCCTTTGAGGTCTTTAAAGTCAGGGGTTCTTTAAGATTTACGTAGAAAACGTGATGTGTCACATGACCCAGTTCAGTTTGGAGCGGGTCTGCGTCATTATTTGGGTCAGAGTGAATATGGATGCAGAGAAGCGATGTAGTCTGAGAAGGAATTGCCTGATCTGCATGGTTTGAGAGGCGCACACGGTAATTTGCCTTTATTTCATAATGTTTATAGTGTTGTTTTATATTACTTTACGTGCACAATGTGATGTGCTATTCATGATGTTGATTGTACTTCTGTTGCAACATTCACGTACATTTCATTGGACATTGGCTCGAGAGACTTGTGAAGGACTGAGAAATGCATATTTTGAGTATATGTTTTTATTTCTTGTAGTTTTCACGGTGTCTACGGTGTTTACTGAAGAGAGAGATACAAAATAAACTACAAAGACATCTGTATGAAGCGTGGCCTTTATTTCATCAGACCAATGCAGCTACAATGTGAGCAAAGTATTACTGTGAACTTCTTTCATTTGAGACCACTAAAAAACTATTGAACATAAAGAGATTTCCACTGGACCAGCAACTACACAGTCACTGCCTGTTAAATAAAGCAACATGCAGCAAATCATCAATGTTTGTAGATCTTCTCCTGGACTGAAGCACAGGCTCTACTCTTCTGCACAATGGTGACCCAAAAAATGAATTTTACAGTAAACTACTGGCAACAGTGTTGCCAGTATAAAACAGTTTTATAACTTACAGTTTATTACTGTTAAAATACATTTTGTGGGTGTGTCTTTTTATCTTACACTGTTAACCCTTTCAACCCCACAGGAAAATCCACACTACAAAGAGTAAAAGTAACATTGAGACAGTGTTGCAGTGAGATAATTAAGGGAATATGTAAGTGATTGTTGAGCATTAGTGATGAACACCTGCTGTTAGAACAGAAAATAGAGAAACACAAGAACTACAACTGACTTCCAGCCATTACACATTATTACACTTATTATTAACCAGTATGACTTTATTTCTGTCATACATCTACAGAAGTTGTTATTAAGATGTTTAATTGAAAATGTTTGTTTGAAGTTACCATTATAGAGATCAGTGCTTGCTTTAGTTGGGATGCTGATGCTAAAACATTCATTTTTCTTTTGCTGCTTGAGCTGTGTTTTTGCGAGTCACACTTGTGCACACACAGTTTATAAATGATTGTGGTTGTAATGCTTATGGTGACAAATTCATCATATTGCTGGTTCATTCACTACGGAATTAATTCTTATTCATTCAGAGTTTTATTCTCGATCAAAAGTGTTACATTAGCACTACTGTGAAACTACAGCAATAAATTGCTATGACTCTTTTTTTTAACACATCATGCATAACCCTCCTATTACCTTTGGGGTCAATTTGACCCCATTCAGTGTTTAACGTCTCTAAATACATACTTAATTTTTTTTTTTTTTTGCTTCATATTTAAAGACTTTTCCTAATTTAATGGGGACAACTGGGTAAACATAAAATTAACATGATGATAGGTTTTCAATGTTCTGTACGTACTTTTGTAGCATCGGTGTTCTTTGGGGTCAATTTGACCCCAGGCTCATTTTGCTGTATAAAACCGTATAAAACATATAAGAAATATCTATTTTTTTGTTGTTCACATTGGTGATTAGGCACAAATCCCACAATTATTTTGGATGATATTGAGGTCATTATAAGTTGAGATTTTATGATCTTCAAAAACCTTCACTCTGCTTTAGGGTCCTAACCTGACATTACCATATAGGCCTACTTGAAGTATTGCGAGAACCACTGATAGTTCACACGATATAGTGGAGGGGGGAATCATAATTCTCACAAGAAATTAGATATTTCCAGTGCCAATTATATATTTCCAGGGAAGGGAAAACATAATTCTTGCAAGAACTTTGATATTTTGTGGATGCGCCACCAACATCACCTTGTTCGACCGGACACTTCCCACTTTAATGACGGTACAGCTGTGGCCAAATGTGAAATTTTTGCTGCTTCAGTTGTTATGATGTTGATGCACATTTTTCTAGATTATTGTGCAGAGTGATCAGAGGCATTTAACATAATTTCAAAAAGCTTTATCACAAAACCCCAAATTTCACTGTTTTTGTCCTTGGCACCAAATTACCAGCTAACATCATTTTACTAATCATATCATCAGCACATAATTGCTATAAGGAAGGAAGAAGTGCTTCCAATCATTGTGTTATTCTGTTAGCAATGGTTTCCTCCAAAGAAAGATGAAGGATCATTTTGCATCAAAATGGCCTCCATTTACCAGATCATCAAGAGCTTCAAGAATAGAGGTTCGGCTGCAGTGAAGAAGGCTTTAGGATGTCCCAGAGTGTCCAGCAAGTACTGTACCAGGAACTTCTCCTCCAGAGGAATCAGCTAGGGAATCGTGTCACCACCAGTGCAGAACTGCTCAATATTGGCAGCAGGTGGGTGTGAGAGCATCTGCACACACAGCGAGGCCAAGACTTTTGGACAACAACCTGGTGTCAAGAAGGGCAGCAAAGAAGCCACTTCTCTCCAATAAAAACATCAAATATTGGCTGAAATTCTGCAGGAAGTACAAGAATTGGACAGCAGAAGACTGGTGCAAAGTTAATGTATCTGATTAGAACATCTGGAAAATCGATTGTCCAGAGAAGAAAAGGTGATCGCTACCATGAGTCCTGTGTCGTGCCAACAGTGAGGCATCCTGAGACTATCAATGGGAGTGTCATATTGACCCCAAACCCATCCTTGATAAAATATATTGTGTAATATAATAAATAAAAAGCTATTAAAACACCAAAAAATATATATAATTTTAGAATTTTAGATAAATCAGTGACATTTTATAGTGATTTGCTAATTTGTCCATAGTCGTGCAATAGGTATTCTGGATGTATAAGGGGTGGGGGGTTGGTGGTGTTTTATTTAAAGGGCTATTTAAGTAGTCAACAAAGAAACATAAAGTACCTGACTTAAACCTTTGGGGAAAAAATCAAATTGTGGGGGTTTAAATTGCTGGGGTCAAATTGACCCCAGTGGGTAAAAGATGTTGGTAGATTTGAGGGGTAACAGGAGGGTTAAACCAAAAAAATAAAGCTACACTATGTTTTAGAAACACAGAGATATCACAATTTAGCACATTAATCTCAACAATGGTGGCAATATTATTATTTTTTTTTTATTCATGCAGCAGTGCATGCTGGGAGTTTTATATTATCCTGGAACCCAGCATGCATTGCGACATGAAACTTTTCACCATTGTTGAGATTCATATGCTGATTGTTGATATCTGTGTGTGTCTGAGTTAAGCAGGAGTTAAATAAAATTGAATGCACTATATGATTGTTATTTTTCAGAAGACCTGATAACAGAAATATTGATTTCATTTTGTAGATACACAGGTTTATGCCAAATATGACATACCCATGATTTCAATGAATATATACAGGAAAAATCTGAAAATCAGACATGTCCAAGATGACTGTGACATCATCACAAAAGAATAATAACACCTTATATACTTCTTCTTGACTTTTTCTTGCCATAACAAATGTGTTTTATAAACTCACTGTTACAGCAGCCAGAGAGAGATGAATGGTAAGAAGTTAAGGGACAAGAGACCAACTAAAGCAAATACTTATCTCCATCATGGTGACAACAAACTTTATTATTAACTAAATCTCTGTTAATTCTCAACAAGAACTTTTGTACATGTATGAAAGAAATAATCGTAAACTGGTTTGTAAACTGGTTTCACACTCAGTGTTGCTGGAAGTCAGTTGTAGTTTTTGTGTTTCTCTTTTTTCTGTTCTTGTTTCTCTCTCCTTCAGTGATTCTGCTTATCAGGTGTTCATCAGTTTCTCAATTCACTCACTTCTTTTCATTCACTCTGTCAAGTGGACTATATTAGTGAACTAATGTAGGGAATAGTGAATGAGGGTATAGGGTGTGATTGTGAAAACAGCCTCTGAGTGTCGATTTTGAGCACTGTTAATTCACAGTATATTCCTGTAGGCTATTTTTGTTTTCTACGGTATATTACTGTTTTAATGGAAAATGGTATGACACTGTCTGAATTACGCCTTTTTTTACAGCAAGGGCTAACAGTGTAGGCTATAACTTTGATGTTAGCATTGTCATTAGCAAACACGTTTGATTTCTGTAGTTGTTTGGCCGTTCCTCTGTCGGTTTTATTTGTGTAACTTACACTTTTATTGTATGTCACTAAGTCAACATTAGTCAATATTAGCAAGGTCTATAAGTTCATCTGGTAGAATGATGGTTTACCTTTGCTTGTCTAAGAAAACCTCAGAACGTTTTTTTCTAGCTCGATCATGATATGTGCAACATTTTGCGCATCTGATATTGCCCATTATCAGACGCGCAAAATGTTGCACATATCATGATCGAGCTAGAAAAAACGTTCTGAGGTTTTCTTAGACAAGCAAAGGTAAACCATCATTCTACCAGATGAACTTATAGACCTTGCTAATATAACTTTAGACAAATATTAGCCTCCGATATATATACGGTATATATATTTTTTTATGCTCATGCCCATTCTTCCAAAAACAAACAAACACGAAAGCAGTAGTTCGCCTCATTCATATCGTTCGTTCCCGGTAAAAATACTAGTATGCATGACAACACAATAAAAAAAAAAAATCGCCATCAGTTGGAAAGAAAGTATTGCTTTACTTACCTCGGTAGTCATAACTGGTTTTGAAATAGCCGGTTCCTCTGCTCAGCTGGGTTGACAGCTGATCAGCTGGGTTGCTCGTGGCGAGGGGGGAGGGACAACAGTTCGTTTTTACGACAGAGTGTTTGAAAGCATTTACTACCAGACACTAGTGGGAGCTCGTAGAGAAAAAACACTCAGACTTGCCTAGTGTCCCTTTAAAGCGCAAGCAAACCATCTACGGTACAAGCCGGATTCCACCATATCTTGTACACAAAATTAATCTTTTACATTGTAATCCTTTTATTTGTAATATTTGGCATGTTTGTGTGCCGCTGTGGGTCCCTGTGTGTTTAATAAGCAGAGTGTGTGTGTAATAAGCAGAGTGTACGCGCGTTGTGGACCCGCCTGTAGGCGCACATTACTAACGCGCTCATTAAATAACAAAAAAAATATTGTGCCATCGACTTTAGACCAGGTTTCAGTCGGTCAGCGGCTCAGTCTATTTCTGTTCCTCAAAATAGCAACGCGCCAACAATGCGCCAGAACACACACCTCGTTCTCAGACCAGCAGCCCATGGGCGCATAAATGGGCGCAAATGCATTTGCTATTTAGACAACGTGGCGCAGGACGTGAAAATGATAATTGCGTCAGGCTGAAACTAGCAAAACACACTTGTGTCGCGCCTGGCGCCTCGCTAAGACACAGAGTATGGTGATTAAATGATGCACAGTAAATTGAGATGGTTGTCCCGTGGGAAAGAGCTTGAACGATTTCTGAGCCTCCTCGCTGGGATTTTCACTTTCCTGGACAGCAAAGGAAAACGGGAACCGGTGCTGGATCACACAGCTGGCCTTTCTGACTGAAAACCTGAAAACACTCGCAACTTGCAGCTTCAAGGAAGAGATGAGCCTCCAAGCAACATGCTGAATGCAATCAGAGCATTTCAGAACAAAATAACTGTCCTCTGAAAAATGCTGGGTTGTTTTAACCCAATTTTGGGTCATATATGGACAAACCCAGCCGTTGGGTTGACGGGGTTGGGTTGAATTGCATTTTTAATCCAACGTTTGAGTTCGTCCATATTTGACCCAAAAATTGGGTTAAAACAACGACAGAGAATTCATTCACTTCCCACAAATGCCCCATCTCTGCAGCAGCTCTTCAGCCACACAGGATTGCGAATGTTTTGGAAGAGCTGAGGGGGGATTTGAGTCCAGATTCAAGGATGTGAATGAGCACAAGGAAATGTTCAACTTTAATGAAAACCCCTTCCACGTGGATGATCATCTCACTCTCCCACTATCAGTTGGCAGAAATGGTAGAACTGCAGACAAAAGATATTCTCGAAGCTGAACTCAGAGCACGTTCTGGTCACTTCTGGAGTTTGGTGTCTGGAGAAGATTTTCCCACTTTGAAGCCACTTGTGCAAAATCCTTCTTTCCTTCTCTTGTCCTTCTTTGTGAGCACATACACTTGTGAGTCAGCATTCTCAACCATGAACGTAGGCAAGGCAAGGCAAGTTTATTTATATAGCACATTTCATACACAATGGCAATTCAAAGTGCTTTACATAGAAGAAATTAAAATAATAAAAAGAAATAAGAATAATTAAAACCGTTTAGAAAAATAAAATAAAATACAATACAGTACAAACAGTCGGACGAACAGTGGCACAGTGCTCATTCAGTAAATGCATAGTTAAACAGATGTGTTTTGAGTCTGGATTTGAATGTGACTACAGTAGGAGCACGTCTGATCTCCTCTGGAAGCTGGTTCCAGCATAATGGCTAAAAGCAGACTCGCCATGCTTAGAGTGAACCCTTGGTATTTCTAGCTGATATGATCCTAATGATCTGAGTGATCTGTTGGGTTTATATTCTGTGAGCATATCTGCAATATATTGAGGTCCTAGGCCATTGAATGATTTATATACCAGTAATAATACTTTAAAATCAATCCTAAATCTAACTGGGAGCCAGTGTAAAGTTCTGAGGACTGGTGTGATATGTTCATATTTTCTGGTTCTGCTCAGAATCCTGGCGGCAGCGTTCTGTATGAGCTGCAACTGTCTTATGGTCTTTTTGGGAAGGCCAGTGAGGAGTCCATTACAGTAATCCACCCTGCTGGTGATGAAAGCATGCACAAGTTTCTCTAAGTCTTGTCTGGAAACAAAGCATCTAATTCTTGCAATATTTTTCAGATGATAGTATGCTGATTTAGTTATTGCTTTGACATGACTACTGAAACTAAGGTCTGACTCTAGTGTCACACCAAGATTCCTGACTTGATGTTTAGTTGTTTGACCCCTAGAGTGAAGGTATGCGTTCACCTTGAGAACTTCATCTTTGTTTCCAAACGCAATGACTTCAGTTTTGTCTTTGTTTAACTGAAGAAAGTTTTGACACATCCAACTGTTGACTTCATCAATGCATTGGCACAGGGAGTCAATGGGGCTGTAATCGTTAGGCGATAGGGCTAAGTAGAGCTGTGTGTCGTCTGCATAGCTGTGGTAAGCAATTTGGTATAACGTATAAAGAGGAAACGGAGAAAGCGCCTCACCGATGTCTCAGTTACAAATTTGACTGATAAATGATACATTTGTCCTATCAGTGTGGCACTATCAGTAAAGATCACATGTCTAACCCTTCAGTCGAGCGGAAGCAAGTGTACAGCATCACCCAGCTCAGGATGTGACAGCTTCAGTGTGAAGCACTCATCTGAGCCCTGTACACTGAAACACGAAGGACAAGAAGTGACTAACCCTTCATATATCACAAACCAAAGCAGAAACAGACAGGAATCGCAGTGTTTCCTAACATGGATCTGAAGTGCACACTTATTGTTTTTGGTGAGTTGATGCTTCACTGTTTTAATGTGTGTGATAAATATCTTTACGTTAAAGATAGTACTTGAAGTTACATGCATCAGGGCTGCACTGGTTGGCTGTAGTTAATAATATAATACACTATATGTAAGGAATCATTGAAAACAGTCCAATGAATGAGAAAATAATGCACACCCGAGGTGGTAACGAAGCGTATATATATCTGCATCAAGAACATTACATTGATAAAGAGAAATGTCAGCTTTAAAGTTGTTAACTATTTCACTGATAAAACCGTCAGATCAGTGCTGAAAACACATTTCTGTGTGAGTGTGAGTGTGTACTGTATGTGTGTGTGTGTTTAAGCGGGAGAGAGATAGTATGTGACCTAATCTTGTGGCAAAAACTTGTTGTTTTTATCCTATTGTTTACTATATTTATTTGCTTGGTCAGTGTTGTTGTGGTTTTTGGTTCTTGTTGTCGGCTGTAAAGACCTTTGAAATAACTGAAATCCTTTGGCGTAGTGATATAGAGCTGTAATGCGGTCAAGACCTGCTGGAACTACTTTAGCTGTGTTTCCTCAACCAATCAGATTCAAGCATTCAACAGCCCCCGTAGTATAATGTATTATAATGCTGTAGCAAACCAGAAGAGTTGTGCGTGTTTAATGTGTTTCTTGAGTCCTCTTTGTGGGCAGGCGTTCTGCACATGCATTGTTGTTCAGTTACAACAAATTCTCACATAGTACATCAAGGCAAGGCAAGTTTATTTATATAGCACATTTCATACACAATAGCAATTCAAAGTGCTTTACATAGAAGAAATTAAAATAATAAAAAGAAATAAGAATAATTAAAACAGTTTAGAAAAATAAAATAAAATACAGTACAGTACAAACAGTCGGACGAACAGTGGCACAGTGCTCATTCATTAAATGCACAGCTAAACAGAAGTGTTTTGAGTCTGGATTTGAATGTGACTACAGTAGGAGCACATCTGATCTCTTCTGGAAGCTGGTTCCAGCATAATAGCTAAAAGCAGACTCGCCATGCTTAGAGTGAACCCTTGGTATTTCTAGCTGATATGATTCTAATGATCTGTTGGGTTTATATTCAGTGAGCATATCTGAAATATATTGAGGTCCAATGAACAAAATGAACAAAAAAAGTTCACAAGGACAGTTTATTTGAAATAGAAATATTTTGTAACATTATAAATGTCTACATTTTTAAATATATTCTATATTTTTCTAAATGTATGAATGCAAAAACAGATAATTCTACAGATCTTCTTTTTCTTCATCAGGGTTTTTCCTGCTGTCTAGTGAGTCTCATGGATGTGGCGTTGGATTAAAAAGAGAAAAAGGGAACTGTGTCGGTAATGAGAACCTTGTGTGTTATAATACAATGTCTTTTTTTGTGTGTGCATAATACACAGTTAATTCTCTGTATGTCACTCAGAAGAGGGAAGTTGTGTAACTGTAGTTTTTAAACTTTGTAATGATATTTCTTTCTTGATTCCTGCCTCTCTTACAGATGAAGATGAGTGTGAGACGCTGAATCGGTGTGGCGAAAACGCTCAGTGTTTCAATACACATGGAAGTTACTACTGCACCTGTGATAAAGGATTTCAATCAAAAACAACCAATTTCACAGCAACAGCCGGACAGTGTGTGGGTACGAGAGGGGTTTATGGGATAAACTATGATTACTATGATTAAAACACTATGATTAATACCAACTGTTTCCCCAACAGATATCAATGAGTGTCTTGAGAAGACCTCTGAATGCTCAGATGGTATGGTGTGTGTGAACACCATTGGCTCTTATAAATGCACGTGTCCTGAAGGATTTGATCATAACACAAGACTAGACCTCGGATGTGAAGGTGAGCGGCCTCACTCGAATTGCTTTCCATTGACTGTTAATCAAACCAAAGAACTTTAGTTTCAGAAATTACCTTTTTATTAATGGTCAATATGTGCCTTCCAGAACAAATGTTCAGCTTTCATTATTTCGACATTTACAGTGGCAGTTGGTTAAAATGGTGTACAGAGAGCAGAGAGCGTTCTCAGAACATTCGGTTAAAGTTATGAGCAAACGTTACAAATAAAACATTCATCATCTAATTATTAACCGTACATCGTTCATGGAACTATTTGACCTGAAACGGTAAAATGTAAAAAAAAATTAAATGTTGCTACTTGTTTCGGAATGTTCAGAGAAGATTTAAAAGTAACGTTTGCAAAATGATCAAATGGAATGTTCCCCTCAACCTTTTTCAAAACAGTTAAAAAACTGGACGGTTTGATCTTTCAGAGAACATTCAGAAATGACGTTTTTACAAATGAATGGAAAATATTCTTAGAGCATATCTTGTTTGCAGGGATGGTGTTTAAACCCATAACTAAATATGCATAGATAATTATTAGATGACAGATAAAAACAGAGGATTTTTTTACCTAGTTCAAGCCCTGCTTAATTTCTGACCCTGATTTTAACCATCCAAGATCGTGATGCATTTATATATTTTAAGCATATAATTTAATGAAACTTTAAACATGAGGTGGTTCACAGGAAAGTTGACCTCTCATGCTGAGACCACATGAAAATGACCCAAAAATACATATGGTTTGATGTGGATAATTATCATCGAGTATTATACATGTTTGGTATCATTTGAAATGTCTCAGTGCGACTGGTACAAAGGTCTCATTTCCAAATAAGTAAAACAAAAGGTAATAAGGTTTTTAAGAGTTTAGAGATAGCTGGCACACAAAGAAAGGTGGTCTCTAGACAAATGGTCTCCTACCCCCCAAAAGGTGTCAACACTGAATGTAAATTCCCATTGTTAGCAGATGTTTCCATGTGAAAGGAGTTTCTGTCTATATAATGAAATGCAACGAGAAGATCGTGGCCTCTCTGTATCTCAGATCAGCCCGAGAGGCTGAGAGTAACCCCTCTTTCACACCGCAAGCGTGAGCGGCGCGCGAGCAGCGCATCAGCGCAACTACATCATCACTGCAGCAGCAGACTCCCGCGAGTATTCACACTGGAAGCGTAGTACAGCGTCACAGCAGCAGCTGCAAACCGTGTTTGGCAGACAATATATAACCATTTCAAACAATGGGTCAGTTCTTTCAACATTTTTGTTTTTATAATAATACACCTTACTTTCACCCAAAATGAATAATTAAAAAGTTTAAATGGGTAAATACATATTTGTTATACTTAATTTTCTTTTCTGGCATAATTGTTAAAACACTAGACATTGGCATTGTTATTAAAACTCTTGACATGCTTATTCTGTGCATTTTGAGCACGTTTTGTGTTAAATCACATTTATTTTGTCCATTAAAAGCATCAAAAGTGTTCTTTCACTTTAATTGAGCGTGAGCAGCACAGCAAAAAATAGACCGGACACCGAAACCCCCGCTGCACTGCTGTTCACGCGACGCTCCTGCTTGACGCTCACGCGCTGCTCCTGCTCCCGGTGTGAATGCACTCATTGATTAACATGGACGCCGAAAAAAATACGAGCTGCTGACGCTTGCGGTGTGAAACCGGGGTAACCCCTCTTTCACACAGCAAGCGTAAGTGGCGCGAGAGCGGCGCATCCGCGAAACTACATCATCACTGCAGCAGGAGACTCCCGCGAGTATTCACACTGGAAGCGTAGTACAGCGTCACAGCAGCAGCTGCAAACCGTGTTTGGCAGACAATATAACCATTTCAAACAATGTGTCAGTTCTTTCAACATTTTTGTTTTTATAATAATACACCTTACTTTCACCCAAAACTAATAATTAAAAAGTTTAAATGGGTAAATACATATTTGTTATACTTAATTTTCTTTTCTGGCATATTGTTAAAACACTAGACATTGGCATTGTTGTTAAAACTCTTGACATGCTTATTCTGTGCATTTTGAGCACGTTTTGTGTTAAATCACATTTATTTTGTCCATCAAAAGTATCAAAAGTGTGCTTTCACTTTAATTGAGCGTGAGCAGCACAGCAAAAAATAGACCGGGCGCCGAAACCCCCGCTGCACTGCTGTTCACGCGACGCTCCTGCTTGACGCTCACGCGCTGCTCCTGCTCCCGGTGTGAATGCACTCATTGATTAACATGGACGCCGAAAAAAAAACGCGCTGCTCACGCGCCGCTGACGCTTGCTGTGTGAAACCGGCGTAATGGTGCGTTCACACCGGACGCGTTTAGCGCGTCAGGCGCGAGTCATTTCAATGTTAAGTAAATGCAAAGACGCGTTACGCGCGTAAAAAATTCCTGCGGCGCGAATGAGGCGTTTAGCGCGGCGCGGTAGACGCGAATTCGCCTCATTCGCGCGTCAAGTTCGCGCGAATGACGCGAATTGAGCGTTTGGCGCGTTTGGCGCGTTACGCGCGAATGATTTTATTAGTGCTATTTGTGCATTCACGCGTTTGAGGCGAATTCGCGTCTGCCGCCCGAGTTGAAAAATCTGAACTTCTGCGTCAATTCGCGCCGCGTTAACCAATCAGGAGCCTGCTTGCATGCTGCTGTCACGTGGTGAAGTGACAGTTTATAATGTTATTTTATGTTTGGCCTCAATAAATTATTTTGTAATATGACTAAAAATGCACAATAAAGCAAATAAAAACATAAAACTCGATTTCAATATATGAGAGATACTCATTTTGTATTGAATGCTATTTATTCCATATCTATTCTAGATTATATGAAACATTATTAATCTAATGTAAAGACAACAAACACAATTTAGTGTATAAAAAAAAAAATCACAGGACAGGTTTCATTTTTGAAGGCTGCAGCTCCATTTATTATCAAAACAAAAATAAATCACAGATTAGGTGCGGGCGAGGGTGAACCTCGCGCCGGGCTGTACAGCGCGGGCTCGTCAGGCAGCGACCACCACTCGAGGCCGAGGCTTATACGGCCTACGCTTTCCTCGTCAGCGTCCTCACCGTTAGGTCCACCAAACCTACCTCCTGGAGAAAATTGTGAAACCCCTGAAACCCTCCGGAGGGTTTGGTGGACCCGAGAACAGCGACGATGTCCCCTACGCAGCTGTTTCTGCTCTTCAGATCATATAAGAGCGGTGACTCTCTCGATTAATGCTATTGCTAATGCTCGATAAACATCTAAAAAAAGATGGCCGCCAACAGGTTTCGAAACTTTCGCCTCTGACGCGCGTAAATTTCGATTCAAACTTTTGATTTTACGCGCGTCAATTTCGCTCTTGACACGCGAATGCACACAAAGTGGTCAAGCGTATAACTAGACGCGGCAGGCGCGAATTTTGACGCATTTTCGCGTCCGGTGTGAACGCACAGTAAGACTTCAGCTTCATGTTAGGGCTGGGCGATTTAAATCGCGATATTGTTATGCGCATCTCATCAGTAAAGCCGGTTCCTTGATTAGTAGTAAATCGCCATCACCTGCTTTCAGATGAAGCGGCATTTATTTTACTACAAAGAGACGTAGTTAACTGACAAGCTGAGCCATATCGCATTAATATCGCGGACGTATCGCCAGCGATAATTAATGCAATATGGCTCTTGTCAGTTAACTACGGCTCTTTGTACACAGCAAAAACTCCAGTGTTAAATTAACACTCCTGGGAGTGTATGAGTCCACACTCAAGAGTGTTTAAGTTAATGAGATAATTAAGTGATTAATTTAGTGATGATTGAACATTATTGAAGACACCTGATGTTAACAAGCAGAATCACTGAAGGAGAAAATCTCAAATTGAAAGTTACCATTATGACGATCAATGGTTGCTTTAGTTGGGCTCTTGACCCTTATATTATTAACTTTAGATTTTGTTTGTCTGTTGTTTCTGAATTATAATCACCAGTTGAACAAAGAAAAAAGTGATCTGATGGTGTTGGTTATGTTATGACAATCATCATTTGAACTTGATCACTGAACTCATTAAAATCCTTCTTTCTGACTTCGATTTATTTTGTTGGTTAGTGAATCTGCATAAATGCCCAGAATTTTTCATATAATATAAAGGATTTCTTAAAAGTTGTTTAAAAAAAAAATCATTCTTTTAGGCACACACAGATGTCAAGATTCAGTCTATGCATCTCAACAATGGTGAGGAGTAGAATATTCAATTAGGAAAAGTAAATTACATAGAGACAATTCAGATCATAATTTATTCATACCGCAATGCATGATGGGAGCCATTAATGAGTTGTGATTGGTGGCAGCCACTGCAACATGCTTTATTACTGTCACCATTGTTGAGATTCACAGGCTGATTATTGATGTCTGTGTTTTAAATGAATTTATCTGAATTTCTTTTGATCAGAACAATGTTTATTAAATATTTTAAATTATAAGTAAAGTACTGATAATCATAGGCTGTAGAATCACAAATCTGCTGCTAACAAGTTAAACCAAACTATCTCAATAAATTTCATTTTACAGATCACAGCATGATTATGTCAAAACATAATCAACACTATAAGATAACATTTTACTTTTTTCATTTAACTGTTATAAATCAATAACAGCAGACAAACAACAGTAAATATTAAAGTAAACATATAATGGTCTAGAGCCCAACTAAAGCAAACACCCATCACCTTAATGGTAACTTACAATTTGTGATTTTCTTCTTCAGTGATTCTGCTTGTTAACATCAGGTGTCTTCAATAATGCTCAATCATCACTAAATTAATCACTTAATTATCTCCTCAGCCCTAAATGCCGCTCCATCTGAAAGCAGGTGATGGCGATTTACTACTAATCAAGGAACCGGCTTTACTGACGAGATGCGCATAATAATATCGCGATTTAAATCGCCCAGCCCTACTTCATGTATAATGTCGGGTTCGCATCTAGTCAAGTCAAGTCAGCTTCATTTATATAGCGCTTTTAACAATGTAGATTGTTTCAAAGCAGCTTTACAGAGATAAACGTATAATTTAAGGTACCAGAGATTGTTTTGGCTTTATAGCGGTTCTTTAATAAAGTTATTTTACAGCTAAAGTTAGTTTTGATTGATTCGCTTCCGTCGCAACGATCATTTGTTATTAAATTTGGGGCCGCTAAGACGACACCATTCTCTGTAAAAAATTTCTAACCCTCCCAAATCAAAAATTTCAAGTGACCGATAACATCAAAATTTTTCTGGCCCAAGTGAAATTCTGTAAATTTAATTTTATAATTTACAGAATTTCACTTGGGCCAATTGAAAAATTTAGATGTTATCGGTCACTTGAAATTTTTGATTTGGGAGGGGTAGAAATTTTTTACAGTGTACACAGACTTTAAACGCGAACCTGTGAGAAACGCTGATGGCGTTCACATGCGCATTAAGAATTGGTTCTATAGTTATGTGCGTTTGAATATATGTGCGCAGGTTTGGAATTCCCTACAAACCAAGCCTTAACAAAGTACTGGGCTTTCCTTATAATTTTTGATACAGAATTTTATTTTATTTTATCAATTCGGGGTAGGTACGCAAATTGAGTTTCCCGACACCGCTTTATCTGTAGAGTGGGAAAGGGATCCTCCATAGGGAGAGACTAGTTGGCACTTCAGCACTGCGTTGTCATCGGGTTCAGACCTATTTAGATATATTTTTAAGATGGAAAAATGCAGTTTTACAGATACTAGACACGTGACTTTCAAATGAAAGATTGGTATCAAAGAGCACACCCAGGTTCCTAACCGACGACGAAGACTTGACAGAGCAGCCATCAAGTGTTAGACAGTATTCTAGGTTATTACGTGAGGAAGTTTTTTGTCCAATAATAAGAATCTCTGTTTTTTCAGAATTAAGTAGTAGGAAATTACTAGTCATCCAATTTTTTATATCAGCTATGCATTCCGTTAATTTTGTGAATTGGTAAGTTTCGTTAGGTTTGGAAGAAATATACATCTCTTCTCTTTATTCCAGAGCATTGGATGTTTTGTATCGATTATCTTTGAATTGATTATGGAATTGGAATGATACATTTACCTGACATAATAAATTGTTACATTTGATTATTCTAACTGACTTTGGCATTATTTTCATTAAAGAGTTAAAAAGAATAGTAAAACATTCGCTCACATTTAATGATGCACAGATATCATTAAAACCTTTTCATTTATGGAGTCAGATGAAATAACGCGAGAATACATTTCCAAATGTATTTCATTAAATCAAAAATACTTTGCCACGAGAAAAGACAGTAACACGTAGAGACCTTCCGCGCTGGTCGGATGCCGGACTTTAGGCCGATCGAGTGCGAGCTTACAATCACATTAAACATCATAACATTCTGTGTGTGTCTGCTGTCTTAACATCAAAATGGTTTCAATATTATTAAATAAAAAGATGTTATCAAAGGAATCTGCATTCATGTCACTGACAGTCTTCTCTCTCTCTCTCTCTCTCTCTCTCTCTCTCTCACACAGACATCGATGAGTGTAAAAAAGATCCAGATGTTTGCGGCACAAACGCAAAGTGCAATAATCAGGAAGGCAGCTTCATCTGCAAATGTAACCCGGGTTACAGTAACTACGGCAACAGCCAGTCAAAATGCATCGGTGAGCGATCAAGTAGATAGCACTTTTAAAAAAATATATATGTGCTAGTTTAAGTGTGATTAATTGTGTTGTGTTTATGTGCGCAGAGATGAACTATGTTACTATAATAATACCCTGCACTGAATTAAAACCTGTCTTAAATTGGCCAACTGCTATTTTATATTTATACTGTGTTAATAACGTGAGTATATTAGTATTGGAACTTATTTCATTTTAGTCAATAAAAAAAGTGCCAATAATTCACTGCAGTTTGTTACATGAACATTACAGTGCAAAATTATTACTAATTAAAGGTCTTTGCACGCTGAGTCTGAACTTTCGTATATGTTTTTCATATTCGTCTTTCGATGGCTCTGAATTGTCAAAACACCTCTCACATTGCTTGCTGCGGATGTGAAAAAAAAACTGTAAAAACTTAAGCCAAGAGCCCAACGGAAGCAAACGCTGATCACCATAATGACGACTACAAACGAAATGGTCTATTGTTGTCCCAGCACTCTTTTATTTGTCTTGGTATTAACAACTTTGAGTAAAACATCCTTGAGAAATTTAAAGCAACCAATTTGACTGTAAAAACATTGCCTTAATTGCAACTAATTTTGTATGTAACATACTTTGTGAGTACACATTACTATAACTGTAATAAGAGGTCCACTGGAGGCAAGTTGAAAGATGAAAACCCAAATGCAGTTTATTATAACTAAAACAAAACATGAAACAAAAACATGGCGTGGCATGAAAACAAAAATCAAAGCATGAACATGAACTATGCACAACAGCAGACTTACAGGAAATAATACTTGACAAAGACACATGGCAAACATGAGGGCTTAAATACACAGACTAATGACAAGACAAAGGACACCTGTGAACAATGATCAGACAATTAACCAATGACAAGACATGGCAGGATCACATGACAAACCGGGAATCACATGACAGACATGGAAACAAGGCATGAACAAACCCAAAACGTGACAATAACATAGAAACTATATTGTCACATATTTTTAATAAAATGAAAAGCAGCAATTCCTTATATACTATTCAATATATTGTAATATAATAATATATTACAATAATAATAATATATTATAATAATATATCCATATATTTTTCAATATATTTAAACCATTTAATATATTGATCAAAAATATATGGAAATGTATTTTCTTTTCGTAAGGGTTATGGGATAAAATAGTCCACTACTATGATTAAAACACTTAATACATACATATATTGTATATGTGTGTGTGTGTGTGTTATGGCAATCCTTGCCTTACTGTACCTCTAGCTTTACCATCATGCACAGATAGGAGTGAAGTTTTTACGCAGACACACAAAGATTTTCCAGAGATTACTGCAGTTGAGGTTTGTGGTTTATTGTAGTAAATAGTACAAACAGATGAACATACCGGTTGATTTCTTATCTTGTTTCCAGTTGTTTGCGTGTATTCTGATCTGTAGACTCTAATCCGTGCTCTGTGCTCTGTTGTTAAAGTTATGAACAAACGTTACAAATAAAACATTCATCATCTAATCATTAACCGTACATCGTTCGTGGAACTATTTGACCTGAAACGGTAAAATGCAACATTTTTTAAAATGTTGTACTTGTTTCGGAATGTTAAGAGAAGATTTAAAAGTAACGTTTGCAAAATGATCAAATGGAATGTTCCCCTCAACCTTTTTCAAAACAGTTAAAAAACTGGACGGTTTGATCTTTCAGAGAACATTCAGAAATGACGTTTTTACAAATTAATGGAAAATATTCTTAGAGCATATCTTGTTTGCAGGGATGGTGTTTAAACCCATAACTAAATATGCATAGATAATTATTAGATGACAGATAAAAACAGAGGATTTTTTTACCTAGTTCAAGCCCTGATTAATTTCTGACCCTGATTTTAACCATCCAAGATCTATGTGATGCATTTATATATTTTAAGCATATAATTTAATGAAACTTTAAACATGAGGTGGTTCACAGGAAAGTTGACCTCTCATGCTGAGACCACATGAAAATGACCCAAAAATACATATGGTTTGATGTGGATAATTATCATCGAGTATTATACATGTTCGGTATCATTTGAAATGTCTCAGTGCGACTGGTACAAAGGTCTCATTTCCAAATAAGTAAAACAAAAGGTAATAAGGTTTTTAAGAGTTTAGAGATAGCTGGCACACAAAGAAAGGTGGTCTCTAGACAAATGTGGCACTTTTCCATTACCAGTACCAGCTCGACTCGACTCGCCTCGCCTCGACTCAGCTCGGCTCGGCTCGCTTTTCGCTCCGTTTTCCATTGCAGATAGTACCTTCACAATAGTACCTGGTCGTCATAGCGACGCCTCAGGAAACTGCCGTGACTTAATCTTTTACGCGAGATGCTCGAGACACACCCGCTACCTACACACACAGGACAATGGAGGAAATCGAGTGTATGCTGTTTTTGGATGTTTTTGTTTTTGCTGTTTTTTATTCAGGATACTGCGTCTGGCGCGTGCAATGATGACGCAGTGAATAGTGACGATTCTCTCTGACCAATCAGCAGTCTGCCATGATTTCACGTCACATTTTAGTATCGCCTCAGCCCGCTTAGAACTTCGCCGGAGGTGGTACGAAAAAAAGTACCTGGAAGCAGGTACAGGTACAACTTTTACACAGTGGAAAACCAAACAGAGCCGAGTCGAGTCGAGCCGAGCTGAGCTGAGGCGAGCTGGTACTGTGTAGTGGAAAAGCGCCAATGGTCTCCTACCCCCCGAAAGGTGTCAACACTGAATGTAAATTCCCATTGTTAGCAGATGTTTCCATGTGAAAGGAGTTTCTGTCTATATAATGAAATGCAACGAGAAGATCGTGGCCTCTCTGTATCTCAGATCAGCCCGTGAGGCTGAGAGTAAGACTTCAGCTTCATGTATAATGTCGGGTTCGCATCTAGTCAAGTCAAGTCATCTTCATTTATATAGCGCTTTTAACAATGTAGATTGTTTCAAAGCAGCTTTACAGAGATAAACGTATAATTTAAGGTAACAGAGATTGTTTTGGCTTTATAGCGGTTCTTTAATAAAGTTATTTTACAGCTAAAGTTAGTTTTGATTGATTCGCTTCCGTCGCAACGATCATTTGTTATTAAGTTAGGGGCCGCTAAGACGACACCATTCTCTCTACACAGACTTTAAACGCGAACCTGTGAGAAACGCTGATGGCGTTCACATGAGCATTAAGAATTGGTTCTATAGTTATGTGCGTTTGAATATATGTGCGCAGGTTTGGAATTCCCTACAAACCAAGCCTTAACAAAGTACTGGGCTTTCCTTATAATTTTTGATACAGAATTTTATTTTATTTTATCAATTCGGTGTAGGTACGCGAATTGAGTTTCCCGACACCGCTTTATCTGTAGAGTGGGAAAGGGATCCTCCATAGGGAGAGACTAGTTGGCACTTCAGCACTGCGTTGTCGTTATAAATTAGCGTAGATGCCATTCTTCTTATGATGTAACGAGTACATCAGGATTTATGGGAAGTGTTCCCGGTTCTGGCTGACCTAATCTATGCAGCCTAACATTGAATTATAGAAGTCTATAATGTATTATGTGAATGCTAGGTCAAAGAGATGTGTCTTTAATCTAGCTTTGAACTGACAGAGTGTGTCTGCTTCCCGGACAATGTTAGGAAGACTGTTCCAAAGTTTTGGTGCTAAATAGGAGAAGGATCTACCGCCAGCAGTCGAATTTGATATTCAAGGTATTATCAACTGGCCGGAATTTTGAGATCGCAATAGACGTGAAGGACTATAATGCGTTAAGAGCTCGCTCAAGTACTGCAGAGCTAAACCATTTAGTGCTTTGTAAGTGATCAGCAATATTTAAAAATTGATGTAATGTTTAATAGGGAGCCAATGCAGTGTTGACAGAACCGGGCTAATATGGTCATACTTCCTGGTTCTGGTAAGAACTCGAGCTGCTGCGTTTTGGACTAGCTGTAGTTTGTTTATTAAGCGTGCAGGGCAACCACCCAGTAGAGCATTAGCTACAATAATCTAGCCTTGATGTCATGAACGCCTGGACTAACTGTTCCGCATTTGTCAATGAGAGCATATGACGTAATTTAGATATATTTTTAAGATGGAAAAATGCGGTTTTACAGATACTAGACACGTGACTTTCAAATGAAAGATTGGTATCAAAGAGCACACCCAGGTTCCTAACCGACGACGAAGACTTGACAGAGCAGCCATCAAGTGTTAGACAGTATTCTAGGTTATTACGTGAGGAAGTTTTTTGTCCAATAATTAGAATCTCTGTTTTTTCAGAATTAAGTAGTAGGAAATTACTAGTCATCCAATTTTTTATATCAGCTATGCATTCCGTTAATTTTGTGAATTGGTAAGTTTCGTTAGGTTTGGAAGAAATATACATCTCTTCTCTTTATTCCAGAGCATTTGATGTTTTGTATCGATTATCTTTGAATTGATTATGGAATTGGAATGATACATTTACCTGACATAATAAATTGTTACATTTGATTATTCTAACTGACTTTGGCATTATTTTCATTAAAGAGTTAAAAAGAATAGTAAAACATTCGCTCACATTTAATGATGCACAGATATCATTAAAACCTTTTCATTTATGGAGTCAGATGAAATAACGCGAGAATACATTTCCAAATGTATTTCATTAAATCAAAAATACTTTGCCACGAGAAAAGACAGTAACACGTAGAGACCTTCCGCGCTGGTCGGATGCCGGACTTTAGGCCGATCGAGTGCGAGCTTACAATCACATTAAACATCATAACATTCTGTGTGTGTCTGCTGTCTTAACATCAAAATGGTTTCAATATTATTAAATAAAAAGATGTTATCAAAGGAATCTGCATTCATGTCACTGACAGTCTTCTCTCTCTCTCTCTCTCTCACACAGACATCGATGAGTGTAAAAAAGATCCAGATGTTTGCGGCACAAACGCAAAGTGCAATAATCAGGAAGGCAGCTTCATCTGCAAATGTAACCTGGGTTACAGTAACTACGGCAACAGCCAGTCAAAATGCATCGGTGAGCGATCAAGTAGATAGCACTTTTAAAAAAAAATATATGTGCTAGTTTAAGTGTGATTAATTGTGTTGTGTTTGTGCGCAGAGATGAACTATGTTACTATAATAATACCCTGCACTGAATTAAAACCTGTCTTAAATTGGCCAACTGCTATTTTATATTTATACTGTGTTAATAACGTGAGTATATTAGTATTGGAACTTATTTCATTTTAGTCAATAAAAAAAGTGCCAATAATTCACTGCAGTTTGTTACATGAACATTACAGTGCAAAATTATTACTAATTAAAGGTCTTTGCACGCTGAGTCTGAACTTTCGTATATGTTTTTCATATTCGTCTTTCGATGGCTCTGAATTGTCAAAACACCTCTCACATTGCTTGCTGCGGATGTGAAAAAAAAACTGTAAAAACTTAAGCCAAGAGCCCAACGGAAGCAAACGCTGATCACCATAATGACGACTACAAACGAAATGGTCTATTGTTGTCCCAGCACTCTTTTATTTGTCTTGGTATTAACAACTTTGAGTAAAACATCCTTGAGAAATTTAAAGCAACCAATTTGACTGTAAAAACATTGCCTTAATTGCAACTAATTTTGTATGTAACATACTTTGTGAGTACACATTACTATAACTGTAATAAGAGGTCCACTGGAGGCAAGTTGAAAGATGAAAACCCAAATGCAGTTTATTATAACTAAAACAAAACATGAAACAAAAACATGGCGTGGCATGAAAACAAAAACCAAAGCATGAACATGAACTATGCACAACAGCAGACTTACAGGAAATAATACTTGACAAAGACACATGGCAAACATGAGGGCTTAAATACACAGACTAATGACAAGACAAAGGACACCTGTGAACAATGATCAGACAATTAACCAATGACAAGACATGGCAGGATCACATGACAAACCGGGAATCACATGACAGACATGGAAACAAGGCATGAACAAACCCAAAACGTGACAATAACATAGAAACTATATTGTCACATATTTTTAATAAAATGAAAAGCAGCAATTCCTTATATACTATTCAATATATTGTAATATAATAATATATTACAATAATAATCATATATTATAATAATATATCCATATATTTTTCAATATATTTAAACCATTTAATATATTGATCAAAAATATATGGAAATGTATTTTCTTTTCGTAAGGGTTATGGGATAAAATAGTCCACTACTATGATTAAAACACTTAATACATACATATATTGTATATGTGTGTGTGTGTGTGTTATGGCAATCCTTGCCTTACTGTACCTCTAGCTTTACCATCATGCACAGATAGGAGTGAAGTTTTTACGCAGACACACAAAGATTTTCCAGAGATTACTGCAGTTGAGGTTTGTGGTTTATTGTAGTAAATAGTACAAACAGATGAACATACCGGTTGATTTCTTATCTTGTTTCCAGTTGTTTGCGTGTATTCTGATCTGTAGACTCTAATCCGTGCTCTGTGCTCTGTTGTTAAAGTTATGAACAAACGTTACAAATAAAACATTCATCATCTAATCATTAACCGTACATCGTTCATGGAACTATCTGACCTGAAACGGTAAAATGCAACATTTTTTAAAATGTTGTACTTGTTTCGGAATGTTAAGAGAAGATTTAAAAGTAACGTTTGCAAAATGATCAAATGGATTGTTCCCCTCAACCTTTTTCAAAACAGTTAAAAAACTGGACGGTTTGATCTTTCAGAGAACATTCAGAAATGACGTTTTTACAAATTAATGGAAAATATTCTTAGAGCATATCTTGTTTGCAGGGATGGTGTTTAAACCCATAACTAAATATGCATAGATAATTATTAGATGACAGATAAAAACAGAGGATTTTTTTACCTAGTTCAAGCCCTGATTAATTTCTGACCCTGATTTTAACCATCCAAGATCTATGTGATGCATTTATATATTTTAAGCATATAATTTAATGAAACTTTAAACATGAGGTGGTTCACAGGAAAGTTGACCTCTCATGCTGAGACCACATGAAAATGACCCAAAAATACATATGGTTTGATGTGGATAATTATCATCGAGTATTATACATGTTCGGTATCATTTGAAATGTCTCAGTGCGACTGGTACAAAGGTCTCATTTCCAAATAAGTAAAACAAAAGGTAATAAGGTTTTTAAGAGTTTAGAGATAGCTGGCACACAAAGAAAGGTGGTCTCTAGACAAATGTGGCACTTTTCCATTACCAGTACCAGCTCGACTCGACTCGCCTCGCCTCGACTCAGCTCGGCTCGGCTCGCTTTTCGCTCCGTTTTCCATTGCAGATAGTACCTTCACAATAGTACCTGGTCGTCATAGCGACGCCTCAGGAAACTGCCGTGACTTAATCTTTTACGCGAGATGCTCGAGACACACCCGCTACCTACACACACAGGACAATGGAGGAAATCGAGTGTATGCTGTTTTTGGATGTTTTTGTTTTTGCTGTTTTTTATTCAGGATACTGCGTCTGGCGCGTGCAATGATGACGCAGTGAATAGTGACGATTCTCTCTGACCAATCAGCAGTCTGCCATGATTTCACGTCACATTTTAGTATCGCCTCAGCTCGCCTCAGCCCGCTTAGAACTTCGCCGGAGGTGGTACGAAAAAAAGTACCTGGAAGCAGGTACAGGTACAACTTTTACACAGTGGAAAACCAAACAGAGCCGAGTCGAGTCGAGCCGAGCTGAGCTGAGGCGAGCTGGTACTGTGTAGTGGAAAAGCGCCAATGGTCTCCTACCCCCCGAAAGGTGTCAACACTGAATGTAAATTCCCATTGTTAGCAGATGTTTCCATGTGAAAGGAGTTTCTGTCTATATAATGAAATGCAACGAGAAGATCGTGGCCTCTCTGTATCTCAGATCAGCCCGTGAGGCTGAGAGTAAGACTTCAGCTTCATGTATAATGTCGGGTTCGCATCTAGTCAAGTCAAGTCATCTTCATTTATATAGCGCTTTTAACAATGTAGATTGTTTCAAAGCAGCTTTACAGAGATAAACGTATAATTTAAGGTAACAGAGATTGTTTTGGCTTTATAGCGGTTCTTTAATAAAGTTATTTTACAGCTAAAGTTAGTTTTGATTGATTCGCTTCCGTCGCAACGATCATTTGTTATTAAGTTAGGGGCCGCTAAGACGACACCATTCTCTCTACACAGACTTTAAACGCGAACCTGTGAGAAACGCTGATGGCGTTCACATGCGCATTAAGAATTGGTTCTATAGTTATGTGCGTTTGAATACATGTGCGCAGGTTTGGAATTCCCTACAAACCAAGCCTTAACAAAGTACTGGGCTTTCCTTATAATTTTTGATACAGAATTTTATTTTATTTTATCAATTCGGTGTAGGTACGCGAATTGAGTTTCCCGACACCGCTTTATCTGTAGAGTGGGAAAGGGATCCTCCATAGGGAGAGACTAGTTGGCACTTCAGCACTGCGTTGTCGTTATAAATTAGCGTAGATGCCATTCTTCTTATGATGTAACGAGTACATCAGGATTTATGGGAAGTGTTCCCGGTTCTGGCTGACCTAATCTATGCAGCCTAACATTGAATTATAGAAGTCTATAATGTATTATGTGAATGCTAGGTCAAAGAGATGTGTCTTTAATCTAGCTTTGAACTGACAGAGTGTGTCTGCTTCCCGGACAATGTTAGGAAGACTGTTCCAAAGTTTTGGTGCTAAATAGGAGAAGGATCTACCGCCAGCAGTCGAATTTGATATTCAAGGTATTATCAACTGGCCGGAATTTTGAGATCGCAATAGACGTGAAGGACTATAATGCGTTAAGAGCTCGCTCAAGTACTGCAGAGCTAAACCATTTAGTGCTTTGTAAGTGATCAGCAATATTTAAAAATTGATGTAATGTTTAATAGGGAGCCAATGCAGTGTTGACAGAACCGGGCTAATATGGTCATACTTCCTGGTTCTGGTAAGAACTCGAGCTGCTGCGTTTTGGACTAGCTGTAGTTTGTTTATTAAGCGTGCAGGGCAACCACCCAGTAGAGCATTAGCTACAATAATCTAGCCTTGATGTCATGAACGCCTGGACTAACTGTTCCGCATTTGTCAATGAGAGCATATGACGTAATTTAGATATATTTTTAAGATGGAAAAATGCGGTTTTACAGATACTAGACACGTGACTTTCAAATGAAAGATTGGTATCAAAGAGCACACCCAGGTTCCTAACCGACGACGAAGACTTGACAGAGCAGCCATCAAGTGTTAGACAGTATTCTAGGTTATTACGTGAGGAAGTTTTTTGTCCAATAATTAGAATCTCTGTTTTTTCAGAATTAAGTAGTAGGAAATTACTAGTCATCCAATTTTTTATATCAGCTATGCATTCCGTTAATTTTGTGAATTGGTAAGTTTCGTTAGGTTTGGAAGAAATATACATCTCTTCTCTTTATTCCAGAGCATTTGATGTTTTGTATCGATTATCTTTGAATTGATTATGGAATTGGAATGATACATTTACCTGACATAATAAATTGTTACATTTGATTATTCTAACTGACTTTGGCATTATTTTCATTAAAGAGTTAAAAAGAATATATTATTTATTATTAAATATAAGAATTTAATGATGCACAGATATCATTAAAACCTTTTCATTTATGGAGTCAGATGAAATAACGCGAGAATACATTTCCAAATGTATTTCATTAAATCAAAAATACTTTGCCACGAGAAAAGACAGTAACACGTAGAGACCTTCCGCGCTGGTCGGATGCCGGACTTTAGGCCGATCGAGTGCGAGCTTACAATCACATTAAACATCATAACATTCTGTGTGTGTCTGCTGTCTTAACATCAAAATGGTTTCAATATTATTAAATAAAAAGATGTTATCAAAGGAATCTGCATTCATGTCACTGACAGTCTTCTCTCTCTCTCTCTCTCTCTCTCACACAGACATCGATGAGTGTAAAAAAGATCCAGATGTTTGCGGCACAAACGCAAAGTGCAATAATCAGGAAGGCAGCTTCATCTGCAAATGTAACCTGGGTTACAGTAACTACGGCAACAGCCAGTCAAAATGCATCGGTGAGCGATCAAGTAGATAGCACTTTTAAAAAAAAATATATGTGCTAGTTTAAGTGTGATTAATTGTGTTGTGTTTGTGCGCAGAGATGAACTATGTTACTATAATAATACCCTGCACTGAATTAAAACCTGTCTTAAATTGGCCAACTGCTATTTTATATTTATACTGTGTTAATAACGTGAGTATATTAGTATTGGAACTTATTTCATTTTAGTCAATAAAAAAAGTGCCAATAATTCACTGCAGTTTGTTACATGAACATTACACTGCAAAATTATTACTAATTAAAGGTCTTTGCACGCTGAGTCTGAACTTTTCGTAAATGTTTTTCATATTCGTCTTTCGTTGGCTCTGAATTGTCAAAACACCTCTCACATTGCTTGCTGCGGATGTGAAAAAAAACTGTAAATACAAGAGCCCAACGGAAGCAAACACTGATCACCACGAAATGGTACAAACGCACTCTTGTTGTCCCAGCACTCTTTTATTTGTCTTGGTATTAAAAACTTTTAGTAAAACATCCTTGAGAAATTTAAAGCAACCAGTTTGACTGTAAAAACATTGCCTTAATTGCAACTAATTTTGTAACTCACGTTTTTTTTTGTAACATACTTTGTAAGTACACATTACTGTAACATAGAAACTATATTGTCACATATTTTTAATAATATGAAAAGCAGCAATTCCTTATATATTATTCAATATATTGTAATATAATAATATATTATTCCATATATTTTTCAATATATTTAAACCATTTAATATATTGATCAAAAATATATGGAAATGTATTTTCTTTTCGTAAGGGTGTGATGAGGTTCAGTATTTGTAAGTGTGGGAAGGAAGAAGACAGGGGTCGGCATGACTGGGACTCCCGTTTTATTTCTCATATACTCAGAACAAAATAAAGGTGCGCACACAGCGCGTTCACCATGACAAGCACAGCATACACAAAACACTATTTCAAAGTCTCTTTAGACGATCTCCTCTCAGCAGCAGCACACGAGGTCCCAGTCCAGCTCTCTCTCCCTCTCTCTCGTTTGCGCTGGTTTATATCCGGTCTCTCCACGCCAATTACTGCAATCAGACACAGGTGTTCATCATCTGCACTTGACCTACTTACTCACCGCTCGGCCCCCTCCTCTCTCTCCCGCTACAGACTTCGCAAAACCACGCCCCCCTCGCCACATACCCCCACCGCCCGACTCAGGCCGGGGAGCCATCCGGCCTGCAGCCCCCCCCCCCCTCCTGGAGAGGAAGTCGGTCACAGCCATCTGTACACCCGGCCTGTGGATCACCTGAAATTTAAAAGGCTGTAAAGCTAGATACCAATGGGTGATCCGTGCGTTGGTATCCTTCATGCGGTGGAGCCACTACAGGGGAGCGTGTTCCGAACAGAGGGTGAACTCTCGTCCCAGGAGATAATAGCGGAGGGTGAGAACGGCCCACCTGATGGCCAAACATTCCTTCTCTATGGTGCTGTACATCGTCTCTCTCTTTGAGAGCTTTCCACTGATGTACAGCACCGGCCGCTCCGCACCCTCTACCTCCTGGGACAGGACCGCGCCCATCCCTCTGTCCGAAGCATCTGTCTGTAGAATAAAAGGCAGAGAAAAGTCAGGGGCATGTAAGAGCGGTCCGCCACACAAAGCAGCCTTTATCTGAGTAAAAGCCCGCTGACACTGCTCCGTCCACTGAACCGTATCTGGTACCTCCTTTTTAGTTAGATCAGTCAGCGGGCTGGCGAGGTCCGAATAATTAGGTATAAACCTTCTGTAATATCCCGCCAGCCCCAGGAACTGTCTAACCTCCTTTTTGGTCTTTGGTCTTGGACAAGTCGCAACTGCTGCCGTCTTATCAATTTGGGGACGCACTTGACCATGACCCAAGTGGAAGCCCAGATATCTAACTTCCACCCGCCCAACCGCACACTTCTTCGGGTTGGCCGTGAGTCCAGCCCTTCTCAACGTCTTCAGGACAGCCCGCACCTGCTGCATATGACGCTGCCAGTCACCACTATAGATGATGATATCATCCAAGTAGGCAGCGGCATATGCAGCATGCGGTCGGAGAATCCTGTCCATCAGACGCTGAAATGTTGCTGGAGCCCCGAACAAACCGAAAGGAAGGGTGACAAATTGGTGTAATCCAAACGGCGTGGTGAAAGCTGTCTTTTCTCTGGACATGGGAGATAAGGGGATCTGCCAATATCCCTTTGTTAAGTCCAGTGTCGGATAAAAACGAGCAGTACCCAGCCGATCAAGCAATTCGTCAACCCTTGGCATTGGATAAGCGTCGAATTTCGACACAGCATTCACCTTCCTGTAATCTACACAGAACCGGACCGAGCCGTCCGTTTTAGGAACTAAAACTATCGGGCTCGCCCAGTCACTGTTAGATTCTTCTATTACTCCCAATTCTAGCATTGCATCTAATTCACTCTGCACCACCTTTTTTTGTGTTCTGGCAGGCGATACGGCCTGCTGCGAACTACCACGCCCGGCTCCGTCTCAACGTGGTGCTGAATGAGGTCCGTTCGACCAGGCAGGGGCGAAAACACATCAGCAAATTCAGCTTGTAAATTCTGTACATCAGTGAGTTGGGACGGTGAGAGGTGGTCTCCACCAGGGGCCAGGGCGAGGGATTGAGTTTTTAAGCTCGCCTCTGGACCGAGATCCTCCTCTCCGCTCACCACCGTCGCCAACATCACTGATTCCACCTCAGACCATTTTTAAGAAGGTTGAGGTGGTAAATTTGATGTGCCCTGCCCCTATCTGTTCGTACTACCTCATAGTTGAGATCCCCAATTCGCCGTGTGACCTCAAAGGGACCTTGCCACTTGGCGAGTAATTTTGAACTAGAAGTCGGGAGTAATACAAGCACTTTATCTCCCGGTGCGAATTGACACAGTCTAGCCCCCCTGTTGTACAGCCGACTTTGTTTGTCCTGAGCCTGTAACAAATTCTCCATTGACAGCCGCCCCAAAGTGTGGAGTTTTGTTCTCAGGTCCAGGACATACTGAATTTTGTTTTTACTGGTTGAAGGTCCGTCCTCCCAAGTTTCTCTAAGGACATCCAACACCCCCCGGGGCTGACGTCCATAGAGAAGCTCAAAAGGGGAAAACCCCGTGGAGGCTTGGGGGACCTCCCGTACATCGAACAAGAGGGGTTCTAACCATTTATCCCAATTTCTGGCGTCTTCCTGTACGAACTTTCGAATCATGGTTTTCAACGTGCGGTTAAATCGTTCGACCAAGCAGTCTGTTTGTGGGTGATAGACACTGGTACGAATCGATTTAATGCCCAATAATTCATAAAGTTCGCGAATGGTTCGTGACATAAACGCCGTGCCTTGATCGGTGAGAATCTCTTTTGGGATTCCCACCCAGGAGATTAGTTGAAACAGAGCGCCCGCAGCGCTTTTAGTGGAAATACTGCGGAGCGGTACTGCTTCGGGATACCGCGTTGCGTAATCCACCAGGACTAACGCAAAGCGGTGGCCCCGTGCCGACCGTTCTAATGGCCCGATGAGGTCCATACCAATTCGTTCGAAGGGGACCTGCATTAAAGGAAGGGGGCACAAAGGTTCTTTTGGGTTGGCCGGTGGATTTACCAACTGACATAAACGGCAAGACACACACCACTTGTGCACATTCTCGTGAATGCCCGGCCAGAAGAACCGGGCCATGAGGCGGTTTAGTGTCGCTGTTTGTCCTAAATGCCCGGCCATCGGATTACAGTGAGCCGTCTGGAAAAGCATTTGCCGGCGGCTTTTGGGTACTAACAACTGAGTTATATCCTGTTTTGACTGGGCGTCTTGGGTCACCCGATACAACTTATCCTTTAAAATTGTAAAATAAGGATAGGAGAGCGGTTGGTTAGCGTTGAGAAGCTGGCCATCGATAGAGCGAACCTGATCAAATGCATGTTTCAGCGAGTCATCCTGGGACTGCTCCAGGGGAAAATCATCGCGCTCTGTAAGGATGGTTCTTTCCAGAGCGCTCTGTTCCCCTGAATCAGTACCCAGAGGTTCCAGTTCAGCTTCTCCCAACTGAGCAACCGCTACCTTCCTTTCACCTTTCTTTTCCCAAGAAGCATCCGCACATAAATACCCCAATAGTTCATTGAATGCTGGCCAACTGGTCCCCAAAATTAGCGGATGCCGGAGGTGCGGATTAATCGCCACATCCACTGTGTTTTTGTCCCCTAAATTGAATCTCCACGGGCAATATCGTATAATTCACCACCTCCCCGTGTACACACCGTACCTTAACCATGCGGCTATTATCCAATGCCCTAGGTTGAATCAGGCTTTGATGTATGGAGGTTTGGTTACAGCCTGAATCCACCAAAGCCTGAAAAGTACCCCCTTTATACTCACGGGTATTTGGTACAGGCCAGCTTGATCGGGAGCAGCCTGTGGCGCGTCGGGGACCCGGATCAGCGTCCCCACCTCCATCACTGGACACCGATCAATAAAGTGACCCGGGTCCCCGCAGTGCCAACAAGCCGGCCCGGACTTCCCTGCCGCTCTAGTGGCAGGAAGCGGGTCAAGGGATTGATGTGGAGAGAGCAGTAACGCAGCTGGTGGAGTGAAGCCCCCCATAGTCGAGCCTCCTCCCCTGGGAAGGGTTCTGGGCGATGCCCCTGGCTCCGCTGGACTCCCCGACCTCCATCTCGGCGCTGGCTTTGGCGGCAAGCCCCCGCGAAACCTGGGAAGGGGAAGAGGCTTAGAGGGAGGGGTTAGACAGAGAGAGAGGAAGAGAAGCAGATGGTAAGGGTTCGCCGACCCCTGGACACGCCACCATTTGGTCCTCCGCCAGCTGGATGGCCTGGTTCAGCGACGTCGGGCGGTGGCACTGGACCCATTGTGCGGTCTTATTTCCATTGTCCCGTTTTATTTCTCATATACTCAGAACAAAATAAAGGTGCGCATACAGTGCGTTCACCGTGACAAGCACAGCATACACAAAACACTATTTCAAAGTCTCTTTAGACGATCTCCTCTCAGCAGCAGCACACGAGGTCCCAGTCCAGCTCTCTCTCCCTCTCTCTCGTTTGCGCTGGTTTACATCCGGTCTCTCCACGCCAATTACTGCCATCAGACACAGGTGTTCATCATCTGCACTTGACCTACTTACTCACCGCTCAGCCCCCTCCTCTCTCTCCCGCTACAGACTTCGCAAAACCACGCCCCCCTCGTCACAAAGGGTTATGGGATAAAATAGTCCACTACTATGATTAAAACACTATGATTAATACCAACTGTTTCCCCAACAGATATCAATGAGTGTCTTGAGAAGAAATCTGAATGCACCGATGGTTTTTAAATCCATAAATAAATAGGCCTAGAATATAATTTCATGAACTATATTCATTGTGGAGTTTTAAAGCGTTATATAATTCGGTCTTCTCTTTCTCTCACACAGACATTGATGAGTGTAATAAAGATCCAGATGTTTGCTGCACAAATGCAGTGTGCAGAAATCATCCAGGCGGCTACACCTGCGAATGTGACCCGGGTTACAGTAACTACGGCAACAGCCAGTCAAAATGCATCGGTGAGCGTTCAAGTAGCATGCGAACTTTTCAAAAAATATATGTGCTAGTTTTAGTGATTAATTGTGTTGTGTTTATGTAAATGCATCGGTGAGTGTTCGTGTCAGCATGCATTATGAGTTGCATGTGCGCTGATCTATCTGCTAATGTGCAGTGTAAAAAAAGTGAAAAAAAGAAAAAAATCTCCGTGTGGTTTAGATGTGGTCTATTATCAGTCGACAGCGAAAGCCTTCGCTTCTTATATCATTTTTGAAAGCATGTTTCTTATTTTCTCCTCTGAAATACTTTAGAAAGCCAATACAATTAGCAGTTTTGTTTTCTAGTTGTTCATGTAAAATAGAGGGTGCTGACCGCACTCATTTAAGTTCAAATGCACTCTATTGACATATGTTACAGTGTATTGCCAACGCATTTTCAATGTTTGTAATGAATCTCAAACAGATGAGGACAAACTATGATATGAGTAAATAAAAAGAAGGTGAAACAAACACGTCTCTGTTTGTAAATGCTAAACCAGTAGATGCAGTGTTGAAGATGAAAACGGTATTGAGTGAACTTTGTACATTGAAGAATGAAGATTGTGAAACAAAAGCTTCACAAAATGAGAACAAAACTCCAGCTGAAAGCTTCAGGGTCTTCTGGCTTACCATTTCCTGAGTGTGTTTAGTCTTTCTTTCTCTCTCTCTCTCACACACACACACACACACACACACACACACACACACACACACTGTCAAGTCAAGTAAGTGATTTAATAATTATTTAAAATAAGTTGAAATTCTGTCTCTTTTCCTGACCTTTCCCATGACCCCGCAAACTGAGTGTGTGTGTGTGTGTGTGGAGGAAATACAACTTTAATTCCCATTAGTCCACGACAACTAAAGGAGACAGAGAGAGATAATGTGTGTGTGTGTTTGTGAGTGAATGTGTGTGTGTGTGTGTGTGTGTGGAGGAAATACAACTTCAATTCCCATTAGTCCACGACAACTGAAGGAGACAGAGAGAGAGAATGTGTGTTTGTGAGTTTGTGTGAGTGTGTGTGTGAGAGAGAGAGAGAGAGAGAGAGAGAGAGAGTGAGTGTGAGTGTGAGTGTGTGTGAGAGTGAGTGTGTGAGTGAGTGTGTGTGTGTGTGTGTGTGTGTGTGTGTGTGTGTGTGTGTGTGTGTGTGTGAATGACCGGACTAATGCAGTAAATATTTATGTTACAAAAAGCGTTGGCACATAAAAGCTTAAAGACTCTGAGAGAACAAACGTTAGACATGAGGCCTTTATTTCTCTTAGAGCACTGAGTGGGCGGAGCCTGAGACGAGCAGATGTTTCCTTTCCAGCAGTTTAACGGTTTGTATGCTCTCTTTGTTTGTGTGTCTTTGTGAGAGGGGGAATATCAGATAATCAATGCAAGGCCTTCAATGGTTTCATGTGCAGTAAACAAATAAATGCACAAATCAGCAGAAAGCGCTGCCAATATCATATCTGAGGGGCGGGGCTTGTGGTTCAGTGGGCGGAGCTTCTCACATAAGAACAGAGATGAGATATGAGGTAAAAGAGAAAGAGAGAAAGAGTTACTAAAGCAGAAGGCTTCTCCAGGTTGTCCTGTGCTGCTCAGTCCTTATTATTGGATAAATCCACTTGCAAGTTGAAAAATAACTGGATAATAACTATTAGAAAATCAGTTTTATTCAATTCTAATCGGGCGATAAATTTGATTGATTTTGACTCCCTATATAATTTCTTTAAAATAAATTGCTGAAATGCTTCCTCCAATATCAGTATT
The DNA here is from genome assembly GCF_951802725.1 of Rutilus rutilus. Lineage (NCBI taxonomy): Eukaryota > Metazoa > Chordata > Actinopteri > Cypriniformes > Leuciscidae > Rutilus > Rutilus rutilus. Next base: position 57,492,451 of record NC_140210.1, read on the forward strand.
TTATTTGGAGTGTAATGTATATATTTCCTTTTAATGTGCAATTATTCTGTAAGTAAACTTCCTATTAAACTTTCCAATTATCATCAACAAATGCTTTTGGCTTGCTTATTTACAAGCATAATTTACCGCCACACAGTTAAAAAAAAAATATATATATATATATATATATATATATATTTTTTTTTTAAATATTCCACATAAGAGGAAACGTACTCGGTTACTAAACGTAACCTCGGTTCTCTCTAGAAGAGGGAACGAGTATTGCGTAAGTTGCTTACGCATCGGGAAAGTCTTCTTTCTTCGAGATCTGAAGCCAAAAATTATCCTTAATTTTGCATTTATTGTCAACGCAGTGCGGCAGCCGGCAGACCATAGCAGGCTGTATAAGCGTGCTCATTGGCTGCCCGGCGGCAACTGCTTAAGCCTATCAGTGAGCCTTGCGTGACTTCACATCCAATGAGGGCGCGAAGCTTATTGGTAAGTTTTATAGCCATAAATGTAAAATACACAAGAAAGCCACATTTGTACCATGTTTAATATTCTTTCTTAAAATGGTTGATCTTTATCTTCATGCTTTTAATCTTAATCTTTAATTCTCTCTATTTCTTTTTTCTTTCTTTCTCCTTTTCCATTTCTTATAGGAAGATTTTCAACAGGTTAATTAGGTTGTTTTACATCATTTCTCTTGTTAACTATTATGTCATAACTTGTATATTGTTTGAAATAATGTTTGTATGGGAAACATTTTTTTTTAAAGAAAGAGATAAAGATAATGTTGACATGACCTTTGGGGCAGGAAGTGACCAGACATTAATGGTATTAGCCTACTGTGACCCAGAGGAAACACTATGAGGGCAAATACTTCAGGTCATTTCTCATGCGTCAGTCAAAATCTCCTACAGAACAGAGCTGTTGCTTATTCTGTCCAATGTTTAGATGCTAATTTCTGTATATCTTTTCTTTGGGTCCAGCTGGGTTTTATATCTGATGTTCAGCTGATTGTACAACTTTTAATATATCGCCATCAGGTGGTCATATGAAAACGTACTCCATAACATCGATATTGACCTATTTCATGGCGAAGTTTTTGTGGACATGTCCATACACAGAGTTGGTTGTGTGTCAATGTTCAAATCAACTTATACTTTCTATAGCCTAATACCTGAGAATGATAAAACGACAATTAACTCAAACGTACAGTAGATTATTATTGGATCGATATCTCAGTGGTGGTATTTTAACTTCAATATCACACGCGCTACTGGACTACTGCGCGCGCTTTCTCTACAGAAAGCCGCGAACTCGCATAATTCAAAAAATAACGGTCATTTTGATTTACCGGCTGACTGATAACATTCGTTTATTATCGATGTCTTCATGTAATAATTCATGTAGAAATCAATAGTTTTGTGAGGCGCTCCCAACTCAGCCGAACTTTCAGTTCATTTCTTCTCTTCTAACTCCATCGCTAGTACTGTAGTCGGCGCTATGACATTCTTTAGTTTAGTGTACTCGTAAAACCACTGAAGAAAGAAAGACTGGAGCAGATGGTAAGTGTGACTGTTTTACATTATTTATGTGTTTTAGCTGTTTATGTACTAGTTAGTTATTTTTCCTGTCTTTGTTTTATCTCACATGACGCTTTTCCTCGCTCGCTCGCTGTATGAAAAGTAACCATAACAAATGTCCTATAGTTTTACCACAGAGACCATGTTTTAAACATGATATTTCTAGTAAACAATGGTTAAAGTTTAAACAGTTGCGGTAGAAATGAGTAATCTGACAATACCATGTTTTATATCTGAATGCATTTACATAAAATCATATAGGGTAGAGTGGGGGAAAACGCCCCCCTTAAGGAAAATGTGACATTACAGTGAAACAAAACATAAATGTGACTAGAATTGCCATCCCGGTTTTGAGTGACTATGGCAGGAGTTATTCACCAAATATAAAAATTGCTTAGCCTTCATAATTAATTAGCATTTTGACTGAAAATATTTTTGTACAAAGGGGGCGTTTTGCCCCAGTGGTGGGGTAAAACGCCCCCCAAGGTGGGGTAAAATGCCCCCTTTCTTACAAACCAGTTTGCTTGATAGATCAACAGCAAAATTAACAGACAATAGTTTTTAATCTCTAAAAGAAAAAGGCAAGTAATGTATAAACATGTATATATATTAATATTTATTTCAGCAATGTCCAAAATAGCCAAATTTAACTACCTTCCATCAGTGAGCTAACTTTGCTAGCAAGCTAGCTAGTTAATGTTCACTTGAGGTAATTTTTTCATGTTTTGTTCAAATATTTTGATTTTACCACCTAGTTATACTGCATTAAGTATAAAACAAAGGATTTAGACAGAAATATTTTATTATAGTAATTATGATAGAGAGAAACTATGCTCCCAGGGGGGCGTTTTACCCCTCAGCGTAGGGGGCGTTTTACCCCACAAGCTATGACTTTTTTAAAAAATGTTTAATTTTTTTTATATAATTATATTCCTTATAAATAACATATGATCTCAAACTACAGACTTCACTATTCATCTATCATACATCACTGCGATATCCTGCAGAACAATATTCTCTTAAACACTTATTTACTAATATCTGAAAATTATAGCATTTACCATGTAATCCTCTTCTCTTAAAATATGTCGCTGGTGTCAGCTTCTCCATAGAGATTTGTATATCCCCGTTATCAACGTAGTGCATAGCAACAGTAAAAACCTATATTGACTACTTTTAGTGGTTATTTTGGGAAAAACAGGTGGGGGGCGTTTTACCCCAGGGGGGCGTTTTCCCCCACTCTACCCTAAGTATAATATTCTTGATCTGTGCTGGTTTTTGAAAATAAACCTAAACACAAATTTACATCCGAAATAAATATTTCTGAGTATTCTCCAACATCTATGTTATTTTTTATAGTTCTGCTCATGTTGTGTTTGTCTTAAGATGTTGACCACGAGAGCGCAGATGGATGTGATCTGCTGTAAATCAGTAGGAACTGATCTGTCCATGCTGGATATTGAGGATTTTATCTCTGAAATCTGTCAGCTGAAGAAAGAGGTGGCGTCACTGGAGGCAAAGCTGAGAGAAAGAGGAGACAAACCCAACAGAGAGGTTTGAGCAGCTCATCATTTCATCCTTCAGCTCAATCAAACCAAAGTTTTGTTAGCTTCTCACTTCTTATGCACATCTCAAGTTAAGACAGAAACAAAATATGCAAACAAATCACCAATATAACCACTAGAGATAACTGCTGAGTAATGAGGCTAATATCAACAGGTTGTTCTTTGTTTAACTGTTTTGTCAGGATCTGGAGAAGGTTTCAGTGTGTGTGACTGATAGGACAGAAGCTCAGGATTCAGTCTGGAGATCCAGAGACACACAGGACTCAGAGCTCAGCCTCACTTTACTGTGTTATACTGACGCTCAGGATCATGGATCCGCTGATCAAACCTCTGACTGTAACGCTGGAGAACAGCAGATGAAGATGTGCTCCGTCAGACTGGAGGACTGCAGGAACCTGATAGACAGACGAGGAGAAGAAACCACAGCAGAGGAACAACAACAGAGCCATGAGGAGGAGGATGATGATGAAGATCAGAATGATGATCAGGATGAGGATGAAGATCAGAATGAGGATGATGATTACTTTGTTCCTTCAGGTATGTTTCTTCCTTTTGTGACCAGATATGTTGAATTAACAGAATTGTTTTTATCCTTAATAAATTGTTTAAAAAATCGTATCTATGTTCTGACCTAAATTCATGTGGAGCAGCATTTTTCTGTGAATTCTGGCAATTTGAGACACTAGCCACAATTCCATGACAGATTTGCACAAAACTTTTGCGATATTTTCTTAATGTCGATAAAATACTATTGCGAAACTATTACGACAGCGTTTCCATTAAAGGTATAATATGCAAGAATTTTGCATTCAAATATCCCATAATCTCAAGGCCAGTGTTATATTTTGTTAAGTTGATTACTTACAATATCCCAAATGTTTCCAACTATTTTTAAATCGTGAGAAAATTGCGATTTTAACCAAGGAATCGGGGCGTTAGAGCAGGGGGGAGATGGGAGTCGCCAGTCAATTGCGTCATATCCGCGTTACCCTCAGTTTCCGCTCGTACTGCGTGGAGTCCTGGACAAATGCGGAAGTTGTAGTTGTAGCGTCTATCAAGCAACAAACGTTAGCTTGTTTCGTGCAGTCGTTATGGAACACAATTATTCTTTACCGATTGCAGCTGGTTCTGTCGACAAAGCATGCTTAATTTTATATTTTCCAAATGTAGCATTCTGTAATAGTTATGTTAAATGTAAGGGAAGTATTATTGCTTTAGATTTGTGTTTAGTTTATTGACATTGTTTATCACGTCTCGTGTTTATGGCCATGTAAATAAATATAGCATGTGTTATACATAAAGATTAATCAGTATTTTGGCAAATGATGTGGGTATGTTCAAATGTACTTTTACAACAAGAGCTCGGATCCACCGGTTTTCTTTCTCTGCGTCCAATTTTCTCTTCAGTCTCTCTCTTGTTCCAGCGCGTGGCTTATAAGCGGTCTCTCCACGCGAATCACAGCAATAAGACACAGGTGTTCGTCATTTGCACTTGACCTACTTGCTCGTCTCTTCTCTCTCCCATTACAGACCGCGCTGAACCACGCCCCCCTCGCCACAAAAAGCATGTCATTATAAAAAAAGAACTTAGCCTCATCCATGAACATGATTTTTCGATTCCCGTCTGACTGATTTACATCCACGGTGGAGTTTAAAACGATACTTCCCATCATTCCACGCTCCTTCACATCGTCATCAAGCTACGCCGTTGTTGTTTGGAATGTAGCGCCCTTTAGCGGCAAAAAATTCTTGCATATTGTAGCTTTAACCCATGTTATGCGACTAAATTTTTTTGACGATAAGTCATTCTAAAAATCATTGCAATGGATGTCGGTAGGTTTATGTATATCTCAGCCACCGCACTAGCCATTATTATTAACCGAAGGAGACGTAGGCATGTTATCCAAGCATTAATGGCAAGAAAAGCCTCTTGTTAGCGTCCATGTATGAGGTGTTTCTGGGTGTTTCTCCCTGTTATCTGCATCAAGGTCTTAATTGTGACATTTCTTTGTTGTGTAGAATCCAGTATTCCCGTGATACTTTTTAATGAAGTATAATGAAGAACTGTCTCGTCTTTTGTCCAAACATACTTCGCCTTCTTTAAAGAATGATCGACTTCTATGTACACCAGGTGACCTGTAAATGCGAAAAACCTTTTCCATTGTAGTTTTGTGAAATATTACTTTTTTGAATTGCCTGAAAAACTAAATGTTACTAACTACTAACTAAATAGTTTTTGCGAAATTGATTCCATTAGGTGTATTTTCAATTCGCCATTACAATTTGCGCAATTTGAAGGGTAATGGAAACACAGCTACTGAGAATGGCATATTTTGAGTTGCATGCGTGTAAAATATCACATCAGACTTTGTATTTATGTACAACACAGCCTTTGTGGTTTGATAAACGCACTAAGTTCACAATTTTAATTTTATTTTGAGTGATCATTCAACTCTAGAAGTTATATAAAAAGTTCAATATTTTACGCCCATTTTGCTCCTTTCAGATGACAACGCTGGTTCATCTTCTGATGGAGAAACTGCCTCTAAATCCAAAGAGCGAGAGACAGTAAAGAGTTTCTCCTGCGTAACCTGTGGGAAAACATTGAGCTCACAGGGACATTTAGCGAGACATGAGAGAACACACACAGAACAGAAACACTTCACCTGCAAGATATGTGACATCAGCTTTTCAACCTCAGAAGAGAAAAGACTTCATTCAAAAGAGCACAAGAAGAAAGAGTTTCATTGTGATCAGTGTGGAGAGAATTTTAATTCCTCTTCTAGTCTCTTTCGTCATAGGCGGAAGACGCACAGTGGTGAAAAACCTTTCGAATGCAGCGAGTGTAACAAGTATTTCCGCACCAAAGGACATCTTTCAACTCATAAGAAATACCACAGGGAGGGAAAGCTGTACCAGTGCACTCAATGTGAGAGGAGCTTCAACCAAGAATCCCATCTGAAGAACCATCTACTCGCACACACCAATGAGAGGCCGTACAAGTGCAGTGAATGTGGGAATACCTTTAAGGACTCAAAATCTCTTAAGGCACACCAAATAATACACTCTGATGTCAAACCATATCAGTGTTCACACTGTGAGAAACGTTTCAATCATTTGACTCACCGGAAAACCCATGAGAGGATTCACACCGGAGAGAAACCGTACCTGTGCTCCTACTGCGGGAAGAGCTTTGCTAGTCCATTTTCTTTCAAAGTTCATCTGAGAGTTCACACTGGAGAAAGACCGTATCACTGTAGTTATTGTGGGAAGGGTTTTTATAATGCAAGTGACTTAAAAATACACAAGAGGACTCATACAGGAGAAAAACCTTTTAAATGTTCACATTGTGACAAGACTTTTGCTCGATCAAGTGCCATGAAGGTCCACGAGCGAATGCATACAGGAGAGACACCTTACCGCTGCTCCATCTGTGGCGAGAGATTCTCTTTTAAATGGGTTTTTCAGACTCACCAGAAGAAACACGCCGCTCCAGAGTCATCATAGCTTCATCATGTCATTATTTTTAGATTTTGTTAAAAAAAACAACAACCTTGCAGTGTTGCCCAAACCTGCTCCTGGAGGGCCGCTGCTGTGCAGAGTTTATTTCTAAATATAATTAAACACACCTGAACCAGCTAATCAGGAGCTGTGTTTGAAATCTGCCCATACCCTAAAATAGGGCACTATTTGAGCGAACATCTATTTGTTGTGTTGTCCGTAACCATAGTGTATGTTATTGAGGGCACTCAATCAATCCCACAATGCACTGCAATGGAGAGTATTCAACCAATGTACACTCAGCGGCTATAGAATACCCATAATGCACTGTGAGGGTCGTGCAGAATAAATTCCTGCATCTATCCAGAAGATGGCGCCTGCAGCTCAATCATCCATTCATTTTCCAAACCGCTGGTTCAATGTGGCTACGGCATAATATCATACAGGTATAAATGATTTTTTAATTGATTATTAAATTGTTTAAACAAGGTTTATACATAGTTTCCATGACAGAGTTCAAGATAAATCTTTTAATCTCACTACTGGAGCTGCCAGTTTGTTCAGTGTCAAATGATTATTAAACAGCTCAAACTATGCAAAAGCGGCAGCCCTTCCAGTGCACTCAGTGTCTGAAATCACCCACTCGTTTACATTCACTCCTTCAAGTGAACTATATTAGTGGACTAATGTAGGGAATAGTGAATGAGGGTATAGGGGGTGATTTTGAACACAGCAAATTGTTTTCAGACTCACTAGAAACTTCCAGGCAAGTGTGTTGGAGCTAAACTGTGCGGGATGTTGGCCCTCCAGGAGCAGGATTGGACGCCCCTGTTCTCGAACATTATTAACTGTGTAAAAATTAATCCTCTGGATGAAAATCTGTTTCTTTGTGACAACTTAAATTCTCTGTAATGTGAAGATCAGTGTCTGATGTTTGTGAGGTATTTAATCACACTAACAGAATGACGAGGCCTAATTATTTTAGCAGTTATTTAAGACTTACTGAAAAACATGATGGCATGAAATGAGTCTTATTTCCCTCAGTCACTTTGTTACACAAAGCTGAAATGATCCAGACATGGATATGAAATAATACACTACAGGTACAGTAACATGTTATAAGGTCACAAATTCAGTTTTTGGGATTAACAACTGCATCTACTTACAGGTGTGAAATATATCGTTCACAAATCATCTTACAGTAGCGCCTCAAATACTGTCTGTATTAATGTGCAACGGGAGTCAAGCCTGTACTTACCAGTAACCAAGTAATGTCTCAGCATACAATATAGCAGTGTAATGCAATTAATAATGCAAGTTTATTGTGTTACCTCTCTCAGTGTGTCTCAGGGTCAGGGAGTGTGCGTTTATAGCCGGCCTGCTTAATTTCTTCTTGCCTGTGTTTTGCTGGAGGAGGTGCAGAAAAATAGCAAATACAATACATTTTTCCAATTTAAAATCACTGTTTTCAATTTGAATCAATATTCAATGTTTTTTCCCCTGTATTCAGTATGTATTTGTACATCTGTATTTTGATTGGATGTTACTACAATTATATGCTGATACATTTCAGTATTCACAGATCAACAGAAAGTGAAGAACAGCATTTATTTCAAACATGTAACCTAATTTACGTAAAATTATCTGATCTGCGCGCGCTTTCTCCTGTCTTCCACAGAAAGCCGCGAATTTGCGTAATTCAAATATTAACGGTCATTTTGATTTACCGCCTGACTGACAGAAACAGTCGTTTTTATTAGTATTAGAAACTAGGCAACGCCAGTAGAATACAACTGTATTTTTAATAAGATAAATTAGGTTTGGTGAAGCTACTCTTTTACTCCATCGCTCGTACTGTAGGAGGCGCTGTGACGTTATTTAGTCTACCTGTAAAAGCACCGAAGAAAGCAAGACAACTGGAGCTCTCAGACGGTGGGTGTTTAATCTGTTCTGCATGATGCGTTTTAGCGATTTACTTGTTCCTTTTCTCACCCTAGCTTTTAATGAATTTAATATAGCTTTTCCTCGCCCGCTCGCCATGAAAAACAAAAGTTTGACTATAGTAACCATTAAAGGTCCTCTTGTTTTACTGAAATATCACGTTTTAACCATGATATTTGTAGTCAACAATAGTTCGTATACTAACACAATGTTTAATTTTAAAATCTAGACGCTTAAAGCACAGTTTCGTGATAAATGAGCAGAAACCTTACCATATCATGTCTATGCATTTAATATTGTAATATTTTATAGTATTAATGCTCTGGGGTGACTCAAAACAAATGTACATCTGAAATTAAATGTTTATGAATATTCTTCAAAAATAAGATTTTTTTTTTTTTTTTTTTGCTCATGATGTGTTTGTCTTCAGATGTTGACCACGAGAGCGCAGATGGATGTGATCTGCTGTAAATCAGTAGGAACTGATCTGTCCATGCTGGATATTGAGGATTTCATCACTGAAATCTGTCAGCTGAAGAAAGAGGTGGCGTCACTGGAGGCAAAGCTGAGAGAAAGAGGAGACAAACCCAACAGAGAGGTTTGAGCAGCTCATCATTTCATCCTTCAGCTCAATCAAACCAAAGTTTTGTTAGCTTCTCACTTCTTATACACATCTCAAATTAAGCCAGCAGCAAAATATGCAAACAAATCACCAATATAACCACTAGAGATAACTGCTGAGTAATGAGGCTAATATCAACAGGTTGTTCTTTATTTGTTTATCTATTTTGTCAGGATACTGATGCTCAGGATCATGGATCCGCTGATCAAACCTCTGACTGTAACGCTGGAGAAAAGCAGATGAAGATGTGCTCCGTCAAACTGGAGGACTGCAGGAACCTGATAGAGAGACGAGGAGAAGAAACCACAGCAGAGGAACAACAACAGAGCCATGAGGATGAGGATGATGATAATGAGATTGACTATGATGAGGATAGTGGGAAAGAAGCTCAGGATTCGCTTTGGAGTGTCAGAGATCAGAGATCCAGAGACTCAGAGTGCAGCCTCACTTTACTGTGTTATACTGACGCTCAGGATCATGGATCCGCTGATCAAACCTCTGACTGTAACGCTGGAGAACAGCAGATGAAGATGTGCTCCGTCAGACTGGAGGACTGCAGGAACCTGATAGAGAGACGAGGAGAAGAAACCACAGCAGAGGAACAACAACAGAGCCATGAGGAGGAAGAGGATGATGAAGATGATGAAGATCAGAATAATGATAATGTTGACAACGATGATGAAGAATTTGATCCTTCAGGTATGTTTCTACCTTTTTTTGACCAAAAAGGGTTAGTGATCCTTTTGTGATTGTCGAACACAATTGAATAAATTCAAGGCACACATTTTTATTATGCAAAGCAAGTCTGTTTTGAACTTCAGACAATATCAGACAAATGGAGCGTAACTGGAAGAAAACAAAACTAGAGTTTTTTCGCATTTCATGGGGAGAGCACAATTGCGTACAGAAAGGCCTTAAAAACTGCTAGATCTGCTTATTTTTCAACCCTCTTAGAAGAAAACAAACACAATCCTAGATATTTATTTGAAACAGTGGCTAAATTAACGAGAAATAAAGCTTCAACCCCAGACGTTTCCAAACAGCACAGCAGTAATGACTGCGTTGCGTAGTGTGAGTCTTGAAGCAATGGAATTCATTTTAGCGCGGAGGTACCTGTGCATCCCGGCAACGTCAGTCCCCTCAGAGCGGGTGTTTTCGGCGGCTGGACTGGCTGTCACCAGGGGCCTGTTCTTCGTATGTCGCTAACTCAGTTAGCTGGATTTGATTGTTGGCGATTTGGCATGATCTTGGATTGTTTGGTTCTTCAACGCTCATCCTGGACTTGCTGTCATAGCAACATGTGCGCAAACTTAAACCTGCTCGGGAGCAGGCTTATTTCATGTTAACAGGATTAGATCCCGGCTTCATAAGCGGAGCTGATACGGGAAGTCCAGCGCAGCGCGATAGTGCACTTTCTTTCTGAGATATATATTTTTTCTCGTGATTCGTGAGATTGTCGCTTTTATGTTTAAAAAACAGTTTTAGTTTTTTTTGTGTGGCATTTCCAAGCCACTTAAGACCCAATGTTGGAGGCTAAAGCAGTTTTTTTTTTTTTTTTTTTTTTTGGGGCTATCATAATTTTTTATGAAGATCATACAATCATGACCATGCCGATTACAGATATGTCACTCAGGCTTCACTAACATGATTGGTACCATAGACTATAGGCTACCATAGACTGCCATCAAGGCCTCAATGAAAGGGATTATGTGAACAGAAAGAGGGTTCACAATGTAAATGTGCAGCCCAGTTACTATTGTGATTCTTAATATTCCAGATTAGTAATATTATATCAAATAAAAAAAAGGCAGTTGACTAAAATCTTCCATATCACAAATGTGAAAGCAAAATGGCCAGGATCTGTGCATGACTTAAGAATTTTCAGAGATTCACATTTATGCACATTATTTGAAAGTGGTAAGGAAAGTTCCACAATTAAATATCAAGCTCACTGTATTACACTTATGCTGATCTTAACAGAACTGCATTTTTTCATAGGTGATTATGACATGTTCCTGCCTGCAGACAGGTGTTTTATGACCCCATTCCCTGACCCAAACCAGTTACAATGCAGCTCCAGGACAAGGGCACACAATGAAATGAACTTTGGCTAACTAAAGGGAAGATTTCAGTGTCTGAGGGGTTGCACACCTGACAGGGCCTGTGACATTGTTGCATGTGCCATATTACACAACATTGCCAAAAAAAAACACTTTTCATTAAATGTTTAATAAAAGACAAATATGCTTAGTTCCTTGAGTTTTATTTCAATTGTTCTTTGTAAAGAAAAGCCAGTGGTCAAGTGATATTAGACACATGCCTCATGCAACAAATAAAAATGAAAGGTTGGCTATACACTGCGGCTGCCCACATGTAGGCCTATGTCTCCTCTGTCTGTGCAGACTCTTCTGTAGGCCTTTCTGTAGATGTGGAATCCTGCAACTTATATTGCAGCCATAAAGCATACAAGTATAAATTAAGTAAAGTTATTTATGGACTTGCAGGTAGGCTAGTTCCTCCATATGACAGTTATCTGAGAGGGTTTATTCACTGTCCAGTGCAATGGAAACAAATGGACATTACAAAGTCTTATACTTTCTTTCCTTTGGAAAGTTAGAAAATGTCCACTTACTGCACATATTTCAGCCACCACTTTCTTGGGAACAGATACAAATGTTGGTGTATTATGTAAAAGTGCACAAAAGAGGAAGACACAATGTCATTACAATGAACTACACTCGGGAAAAACGTGATCAATAACTCATGGCAAAATATTTTTTTACATTAACATAAGTTTATCAGTTTTCACTTTCACAAGTCAAAGCAATTCATCATTACTCAAGATTTAACAGTTGAAATGACTATAGTATACGGCATTAGTATAATTTAATGCAGCACAAATTATTTTACAGTGTAGGCTACTAAGATCTTTTCATTTTTTTTCTCAGCCTTTTTCTCAGTTGCTTTTATAAACAGACAACCATTTATTTAACAGTGCCTTTTATAAAAGAGACAATATAACTAAAAATTACCATTATGTAGAATATTTTTGTACTTCACTTTTATTTGTTCCCATGTTCTAGTTTGGTGACTCTGACATTACAATGAACAAAGTAATTATGCAATTATTAAAATACAAAAATATAGGCTAATAAGTGATAAAAACATCTAACATGGCCACTTCTAACGGATTTAAATGGTCTGCTACTTTTCGCCAGCCCTCTCTCCTGGCTTTTGCAGACTTTGAGGTGTTCCCTGGCGTTTTGATTAAACATTAAAATTCCGAATAAACTTCGACTATTAGTTCTTGCTCTGCTGAGGAGAAAAACTGTGCGCGCTCTTTGGCCACGCTGAGCAGCCAATAGCAGCGTTGCTGATCAATGTTTCTACTATCGATACATATCCCCTTTTAAACCAGCGCATGAACGCGCAGTTATCTCAGATAACTCAATCCAGCGATACTAATCATAAGCAATAGGTGTGTTCGAAGAACCCAATTAGCCGGATCATGATTAGCACGATGATATCATCTTGGATGTGTCATTTGATCTCGGATGTAATAAGCAACGTACGAAGAACGAGCCCCAGGTTGCGGTCGCATCTGATCCCAGATCATGTCAACATGCTTATCTTTCTCAACAGAAATCAGTAGACTGGTGCAGAAGTTCTATGGGAACTTCATGCGTTTTCTCAGATCGGATAGCTATCTGATTTATCAAAACGATTCCATTTACACCTGGTCACATAAATGTGTTTTTGCAAAACGGATATAAATCCGATCTTGAATTCCCGCGCTATATGCATATTTAAATTGTTGCACGTCACCGAAAGCAACTGATATGAGCTGCATTTTATTGATCATCAGCGAAAATTTCTAAATCAAAGACCGCAACAAGATATTGCGGCAACAGCCCTGGTAAGATCATTTCGGTTCTTTACTTTTAATGAAGATGATTGTGTGTTGATGAATGACTTTCACTTTGATTTGCGATAGTTTGCACGTTGGCTTGATGAATAGATGCTCATCTGTGGTGATGCGTGTTGAAGTAGCGTCGTCATATCTGGCTATAACATGACATATAGCCTATAACACGCTCTCACATGTTTATTTCTTAGCATTTTTGGGATAAGTCAAATTTACATATGTGGTTTCAACAACCAGATGCATTTACTCTTGTCCAGTTTCGTCTGGAAAGCGTCTCAGATCTCCTCCTGAAGTGGTTTGAGCGATCGGGTTTAAATCCGTCTCGAATGCGTTTCGGAGGGCATTTACATTTGGTCTTTTCACGATCGGATAGCTATCCGCTGTTTTAGAGCACCGCAGGGCATATCTTCAAGTCTACTGAACGTCCAGTTTCACTGCCACAAGTTGATCTTCTTGTAATAAAGATCTCATCGAGGACAAACAAACTGTATTTTTGTATTTTCATTGCATTTTTAATTTATAAAAAGTTAAAGAAATAATGAATTTCAATATAAAAATATTAATGATTAATCGATAGTCGATCGTTAATTCTCCCGACGATCGACTAAGAAAATTTAATCGAATGCCCATCCCTAGTCTCGACGACATGGCGACAAACACACTCTACAAACGCAACTCTTCCTCTTCTCCGTGGGAGAGCAACAAGACCACGCCCCCTTTTTTGTGTATTCCTGTGGGCGGAGGTTAGTCAAAAAACTGTTCTATTGACGTCATTAAAGCAGGAAGTAGAGGGATGTAGTCCAAACCGGCCGTTTGCTGTAGGCTTTGAAAGGGGACTTCTGTTAAATAAAATATCTCGCTTGGCATTGAACTTTGAGCTTTATAATTTTACAGGTATTATTTATGCTCTAACAGCAACATTACACACTAACTAAAGTTTGAAAAATGGGATCACGAAGAACAGGACCTTTAATAACTTGCATTTACTCCAAACTCACTTAATAACGACAGCTTAGCTCATCCTTCTGTGAGATGATGTGCCTTCTTACACAGAAAAAGGCAGTCATGTATTTATAAGTCATGTTTAATCAAAGCGTTTCAATCTTCCGTTTATTCAGCTACAGCGATAGGGATTTCCTGGAATGATGCGCCATTATTGTACTTCTGCGGCGGGCATATTTAGTGTGTTTGCGTGAGAGCGCCCTCTGGTGTTCAAATGGGGCAGTATTTACTACCAATCAGCCGCACTCCACTGACAAGCTGCGCATAAAATTATCGCAAATCGCGTGCGGTTTTGTTGCGATTAATCGTTCAGCCCTAATTCATTGCTATAGGAGAGGAAGAATTGTTTAAACTCGTTAAATCATCTAAATCAACAACATGTATGTTAGACCCTATACCGACTAAGCTATTGAAAGAGATGCTTCCAGAGGTCATAGATCCTCTTCTTAATATCATTAATTCATCTTTATCATTAGGATACAAACCAAAAACTTGTAAGATGGCTATTATTAAACCGCTTGTTAAAAAAACGCAACTTGATCTTACAGAATTAGTCAATGACAGGCCGATTTCGAATCTACCTTTTCTGTTAAAGATACTATAAAAGGCAGTATCCTCACAACTATTTAGAAAGAAATGGTAAACCTATCTGCTAGGATTTCCAGGGGAGAGAGAAAAATTTTGATTTTGAGATTTTTTTTTATTACATAACGTTTGAAAAACCTGTATAAACTAAACAACAAAGAACAATATTAACTATTGAGCGGTGATGACGCGTTCATGTAACATTTAAGGGTGGCGCTGCCAATAACGCACCTAAAAGCTGTCACAAAGAACTGGCAAAAGTAATGACTATGAATATGTCAAATATAGCAAGGAGACATTTCAATTTTTTATTAATGAACAAGTGTTTTCTGTGTCAGTGTCGGCTGCAAAGATGAAGTTGACGATGCTGACTCGCAGTAGTGAACGCGCCAGAGAGAAATGCACATTTCATACGGATTACATATGCAGAGAGCAGTCTGTTTTCTTTCGTTTTGAATTGTTTTGTTTAAAAATACACATTTCTATAGATATATTTCTCAGGTCTGTGAGGCAAGTAGCTTATACGCTGAGTTTTGGTTAATTTATGAGACGATATCCAATTTACGCGCCGGCGCCTCCGTGCCCTGATTATATTGCCTGCTATATTTACTACTTATTTATTAAATCCAGGCTGGTTGGTGAAAAATGTATTAAAATTAAGATACAATTAATAAAACACGAAATTTACTTTAAAGAAAGGCTACAAAAACAAACTTAATGAAGTGGTCAAAATCATGTCTGCCCACTCCATTTGTCTCCCGATATATTGCGCATTTTATGATCTTACTTATGCTTTAATCAACATAGATGAAATAAAAAATGTTTTAATTTAATTTAAACATAAATATGAAACTAAATAGTTTTCTTTAATGACTAGGCTACAACCCGTAGGCCTATTAGCCTACAGTAGCCTACAGAGACATTTAATGATCCACCGGATCCAAGCCCTATTCAAATCTGATGAAGGACCTGTGCCTGGACATGGCGACAACGCAACCCTGAAAAGTCAACTTGACTCTCACCTGTGAAGGCCTCTTTCCCTTCCCTTTACCTTTGTACAGATAAAACATTATCAAAATGATTCCAGTTTGCATAGACCTGCGGAAACGACAAAAAATTCTGTATTATGCAGGCCAGACAGGTAATTTGACAATGTCACTTTGTAATATTTGTAATATTCAAACGCGCATACCTATAGACTAAACGCGTAGTATGCATGTGCACACATCACGGAGATGATAACTTTTTCAAAATCTATCAAAATTTTCCCCTTGGAAGCTTTTTCAAAGTTTGCGTTCTCGAGCTACAAAACACTGTTGTCGTGCAAATGAATGGCAAGAACGCATTAAAAGTTATGTTTTAGGTAGTGCGTTATAGATCAACTAACATGAAATATGATCATTATAATAGGGGTGGCACGGTTCACAAAACCCACGGTTCGGTTCGTATCACGGTTTTAGGGTCATGGTTTTCGGTTCTGTACGGTTCTTGTTGTTATTTTTTCTTTTAATCTTTAACACTCCAAAAATTTACTTCAGCATATGATATATAGCTTAATTATCTAATTATTAATTTATTAATTTCATAAATGGGGCGTGTTTGCAAAACGCAGCTTCTTATTTCCCATTTCGAAACTAATATAGTGAGTGAGTGAACGGTTACCGTGAGGAAACTTTCAGTAGCCCTGGAGGTCCATCCATCTGTAAGAGCTGTGAGAGCTACGTGGGCTGTGTTGGACAGTTCTTTGTCAATTTCTCCTCATGTCTCGTCATCATAGGCGTAATTTGCGGGTGGGACATGTCCCCCAGGGTCGATATTGTCCCCACCACTTTTGAAACATCTCGCAGCACGGATGTACCAATACAAATAAATAAAGCATCTCCAGTTAACTAGCAAAGTATTCGTTTCATTCGTTTGTTAATAAGAAGCAATCTAGCGCTGAAATGTTTTTTTTTTTTATCAAGTGATCAAAGTGCTCGTTGCCGCTGCGATCAGTGGCGCTGATACAGTGTTCTCTTGTGGCTCGCGCACACAACGCACAGTCTTCACTCGGACGTGCGCTTCAATCCGTTGTGGAGACTCTCTATTCTTTCCGGTGAAATAACAAAACAAAATTCACACAAATCTGTCCCTGCTTGATATACAACTACTGATAAACAATCGGTTTTGATGAAAAAGAAAAAAAATATATACGAGTGCGGATTAGAACTCAGAACCTCTGACACGCTTGGCAAAAGTTCTGCCACTGGACCATTAAAGTACATACGTGAAACAGTCGATCTATGTATTTATTCACGTGAAAAAACAACATATAGTGAAGTAGATCTCATTAAATGTCTAAGTAAACCCAGTGCATTATTTAAATCGTATGTATTATTCTACATACATATGATTTATGATATAGCATTGTATTAGCACGGCCACGAGGCTATTGCGCATGCGTCGAACCGTGCGACGCACACATGCACCGAACCGAGACAAGCGAACCGAACGGTTCGGATGTTTTTTCATGTACCGTGCCACCCCTACATTATAAAGGTTTCTTAAAGGACACAACACATTCAGTTACGTGTATTTAAGAATAAAAATATCAGCCAAGGGCTGACTGACATGTAACGCAACCAATCACTGTTCGTTTTGTTCCGCGTCATGTTTAGTGTGAAAATGTAAAGTCGATGTCCATACAATAACAGACGTACATCAAATAAATTATTCATTCAAGAACGTTGTGCAAGTTTACTGCAAGAATAGAGCCGCGAACCTCACGTACTTATGAAAATCCAGAATTCAGTTGATCCTGATAAGTAAACATGACGGCGTTCTTCTTCCACAAAGGGTTTCGCGTCACGGCATTTAAGGTGATGCGTTCTAAAATAACGCTCACCTTGTGCAGGACATGCAATAAGTCAGTAGAGGTGTTGTATTTGGCCAGAGAAGGCTAAAAATGTGAAAAGAATTGCTGAAATTTAAAGCTGGTTTGTAGCATACCAAGAATACAGACTACTTTGCTGTTATTAGTACTGTAGTGTTATTTAGTGCTAAATTATTGTATTTGGGTTAGGTGGCTTAGGTTTTATTGTGAATTTATGTAAATTTGTTTTGTATTTAGACTACTTATATTTATATATTTACTCTACAATTTTAATATATTCAATTTTAAGAATTTTTCAATAAAAAAGCCGTTATTTAATGTCATTCACCATCGTTTTGAGGCTCTCTTTTTTTAAAGTATCGGTTCAGGCACCCTTTAGGCAGCGGTACCGTTTTAAAAGTATCGATTTGGCACCGGTATCGAAAAAAAACCAAACGATATCCAACCCTAATTTTCGGTTAAAATGGTGTTGTGTAAGCGGCCCCTAAGTTAATAACTAATGATCACTGCAACAGAAGTAAATCAATCAAAAACTTTAGCTGGACAATAACTTTTTTATTGTCTCACCATGGCTTTTCCTGGTGCCGCACCCCATACAACAATGCCTGCCCCTATCAACAAATGCCTTCTCCTCTCAACAAATGCCTTCTCCCTAGCATGAGGTTGCCTCCGCTAATGGAGCATTTCTTTGGGAGTACTCTGGGTTCTGGCCACATTCCGAACTCGTAGGCCTCCACCCGGACAGTACTCCAAATACACATGCTCTTTTACTCTATCTAATCATTTGTAAGTGTGAACTCGTAAATGTTTGGTTTTCTCCAGAGTGGCTATATATATATAATTGCACTAAATTGATAACTTTTTACAACAAAAATGAACCATCACTGAACTTACTAAAGCTGGACTATGATGCTATTTTCTTCTAGAAACAAGCTTTGTTGCATTATTATAAAGCTACTTTGAAACAATCTGCATTTTAAAAAGAGCTTTATAAATGAAGGTGACTTGACTTATGCCCATTATGTTCCTTTCAGATGACGACGCTGGTTCATCTTCTGATGGAGAAACTGCCTCTACATCCAAACAGCGACAGACAGTGACCGACTGTGGAAAAACATTCTGCAAACAGGAACATTTAGTGAGACGTAAGAGGAAACACACAGAACAGAAAGACTTCACCTGCAAGATATGTGACATCAGCTTTACAACCTCAGAAGAGAAGAGACGTCATTCAAAAGAGCACAAGAAGAAAGAGTTTCATTGTGATCAGTGTGGGAAGAAATGTAATTCCTCTTCTAGTTTCTACCGTCATAAGGCGACTCATATGGACAAGGAGGAAAAGCTGTACCAGTGCCCTCAATGTGAGAAGAGCTTCACCCAGGGATGGATTCTTAAGAACCATCTACTCGTGCACAGCAATGAGAGGCCGTACAAGTGCAGTGAATGTGAGAAGAGCTTCAAAAAGAAAGCCATTCTGAAGAGCCATTTACTCACACACACCAATGAGAGGCCGTACAAGTGTCCTCACTGCGAGAAGAGCTTCAACCAGGGATCCCATCTGAAGAGCCATCTACGCATACACACCAATGAGAGGCCGTATAAGTGCCCTCAATGTGAGAAGAGCTTCAACCAGAGATCCCATCTGAAGAGCCATCTACTTGTAACCGAATGAATAGGACGAGTGGTGGTGATTGACGGTTGTGAGCACCAATCAGCAGGGAGGATCCACTATTTAAGAGATGGTTGGTTATGGCCTGGGATGCGTCACGTCCGGCTCCTCCTCTCTTTCCGTTGTTGACAGTGGATACAGGTATGTTTCATTAGCATGTAGCAAGTTTTGTTGTTTGCTGTGTGCATGACAGTAATGATTCATGGCCATTCTAGCCTGTCTTTTCTCCTCCCTGGTTCCCTCGGCTTGTGTTAAGTGGATGCTAAGACTACTAACCTCTCAGGTATGTGCGGACTGTTTTATGAAAGCAGAGTGGTTAGCTTGGTGGGGTTTGGGGATTAGTTGATGTTTTCGCGTTGTGTGCAGTGTTCCCTGTATCTCAGCTGAACGGCAGTTATATGAATATGGTATATCTGTGCCTGTAAAGGGATAATAGAGCTCATCTCCACTGTTTTTCGGTAAGTGTTATGCATATAGTTAAATGCTGAGAATTTTAGCAAGTAATGTATGCATTTGGTAATTGTTTTCTGTGTGGATTTGTCTCAGGATTCTCTCTCCAGCTCGTGAGCGATTTGTTTCTGCTATAGTTGCCGTCCCGGTTGCTTCTCCGTTTCCATACCGCGAGAGCGCCGTATCATCCAATTAATCAGGAGGATTGTCGCTGTCTGGTTTCTTTAAATTATAGTTTAGTGTATTTTGGAGTCGACGTTCCCTATTTTGTGAAAATAAGGAGAAAGTAACCCTGCGGTTGCTCCTTTTAAGCTGGTCTGAATTACTTGTTGTTTTGAAAAACCTGTTTTTGTTTTCTCTTTTTCTATTGTACCAATATCTGTATATTGTTTGTGACTTGATATGACTTTATTTTTGCCCTGTTTTTGTGATCAGTGATATAATCAATTTGTGCTTTATGGTTACTGTTTTGAAGTTGTTTTTTTCTTTCTTTCAGTCGCCGGGTTCCCACGGGTGACGGGTCTCTTGTGGTGGTGGTGGTGGTGCTCCTCCTACGGGCGGTGCCACACTTTTGAAGTGTTGTGGTTGCGTAAGCTGAGTGCACGGTGGTGTGTGTGTGTGTGTGTGTGTGTAAGTGTGCTTTTGATTTACTAGCTTCGTGATCCCTTCTCCGTGTGGTGAATCCCGGCCCTGTAAGGTTGTATTTCTTTTCTTTTCAGTTGTGTAATTAATAGTGATGTGAATTGTTGTATGTCATTTGTTGTTTTTGTTTGTCTTTAAGTCGATGTCAGCCATGCATTAACGAGTCATCAGACACATCCTGGTGCAATGGAGATTATTTTAATGTGAATCTCACACTCTTTTTAAATAGGATTTTGTATTAATAAAGTTGTGTATTTCTTTGATACCCACGTTTCCGTTCCCTTCCTTAAGAGAGTCGAACCTGTGTGACCTAAAATCTTAGGTATCAATCATATTTCCCGGGGTGAAATTCCCATGGGTGGCGTAGTCGAAGTCCCTTGTGTCTGAAACCTGGTATTGCTCCGTCACAAACTGGCGTAGTCGGCAGGGTTCTCTATTGTGTAGGGCGAAGACGTGGGTATTGTTTTGTTGGTATTGGTATTTTTGGATATTTGTTTTTTTTTCTTTTGTTTTTCTTTTTGCAGAAACCAGACAGCGGCAGTTTCGTTCGGGGGTCTGTAAAACGGACCGGTGAGTTTCGTATCTGTATTGGTAAGTGCTGTGCGTGCTTTATAGTCATGGAGGATGAACTACGTGAGTTAAAAGAATTAGTACTCCAATTAAAGGCAGATAATGAAAGATTGCGACAGGAGCAGACGCCAGCTGAACAGCCTGGTTTATCTAGCGCCCCTCTATCTGCTGCTAGGGACCCTCCCCCGCCCACTGGTTTTAGTGCACCAGAGCGATTTGTTTTTGTCCCTCGTGACAGAAAGTGTCCAAAATTTAATGGTAGGTCTGGCATTTTTTTCGATGAGTGGGTGGAGGAGGCCCAGGCTTGCATGCGGCTTCGCCACCTTTCTAATATTGATCGGGCATATTTTTTGGTTGATCATTTGGAGGGAGAAGCAAGGGAAGAGATTCGCTATCGGTCAAGGGATGAGAGGGAGGATCCAGAGAGAATTTTTCAGGCCTTGCGTAACCTGTATGGCTGTACGAAATCATATGTTGCTCTTCAAGAGTCATTTTTTTCCAGGAAACAACAGGATGGGGAGAGCTTATTGGAGTTCTCCCTGGTTCTGATGGGTCTTCTGGAAAAGGTAAAATCCCAATCACCTTATGGCATGCCCAATGCGGAAACTTTGCTGCGCGATCAATTTGTGGAATATGTTAATGATGGTACCCTCCGACGTGAGTTAAAACAGCTAGTCCGTCGCCAACCTACTGCTACATTGTTGGATGTTCGCAGTGAAGCTATTCGCTGGGAACGGGAGGGAGTGCCCGGGGGTACACGTGGTCGAAGCCAGTCTGTTCCTTCTGCTTATGGCATTCAGTATGTAGTACAGGGACATTCGCACACAAGTAGTAACGCCGTTTTAGCTACATCTGAATTGAGCGAATTACGAGAAATGCTGAAAACACAGCAACAACAATTGAATCAATTGACCCAAAGCATAGCTCAAATTCAAAATCCCCAACCCCGAATACGATCATCCCGGCCTAATCAGATTATTTGTAGAAGGTGTCAACAACCTGGTCATTATGCCGGAGATTGTGATGGGGAGCGGCGACCTTCTCGGTTTCCACCAGCACTTGCAGTATCCTCTTTAACGAGGAGTGCACAGTCACCATCTAGACAGGCATCGGGAAACTAGTTCCCGCCGAGCTGCAGGGCCACAGCTTGGTTGGGGAAAAGACAGGCTCGAGTTTTCTGATTGGTTCAGATTTTATGTCTCGTTTTATGTCAACTTGTCCTCAACTCGTCGTGGGTATGGGTGGGGTCAAGGTATCTTGCCTGGTGGACACCGGTTCTATGGTGTCCACCATTACAGAGAGTTGTTTCTTGACAAATTTTGAATCTTGGGGTCAGGAACAGCTTCGGTCATGCCATTGGCTACAGCTCCGGGCCGCAAATGGCCTCTCAATTCCGTACATCGGCTATCTAGAACTAGATGTTGAGCTTTGCGGGCGAGTGGTCTTAGGTTGTGGGGTGCTGGTGGTCAAGGATCCTCCTGGTGGTTTGTGTGCTCGGGTTCCTGGGGTTCTGGGAATGAATGTCCTGAGCCGCTGCTACCAGGAACTCTTTGGCCAGCATGGCATGAGCCTTTTCGATTTACCTGTTGTGTCTCAGGCCCCTAGTTCTGTTTTCCAGGCCTTACAACATTGCTGTCACATTGACTCTCAGTCAGTCTTGGATCAGGGGGGGCGAGTTAGAGTGCGTGGACGTCGGGCGTGTCGCATCCCAGGCGGCACCATGAAATTGGTTGCTGTGACCTGCTCTGCACAGTACTCGAGTGGTACAGTGCTGTTTGAGCCACCAGAGGCTGGTCTTCCAGCAGGTTTGTTGGCATCTCCTTCCTTAGTACCAGTGGAACGTGGTACAGCTTATGTGCCCGTGGTTAATGTTGGCACGGTAGATGTACTATTATATGCTAGCACGGTCATAGGTACTGTCAATCAGGTTTATGTGGTTAGTTTACCTCCAGAGGTCACTGAGGTTCAAGTGGTTTCGGCTAGAGTGAGTACACAAGCGGTGCTGGTTTCTCCCACAATATTAGAACAGATTGAGTCGATTGATTTATCCGTCCTGTCAGTGGAAGAACAAGGTAAGGTAAGGGCGCTTCTTGAAAAGTATTCAACTGTGTTTTCCATGCATGAGGGAGATCTGGGATGCTCCAATCTCATCTCTCATGATATCCCTCTGCTGGATGATGTCCCTGTGCGGCAGCGGTACAGGCGTATCCCTCCCTCTGAGTACGAGGTTGTGAAGGCGCACATTAACCAACTGCTTGAGGCCCAGGTAATTAGAGAAAGCTGCAGCCCTTATGCTTCACCCATCGTCCTGGTCAAGAAGAAGGACGGTAGTCTGCGCATGTGCGTAGACTACCGTCATTTAAATTCTAAGACCAGGAAGGATGCCTTTCCTCTACCCCGAATTGAGGAAACACTGGACTCGCTGGCGGGAGCACGTTGGTTTTCCACCATGGACCTTGCCAGCGGGTACAATCAGGTTCCTGTTACAGAGGCGGACCGAGCTAAGACGGCCTTTTGCACTCCGTTTGGCCTTTTTGAATGGAATAGGATGCCATTCGGGTTGTGCAATGCCCCCGGCACCTTCCAAAGATTGATGGAACGGATGTTCGGGGACCAACAGTGCCAGTCTCTGCTCCTCTACCTTGATGACATTGTCGTGTTTTCCTCTTCAGTTGATCAACATCTGACTCGGATGGAGGTAGTGCTAAGCCGGCTACACAAGGAGGGTTTAAAGGCTAAGTTATCTAAGTGTGCGTTCTTTAAACAAGAAGTGCAGTACCTGGGTCATGTCATTTCGTCGGAGGGGGTCTCCACAGACCCAGGTAAGATTGCAGCAGTTTCACAGTGGCCGCTCCCAACCAATGTGACAGAGTTGCGGTCATTTTTAGGGTTTGCCAGCTATTACCGACGTTTTGTGGAGGGATTCGCTAGGCTAGCTGCCCCCCTACATCGGTTGGTGGCGGAGCTGGCGAATCCCAAGCACTCAAGACAGCCAAAGCGTATTGATAATGCCTGGTCTGCAGAGTGTCAGAGTAGCTTTGAGGAGTTAAAAAGGAAATTTACCATAGCACCAGTACTTGCTTATGCTGATTTTTCACTTCCATTCATCTTGGAGGTGGACGCCAGCCAGGGGGGACTGGGGGCGGTCCTCTCACAGGAACAGCAAGGCAAGGTGCGTCCCATCGCCTATGGTAGCCGGGGTCTTAGGCCCACTGAGCGCAATACATCTAACTATAGTTCTATGAAGCTGGAGTTTCTTGCGCTCAAGTGGGCCATGACTGAAAAGTTCCGGGAGTACCTGCTGGGGCATAGGTGTATGGTGTACACCGATAATAACCCTCTTAGCTACCTGACCTCTGCCAAGTTAGGGGCCATGGAACAGCGCTGGGCTGCTCAGCTGGCAGTTTTTGACTTTGAGCTCAAATATAGATCAGGTAAGAGTAACCGAAATGCTGATGCTTTGTCACGGCAAAACTTCCTGGTGGAGGGAGATCAGGATTTGTGCCGGAGTGTAGCTGTCCCAGAGTTGTTGTGTCAAGCTGCCCAAGGTGGGATGATGACTTGGGTGAACCAAATTGAAGCATTCCCCTGTCCCACCAGTGATATGTGTATGCAGCAGAAGGCAGATTCAGTCATTGGGGAGCTTTTAGTGTTCTGGAGGCGGAAGTCACCTCCTAGCTCTGAGGAGCGTAAGAAATTCTCCAGGTCTGCTGTGGTCCTGCTTCGTCAATGGGACCGCTTGGTGGAGAAAGAGGGAGTGCTTTATCGCCGGGTGTTTCGCCCGGATGGTGGAGAGGCGGTTCTCCAAGTGTTATTGCCGGCGGCCATGAAGTCTGAAGTACTGACTCAACTTCACCAACAGCACGGACACCAGGGGGTGGAGCGCACTGCTCAGCTGGTACAGCAGCGATGTTATTGGCCAAGGATGTCTGCTGACATTGCCCGCTGGTGCCAAGAGTGTGAGAGATGTCAGTGTGCTAAAGGCGACCAGCCCATCCATGCTAGCTTCATGGGACACTTGTTGGCGGCACGGCCAAATGAGATCTTAGCTTTAGATTTCACGTTGTTGGAACCCTCAAGTACAGGTATCGAGAATGTTTTAGTCATGACCGACATTTTTACCAAGTACACCTTGGCTGTACCTACCAAGGACCAACGAGCAGAGACTGTGGCCCAGGTCCTGGTAGTTGAATGGTTTTGCAAGTTTGGAGTGCCTGGTCGGATCCATTCGGACCAGGGCCGTAATTTTGAGTCGGCTCTCATTCAGCAGCTCTGTTGCTTGTATGGAGTTGAAAAGTCACGAACTACACCATACCATCCGGCCGGAAACGGCCAGTGTGAACGTTTCAACAGAACCCTGCATAACCTGTTGCGTACGTTGCCGGTGGCAAAGAAAGGGGATTGGCCATTCTGTCTTCCTCAGGTACTCTTCGCCTATAATACTACTCCTCATCAAGCTACGGGGGAGTCACCTTATTTCTTGATGTTTGGGCAGGAGCCTAGACTTCCAGTTGACTTCCTTCTTGGGAGGGTTGAACGACCGCTGGCAGGTAGTGTGCATAGGTGGGTCCTGGAGCACCAGGATCGGTTGCAGGTGGCCTTTGAGGGTGCTCGTGAGCGTTTGGGGGCCGCGGCAGGTCGCCGGAAGGCCAGGCATGATCTGCAGGTACGAGAAGCACCACTGAAGGAGGGTCAGTTGGTATACCTCCGCGATCATAGCGTGAGAGGTAGACAGAAAATCCACGACCTGTGGAGCTCAGTGGTGTACCAAATCTTGAAGGCACCTAAGGAGGGGGGTGTGGTGTATACCATTGCCCCCACCACAGATTTGGATAAAGTAAAGCACGTGCACCGATCCCTGCTGAAAGCTCAAATTAGCCGGAACCCCTCCCCTCCCATCTTGCACGATAATCCAGTGGTTGAAGTTGTACAGCTTCATGGGGAGGAAGAGTTAGATGAGGGAGACTTGTTTGTCCTGGTGCCGGAAACACCGCAAGTTGACTGTGTGCAGGTACCTGAGGGTAGTGTCCCTCCCGGCCCTCCAGAGGTTGAGGAAGTGCCATCTGGTGAAGCCCAGGGGGCGGAAGGGGGTTTTGAGATGGAGGTGAACTTGCAGCCTGTAATGAGCGTCCCTGCCAGTTCTGTGGTGGTCAGGAGGACTGGAAGGACTACTGCTGGGCAGCATTCCAATGTACATCACCTTCCACGACCATTTGGGTTAAGTACAGTATCTAGTATAGCGGGTGGTACATCTGGTATTTGGTTTCGGCCATGGAAGTGAGGGCTCAGAGTGGGGGTTCTGTTGAGTTTACCGTCGGGGCGTCGGTACAGAAGCTGGGGGTGGATTGTAACCGAATGAATAGGACGAGTGGTGGTGATTGACGGTTGTGAGCACCAATCAGCAGGGAGGATCCACTATTTAAGAGATGGTTGGTTATGGCCTGGGATGCGTCACGTCCGGCTCCTCCTCTCTTTCCGTTGTTGACAGTGGATACAGGTATGTTTCATTAGCATGTAGCAAGTTTTGTTGTTTGCTGTGTGCATGACAGTAATGATTCATGGCCATTCTAGCCTGTCTTTTCTCCTCCCTGGTTCCCTCGGCTTGTGTTAAGTGGATGCTAAGACTACTAACCTCTCAGGTATGTGCGGACTGTTTTATGAAAGCAGAGTGGTTAGCTTGGTGGGGTTTGGGGATTAGTTGATGTTTTCGCGTTGTGTGCAGTGTTCCCTGTATCTCAGCTGAACGGCAGTTATATGAATATGGTATATCTGTGCCTGTAAAGGGATAATAGAGCTCATCTCCACTGTTTTTCGGTAAGTGTTATGCATATAGTTAAATGCTGAGAATTTTAGCAAGTAATGTATGCATTTGGTAATTGTTTTCTGTGTGGATTTGTCTCAGGATTCTCTCTCCAGCTCGTGAGCGATTTGTTTCTGCTATAGTTGCCGTCCCGGTTGCTTCTCCGTTTCCATACCGCGAGAGCGCCGTATCATCCAATTAATCAGGAGGATTGTCGCTGTCTGGTTTCTTTAAATTATAGTTTAGTGTATTTTGGAGTCGACGTTCCCTATTTTGTGAAAATAAGGAGAAAGTAACCCTGCGGTTGCTCCTTTTAAGCTGGTCTGAATTACTTGTTGTTTTGAAAAACCTGTTTTTGTTTTCTCTTTTTCTATTGTACCAATATCTGTATATTGTTTGTGACTTGATATGACTTTATTTTTGCCCTGTTTTTGTGATCAGTGATATAATCAATTTGTGCTTTATGGTTACTGTTTTGAAGTTGTTTTTTTCTTTCTTTCAGTCGCCGGGTTCCCACGGGTGACGGGTCTCTTGTGGTGGTGGTGGTGGTGCTCCTCCTACGGGCGGTGCCACACTTTTGAAGTGTTGTGGTTGCGTAAGCTGAGTGCACGGTGGTGTGTGTGTGTGTGTGTGTGTGTAAGTGTGCTTTTGATTTACTAGCTTCGTGATCCCTTCTCCGTGTGGTGAATCCCGGCCCTGTAAGGTTGTATTTCTTTTCTTTTCAGTTGTGTAATTAATAGTGATGTGAATTGTTGTATGTCATTTGTTGTTTTTGTTTGTCTTTAAGTCGATGTCAGCCATGCATTAACGAGTCATCAGACACATCCTGGTGCAATGGAGATTATTTTAATGTGAATCTCACACTCTTTTTAAATAGGATTTTGTATTAATAAAGTTGTGTATTTCTTTGATACCCACGTTTCCGTTCCCTTCCTTAAGAGAGTCGAACCTGTGTGACCTAAAATCTTAGGTATCAATCATATTTCCCGGGGTGAAATTCCCATGGGTGGCGTAGTCGAAGTCCCTTGTGTCTGAAACCTGGTATTGCTCCGTCACAAACTGGCGTAGTCGGCAGGGTTCTCTATTGTGTAGGGCGAAGACGTGGGTATTGTTTTGTTGGTATTGGTATTTTTGGATATTTGTTTTTTTTTCTTTTGTTTTTCTTTTTGCAGAAACCAGACAGCGGCAGTTTCGTTCGGGGGTCTGTAAAACGGACCGGTGAGTTTCGTATCTGTATTGGTAAGTGCTGTGCGTGCTTTATAGTCATGGAGGATGAACTACGTGAGTTAAAAGAATTAGTACTCCAGTTAAAGGCAGATAATGAAAGATTGCGACAGGAGCAGACGCCAGCTGAACAGCCTGGTTTATCTAGCGCCCCTCTATCTGCTGCTAGGGACCCTCCCCCGCCCACTGGTTTTAGTGCACCAGAGCGATTTGTTTTTGTCCCTCGTGACAGAAAGTGTCCAAAATTTAATGGTAGGTCTGGCATTTTTTTCGATGAGTGGGTGGAGGAGGCCCAGGCTTGCATGCGGCTTCGCCACCTTTCTAATATTGATCGGGCATATTTTTTGGTTGATCATTTGGAGGGAGAAGCAAGGGAAGAGATTCGCTATCGGTCAAGGGATGAGAGGGAGGATCCAGAGAGAATTTTTCAGGCCTTGCGTAACCTGTATGGCTGTACGAAATCATATGTTGCTCTTCAAGAGTCATTTTTTTCCAGGAAACAACAGGATGGGGAGAGCTTATTGGAGTTCTCCCTGGTTCTGATGGGTCTTCTGGAAAAGGTAAAATCCCAATCACCTTATGGCATGCCCAATGCGGAAACTTTGCTGCGCGATCAATTTGTGGAATATGTTAATGATGGTACCCTCCGACGTGAGTTAAAACAGCTAGTCCGTCGCCAACCTACTGCTACATTGTTGGATGTTCGCAGTGAAGCTATTCGCTGGGAACGGGAGGGAGTGCCCGGGGGTACACGTGGTCGAAGCCAGTCTGTTCCTTCTGCTTATGGCATTCAGTATGTAGTACAGGGACATTCGCACACAAGTAGTAACGCCGTTTTAGCTACATCTGAATTGAGCGAATTACGAGAAATGCTGAAAACACAGCAACAACAATTGAATCAATTGACCCAAAGCATAGCTCAAATTCAAAATCCCCAACCCCGAATACGATCATCCCGGCCTAATCAGATTATTTGTAGAAGGTGTCAACAACCTGGTCATTATGCCGGAGATTGTGATGGGGAGCGGCGACCTTCTCGGTTTCCACCAGCACTTGCAGTATCCTCTTTAACGAGGAGTGCACAGTCACCATCTAGACAGGCATCGGGAAACTAGTTCCCGCCGAGCTGCAGGGCCACAGCTTGGTTGGGGAAAAGACAGGCTCGAGTTTTCTGATTGGTTCAGATTTTATGTCTCGTTTTATGTCAACTTGTCCTCAACTCGTCGTGGGTATGGGTGGGGTCAAGGTATCTTGCCTGGTGGACACCGGTTCTATGGTGTCCACCATTACAGAGAGTTGTTTCTTGACAAATTTTGAATCTTGGGGTCAGGAACAGCTTCGGTCATGCCATTGGCTACAGCTCCGGGCCGCAAATGGCCTCTCAATTCCGTACATCGGCTATCTAGAACTAGATGTTGAGCTTTGCGGGCGAGTGGTCTTAGGTTGTGGGGTGCTGGTGGTCAAGGATCCTCCTGGTGGTTTGTGTGCTCGGGTTCCTGGGGTTCTGGGAATGAATGTCCTGAGCCGCTGCTACCAGGAACTCTTTGGCAAACTGGCGTAGTCGGCAGGGTTCTCTATTGTGTAGGGCGAAGACGTGGGTATTGTTTTGTTGGTATTGGTATTTTTGGATATTTGTTTTTTTTTCTTTTGTTTTTCTTTTTGCAGAAACCAGACAGCGGCAGTTTCGTTCGGGGGTCTGTAAAACGGACCGGTGAGTTTCGTATCTGTATTGGTAAGTGCTGTGCGTGCTTTATAGTCATGGAGGATGAACTACGTGAGTTAAAAGAATTAGTACTCCAGTTAAAGGCAGATAATGAAAGATTGCGACAGGAGCAGACGCCAGCTGAACAGCCTGGTTTATCTAGCGCCCCTCTATCTGCTGCTAGGGACCCTCCCCCGCCCACTGGTTTTAGTGCACCAGAGCGATTTGTTTTTGTCCCTCGTGACAGAAAGTGTCCAAAATTTAATGGTAGGTCTGGCATTTTTTTCGATGAGTGGGTGGAGGAGGCCCAGGCTTGCATGCGGCTTCGCCACCTTTCTAATATTGATCGGGCATATTTTTTGGTTGATCATTTGGAGGGAGAAGCAAGGGAAGAGATTCGCTATCGGTCAAGGGATGAGAGGGAGGATCCAGAGAGAATTTTTCAGGCCTTGCGTAACCTGTATGGCTGTACGAAATCATATGTTGCTCTTCAAGAGTCATTTTTTTCCAGGAAACAACAGGATGGGGAGAGCTTATTGGAGTTCTCCCTGGTTCTGATGGGTCTTCTGGAAAAGGTAAAATCCCAATCACCTTATGGCATGCCCAATGCGGAAACTTTGCTGCGCGATCAATTTGTGGAATATGTTAATGATGGTACCCTCCGACGTGAGTTAAAACAGCTAGTCCGTCGCCAACCTACTGCTACATTGTTGGATGTTCGCAGTGAAGCTATTCGCTGGGAACGGGAGGGAGTGCCCGGGGGTACACGTGGTCGAAGCCAGTCTGTTCCTTCTGCTTATGGCATTCAGTATGTAGTACAGGGACATTCGCACACAAGTAGTAACGCCGTTTTAGCTACATCTGAATTGAGCGAATTACGAGAAATGCTGAAAACACAGCAACAACAATTGAATCAATTGACCCAAAGCATAGCTCAAATTCAAAATCCCCAACCCCGAATACGATCATCCCGGCCTAATCAGATTATTTGTAGAAGGTGTCAACAACCTGGTCATTATGCCGGAGATTGTGATGGGGAGCGGCGACCTTCTCGGTTTCCACCAGCACTTGCAGTATCCTCTTTAACGAGGAGTGCACAGTCACCATCTAGACAGGCATCGGGAAACTAGTTCCCGCCGAGCTGCAGGGCCACAGCTTGGTTGGGGAAAAGACAGGCTCGAGTTTTCTGATTGGTTCAGATTTTATGTCTCGTTTTATGTCAACTTGTCCTCAACTCGTCGTGGGTATGGGTGGGGTCAAGGTATCTTGCCTGGTGGACACCGGTTCTATGGTGTCCACCATTACAGAGAGTTGTTTCTTGACAAATTTTGAATCTTGGGGTCAGGAACAGCTTCGGTCATGCCATTGGCTACAGCTCCGGGCCGCAAATGGCCTCTCAATTCCGTACATCGGCTATCTAGAACTAGATGTTGAGCTTTGCGGGCGAGTGGTCTTAGGTTGTGGGGTGCTGGTGGTCAAGGATCCTCCTGGTGGTTTGTGTGCTCGGGTTCCTGGGGTTCTGGGAATGAATGTCCTGAGCCGCTGCTACCAGGAACTCTTTGGCCAGCATGGCATGAGCCTTTTCGATTTACCTGTTGTGTCTCAGGCCCCTAGTTCTGTTTTCCAGGCCTTACAACATTGCTGTCACATTGACTCTCAGTCAGTCTTGGATCAGGGGGGGCGAGTTAGAGTGCGTGGACGTCGGGCGTGTCGCATCCCAGGCGGCACCATGAAATTGGTTGCTGTGACCTGCTCTGCACAGTACTCGAGTGGTACAGTGCTGTTTGAGCCACCAGAGGCTGGTCTTCCAGCAGGTTTGTTGGCATCTCCTTCCTTAGTACCAGTGGAACGTGGTACAGCTTATGTGCCCGTGGTTAATGTTGGCACGGTAGATGTACTATTATATGCTAGCACGGTCATAGGTACTGTCAATCAGGTTTATGTGGTTAGTTTACCTCCAGAGGTCACTGAGGTTCAAGTGGTTTCGGCTAGAGTGAGTACACAAGCGGTGCTGGTTTCTCCCACAATATTAGAACAGATTGAGTCGATTGATTTATCCGTCCTGTCAGTGGAAGAACAAGGTAAGGTAAGGGGCGCTTCTTGAAAAGTATTCAACTGTGTTTTCCATGCATGAGGGAGATCTGGGATGCTCCAATCTCATCTCTCATGATATCCCTCTGCTGGATGATGTCCCTGTGCGGCAGCGGTACAGGCGTATCCCTCCCTCTGAGTACGAGGTTGTGAAGGCGCACATTAACCAACTGCTTGAGGCCCAGGTAATTAGAGAAAGCTGCAGCCCTTATGCTTCACCCATCGTCCTGGTCAAGAAGAAGGACGGTAGTCTGCGCATGTGCGTAGACTACCGTCATTTAAATTCTAAGACCAGGAAGGATGCCTTTCCTCTACCCCGAATTGAGGAAACACTGGACTCGCTGGCGGGAGCACGTTGGTTTTCCACCATGGACCTTGCCAGCGGGTACAATCAGGTTCCTGTTACAGAGGCGGACCGAGCTAAGACGGCCTTTTGCACTCCGTTTGGCCTTTTTGAATGGAATAGGATGCCATTCGGGTTGTGCAATGCCCCCGGCACCTTCCAAAGATTGATGGAACGGATGTTCGGGGACCAACAGTGCCAGTCTCTGCTCCTCTACCTTGATGACATTGTCGTGTTTTCCTCTTCAGTTGATCAACATCTGACTCGGATGGAGGTAGTGCTAAGCCGGCTACACAAGGAGGGTTTAAAGGCTAAGTTATCTAAGTGTGCGTTCTTTAAACAAGAAGTGCAGTACCTGGGTCATGTCATTTCGTCGGAGGGGGTCTCCACAGACCCAGGTAAGATTGCAGCAGTTTCACAGTGGCCGCTCCCAACCAATGTGACAGAGTTGCGGTCATTTTTAGGGTTTGCCAGCTATTACCGACGTTTTGTGGAGGGATTCGCTAGGCTAGCTGCCCCCCTACATCGGTTGGTGGCGGAGCTGGCGAATCCCAAGCACTCAAGACAGCCAAAGCGTATTGATAATGCCTGGTCTGCAGAGTGTCAGAGTAGCTTTGAGGAGTTAAAAAGGAAATTTACCATAGCACCAGTACTTGCTTATGCTGATTTTTCACTTCCATTCATCTTGGAGGTGGACGCCAGCCAGGGGGGACTGGGGGCGGTCCTCTCACAGGAACAGCAAGGCAAGGTGCGTCCCATCGCCTATGGTAGCCGGGGTCTTAGGCCCACTGAGCGCAATACATCTAACTATAGTTCTATGAAGCTGGAGTTTCTTGCGCTCAAGTGGGCCATGACTGAAAAGTTCCGGGAGTACCTGCTGGGGCATAGGTGTATGGTGTACACCGATAATAACCCTCTTAGCTACCTGACCTCTGCCAAGTTAGGGGCCATGGAACAGCGCTGGGCTGCTCAGCTGGCAGTTTTTGACTTTGAGCTCAAATATAGATCAGGTAAGAGTAACCGAAATGCTGATGCTTTGTCACGGCAAAACTTCCTGGTGGAGGGAGATCAGGATTTGTGCCGGAGTGTAGCTGTCCCAGAGTTGTTGTGTCAAGCTGCCCAAGGTGGGATGATGACTTGGGTGAACCAAATTGAAGCATTCCCCTGTCCCACCAGTGATATGTGTATGCAGCAGAAGGCAGATTCAGTCATTGGGGAGCTTTTAGTGTTCTGGAGGCGGAAGTCACCTCCTAGCTCTGAGGAGCGTAAGAAATTCTCCAGGTCTGCTGTGGTCCTGCTTCGTCAATGGGACCGCTTGGTGGAGAAAGAGGGAGTGCTTTATCGCCGGGTGTTTCGCCCGGATGGTGGAGAGGCGGTTCTCCAAGTGTTATTGCCGGCGGCCATGAAGTCTGAAGTACTGACTCAACTTCACCAACAGCACGGACACCAGGGGGTGGAGCGCACTGCTCAGCTGGTACAGCAGCGATGTTATTGGCCAAGGATGTCTGCTGACATTGCCCGCTGGTGCCAAGAGTGTGAGAGATGTCAGTGTGCTAAAGGCGACCAGCCCATCCATGCTAGCTTCATGGGACACTTGTTGGCGGCACGGCCAAATGAGATCTTAGCTTTAGATTTCACGTTGTTGGAACCCTCAAGTACAGGTATCGAGAATGTTTTAGTCATGACCGACATTTTTACCAAGTACACCTTGGCTGTACCTACCAAGGACCAACGAGCAGAGACTGTGGCCCAGGTCCTGGTAGTTGAATGGTTTTGCAAGTTTGGAGTGCCTGGTCGGATCCATTCGGACCAGGGCCGTAATTTTGAGTCGGCTCTCATTCAGCAGCTCTGTTGCTTGTATGGAGTTGAAAAGTCACGAACTACACCATACCATCCGGCCGGAAACGGCCAGTGTGAACGTTTCAACAGAACCCTGCATAACCTGTTGCGTACGTTGCCGGTGGCAAAGAAAGGGGATTGGCCATTCTGTCTTCCTCAGGTACTCTTCGCCTATAATACTACTCCTCATCAAGCTACGGGGGAGTCACCTTATTTCTTGATGTTTGGGCAGGAGCCTAGACTTCCAGTTGACTTCCTTCTTGGGAGGGTTGAACGACCGCTGGCAGGTAGTGTGCATAGGTGGGTCCTGGAGCACCAGGATCGGTTGCAGGTGGCCTTTGAGGGTGCTCGTGAGCGTTTGGGGGCCGCGGCAGGTCGCCGGAAGGCCAGGCATGATCTGCAGGTACGAGAAGCACCACTGAAGGAGGGTCAGTTGGTATACCTCCGCGATCATAGCGTGAGAGGTAGACAGAAAATCCACGACCTGTGGAGCTCAGTGGTGTACCAAATCTTGAAGGCACCTAAGGAGGGGGGTGTGGTGTATACCATTGCCCCCACCACAGATTTGGATAAAGTAAAGCACGTGCACCGATCCCTGCTGAAAGCTCAAATTAGCCGGAACCCCTCCCCTCCCATCTTGCACGATAATCCAGTGGTTGAAGTTGTACAGCTTCATGGGGAGGAAGAGTTAGATGAGGGAGACTTGTTTGTCCTGGTGCCGGAAACACCGCAAGTTGACTGTGTGCAGGTACCTGAGGGTAGTGTCCCTCCCGGCCCTCCAGAGGTTGAGGAAGTGCCATCTGGTGAAGCCCAGGGGGCGGAAGGGGGTTTTGAGATGGAGGTGAACTTGCAGCCTGTAATGAGCGTCCCTGCCAGTTCTGTGGTGGTCAGGAGGACTGGAAGGACTACTGCTGGGCAGCATTCCAATGTACATCACCTTCCACGACCATTTGGGTTAAGTACAGTATCTAGTATAGCGGGTGGTACATCTGGTATTTGGTTTCGGCCATGGAAGTGAGGGCTCAGAGTGGGGGTTCTGTTGAGTTTACCGTCGGGGCGTCGGTACAGAAGCTGGGGGTGGATTGTAACCGAATGAATAGGACGAGTGGTGGTGATTGACGGTTGTGAGCACCAATCAGCAGGGAGGATCCACTATTTAAGAGATGGTTGGTTATGGCCTGGGATGCGTCACGTCCGGCTCCTCCTCTCTTTCCGTTGTTGACAGTGGATACAGGTATGTTTCATTAGCATGTAGCAAGTTTTGTTGTTTGCTGTGTGCATGACAGTAATGATTCATGGCCATTCTAGCCTGTCTTTTCTCCTCCCTGGTTCCCTCGGCTTGTGTTAAGTGGATGCTAAGACTACTAACCTCTCAGGTATGTGCGGACTGTTTTATGAAAGCAGAGTGGTTAGCTTGGTGGGGTTTGGGGATTAGTTGATGTTTTCGCGTTGTGTGCAGTGTTCCCTGTATCTCAGCTGAACGGCAGTTATATGAATATGGTATATCTGTGCCTGTAAAGGGATAATAGAGCTCATCTCCACTGTTTTTCGGTAAGTGTTATGCATATAGTTAAATGCTGAGAATTTTAGCAAGTAATGTATGCATTTGGTAATTGTTTTCTGTGTGGATTTGTCTCAGGATTCTCTCTCCAGCTCGTGAGCGATTTGTTTCTGCTATAGTTGCCGTCCCGGTTGCTTCTCCGTTTCCATACCGCGAGAGCGCCGTATCATCCAATTAATCAGGAGGATTGTCGCTGTCTGGTTTCTTTAAATTATAGTTTAGTGTATTTTGGAGTCGACGTTCCCTATTTTGTGAAAATAAGGAGAAAGTAACCCTGCGGTTGCTCCTTTTAAGCTGGTCTGAATTACTTGTTGTTTTGAAAAACCTGTTTTTGTTTTCTCTTTTTCTATTGTACCAATATCTGTATATTGTTTGTGACTTGATATGACTTTATTTTTGCCCTGTTTTTGTGATCAGTGATATAATCAATTTGTGCTTTATGGTTACTGTTTTGAAGTTGTTTTTTTCTTTCTTTCAGTCGCCGGGTTCCCACGGGTGACGGGTCTCTTGTGGTGGTGGTGGTGGTGCTCCTCCTACGGGCGGTGCCACACTTTTGAAGTGTTGTGGTTGCGTAAGCTGAGTGCACGGTGGTGTGTGTGTGTGTGTGTGTGTGTAAGTGTGCTTTTGATTTACTAGCTTCGTGATCCCTTCTCCGTGTGGTGAATCCCGGCCCTGTAAGGTTGTATTTCTTTTCTTTTCAGTTGTGTAATTAATAGTGATGTGAATTGTTGTATGTCATTTGTTGTTTTTGTTTGTCTTTAAGTCGATGTCAGCCATGCATTAACGAGTCATCAGACACATCCTGGTGCAATGGAGATTATTTTAATGTGAATCTCACACTCTTTTTAAATAGGATTTTGTATTAATAAAGTTGTGTATTTCTTTGATACCCACGTTTCCGTTCCCTTCCTTAAGAGAGTCGAACCTGTGTGACCTAAAATCTTAGGTATCAATCATATTTCCCGGGGTGAAATTCCCATGGGTGGCGTAGTCGAAGTCCCTTGTGTCTGAA
The DNA here is from genome assembly GCF_951802725.1 of Rutilus rutilus. Lineage (NCBI taxonomy): Eukaryota > Metazoa > Chordata > Actinopteri > Cypriniformes > Leuciscidae > Rutilus > Rutilus rutilus. The sequence goes on from NC_140210.1 coordinate 57,528,935, forward strand.
ACCTGGTATTGCTCCGTCACATACTCATTCACACCAATGAGAGTCCATACAAGTGCCCTCACTGTGAGAAGAGCTTCAACCAGGGATCCCATCTGAAGAGCCATCTACTCACACACACCAATGAGAGACCATATCAGTGTTCACACTGTGAGAAACGTTTCCATCATTCGACTCACCGGAAAACCCACGAGAGGATTCACACCGGAGAGAAACCGTACCTGTGCTCCTACTGCGGGAAGAGCTTGGCGACTCAATTTTCTTTTAAAATTCACATGAGAGTTCACACTGGAGAAAGACCGTATCACTGTGGTGATTGTGGGAAGAGTTTTTACAAGGCAAGTGACTTACAACTACACAAGAGGACTCATACAGGAGAAAAACCTTTTAAATGTTCACATTGTGACAAGACTTTTGCTCGATCAAGTGCCATGAAGATCCACGAGCGAATGCATACAGGAGAGAAACCTTACCGCTGCTCCATCTGTGGCGAGAGATTCGCTTTTAAAGGGGTTTTTCAGACTCACCAGAAGAAACACGCTGCTCCAGAGTCATCATAGCTTCATCATGTCGTCATTTTAGGCTATATTAGTGGACTGATGTAGGGAATAGTGAATGAGGGAATAGTGAATGAGGGTATAGGGGGTGATTTTGAACACAGCAAAGGTTTTCAGACTCACTAGAAACTTCCAGGCAAGTGTGTTGGAGCTAAACTGTGCGGGATGTTGGTCCTCCAGGAGCAGGATTGGACGCCCCTGTTCTCGAACATTATTAACTGTGTAGAAATGAATCCTCTGGATGAAAATCTGTATTTCTTTCTGACAATGATTAAACCGTTTGTTAAAAAAACTTGATCCTACAGAATTAGTCAATTACAGGCCGATCTCGAACCTACCTTTTCTGACAAAGATACTAGAAAAGGCGGTATTCTCACAACTATGTTCCTTTTTAGAAAGAAATGATATCTGCAAGGATTTTCAGTCAGGATTTAGACCGTACCATAGTACTGAGACTGCTCTCATTAGAGTCACAAAGGATTTGCTCTTATCATCCGATCGTGGTTGTATCTCTCTATTAGTGTTACTGGATCTTAGTGCTGCATTTGATACTATCGACCACAACATTCTTTTAAATAGACTTGAAAATTATGTTGGCATTAGTGAAATTGCATTAGCATGGTTTAAATCATACTTATCTGACCGTTATCAGTTTGTAGCAGTAAATGAAGAGATGTCTCATCGATCACAAGTTCAGTATGGTGTACCACAAGGCTCAGTACTAGGACCGTTGCTGTTCACTCTGTACATGCTACCCTTGGGAGATATCATTAGGAAGCATGGCATTAGTTTTCACTGTTATGCTGATGATACTCGGCTGTATATTTCTTCACGCCCTGACGAGACTTACCAATTCACATCATTAACAGAATTTTCTTTTAGAAACAAACTTTGTTGAATTATTTTCCTGTTCTCACTGTAAAGCTGCTTTGAAGCAAACTATATCGTAAAAAGCGCTTTATAAATAAAGATGACTTGACTTATGGCCATTATGTTCCTTTCAGATGACGACGTTGGTTCATCTTCTGATGGAGAAACTGCCTCTACATCCAAACGGCGACAGACAGTGACCGACTGTGGAAAAACAGTCAGCACACAGGAACATTTAGTGAGACGTAAGAGGAAACACACAGAACAGAAAGACTTCACCTGCAAGATATGTGACATCAGCTTTACAACCTCAGAAGAGAAGAGACGTCATTCAAAAGAGCACAAGAAGAAAGAGTTTCATTGTGATCAGTGTGGGAAGAAATGTAATTCCTCTTCTAGTTTCTACCGTCATAAGGCGACTCATATGGACAGGGAAGAAAAGCTGTACCAGTGCCCTCACTGTGAGAAGAGCTTCACCGAGGGATCGAGTCTGAAGAGCCATCTACGCATTCATACCAATGAGAGGCCGTACAAGTGCAGTGAATGTGAGAAGAGCTTCAAACAGAAAGCCCATCTGACGAGCCATTTACTCACACACACCAATGAGAGGCCGTACAAGTGTCCTTACTGCGAGAAGGGCTTCAACCAGGGATCCCATCTGAAGAGCCATCTACGCATACACACCAATGAAAGGCTGTATCAGTGCCCTCAATGTGAGAAGAGCTTCAGAGATGGATCTAATCTGAGGAAACATCTATTCCTTCACACCAATGAAAAGCCGTACCAGAAGAGCCATCTACTCACACACACCAGTGAGAGTCCGTACAAGTGCCCTCACTGTAAGAAGAGCATGAAATACGAAACCAGTCTGAAGAAACATCTACTCATGCACAGCAATGAGAGACCATACCAGTGCAGTGAATGTGAGAAAACCTTTACAAAGTCAAAATCTCTAAAGTTACACCAAAAAATACACTCTGATTTCAAACCGTATCAGTGTTCACACTGTGAGAAACGTTTCCATCATTCGACTCACCGGAAAACTCATGAGAGGATTCACACCGGAGAGAAACCGTACCTGTGCTCCTACTGCGGGAAGAGCTTTGCTAGTCCATTTTCTTTCAGGATTCACATGAGAGTTCACACTGGAGAAAGACCGTATCACTGTGGTGATTGTGGGAAGAGTTTTTACAAGCCAAGTGACTTACAACTACACAAGAGGACTCATACAGGAGAAAAACCTTTTAAATGTTCACATTGTGACAAGACTTTTGCTCGATCAAGTGGCATGAAAGTCCACGAGCGAATGCATACAGGAGAGAAACCTTACCGCTGCTCCATCTGTGGCGAGAGATTCTCTTTTAAATGGGGTTTTCAGACTCACCAGAAGAAACACGCCACTCCAGAGTCATCATAGCTTCATCATGTCGTCATTTTTAGGTTGTCAAAACACCTTGCAGTGTTGTGGGAATGTAATTTCATGGTTGTAAAAAACCTTAAACTAGAATGTGTCTGTGTCAGGGGCGCCCAAAACTGTCCTGCAGAGTTTAGCTTCAACCATAATTAAACACACCAGAACCAGCTAATGAAGAGTTGTCTGAAATCTGCACATACCCTAAAGCGAACAGCCATTTGTGATGGCGTCCAAAACCATAGTGGATGTTGTCAAGGGCATTCATTCAGATCCCACAATGCACTGCAATGACAAGTGTATAACTAATATTCACTCAGTGGCTATAGAATACCCATAATGCACTGTGAGGGTCGTGCTGAATAAATTCCTACATCTATCCAGAAGATGGCGCCCGCAGATTCATTTTCCAAACCGCTGGTCCAATGTGGCTATAGCGTAATATAATACAGGCAATTACTTTTTAATTAATTATTACATTGTTTAAATAAGGTTTATACATAATTGCCATGACAGAGTTCAAGATAAATCCTTTCATCTTACTGGTGGAGTTGTCAGTTTACTCAGTTTCAAATAATTTTCCAGTGCACTCAGTGTCTGAATTCACACACTCGTTTTCATTCACTCCTTCAAGTGAACTATATTAGTGGACTAATGTAGGGAATAGTGAATGAGGGTATAGGGGTGATTTTGAACACAGCAAAGGTCTTCAGACTCACTAGAAACTTCCAGGCAAGTGTTTTGGAACTAAACTGTGCAGGACATTGGTCCTCCAGGAGCAGGATTTAAAGGTGAACTAAGTAACTTTTTTACCTTAACTGAACAGCTTCGGAGTCATTGGAATGGTTATATTACTTATTTCGGGTTGAATGGTGGTCGTTTCGCACCCCCCTGGTGCCCGTGAGCGGAAAATTCGCACTTGCAACTTTGAGAGGGCGGGCCGCCGGCCGCTGTGGCAGGAAGTATCGCGTGATATCAGGTCTCGCGATGTAAACAATTGCTTTACGGCCAAAAGAAATCTGCTAAAATGCTGTCATTATTGCGCTCCCACACGCTGTCCGAACCCGAAGGAAGAAGACGTTTTAAAGAATGTCCCATCTGCTTTGATGTCGTTGATCTACTAGCCTCTGGTGTCTGAGAATCACCAAAGAGTTTTTACAACAGTGTTATCAAATATCTATTCCGAAGCTGTGGGGGGAGCTCTAGAGAGAAACCTGCGAGCAAAAAGCGAGAATACAGCGAAGAAATCCCGAAGCTACTGAGTGCTGCTTTAATGCCCCTGTTCTCGAACATTATTAACTGTGTAGAAATGAATCCTCTGGCTGAAAATCTGTTTCTTTGTGACAACTTCACTGTAATGTGCAGATCAGTGTCTGATGTTGGATTAAAATGTGTTTATGGGGCACTTAATTACAATAACATAAAACAGTTACATAATGCCTATAATACAGTCTGTATGTGTAATGGGAGTCAAGCCTTTATTTACTTACCAGTAACCATAGCAACAGTTTCCAAGTAATATCTCAGTACACAATAAAGCAGTGTAATGCAATTAAATATGCAAGTTTATTTTGTTATCTCTCATAGTTTGTCTCAGGGAGTGTGTGAGTTTGTGACTGGCCTGCTTCATTTCTTCTTGCCTTTGTTCTGCTGAACGGGGTGCAGTAAAAACAAAAATACTGTGAAATATTTTTCCATTTTAAAAGCGCTGTTTTCTATTTGAATCAATATTCAAATGTATTTCTTTTTCATTGAGTCAAAGCTGTATTTTGATTGGCTGTTACTACTGTCTTCAGTGCCAAATGACCCAGAAATCATGTTGATTTGCTGCTCAATAATTATTTCTTATTATCGCAGTTGGAAAAACCCTGTGCTGTTTAATGAAGTGTAGAAAGATACATTTGTTTTTTCAGGGTTCCCAGATTAACAAAGAGCGAAGGACAGCATTTATTTCAAACAGAGAAGCTCTCTGGAACATGTTTCTTTCTTGCTTTACAGCTTGCCTCTGATCTGCGCGCGCTTTCTCCTGTCTTCCACAGAAAGCCGCGAACTCGCGTAATTCAAAAAATAACGGTCATTTTGATTTACCGGCTGACTGACTAACATTCGTTTGTCGATGTCTTTAGTAGTATATTATTCTCTTGGCAAAGCTACTGAAATACAATTGTATTTTTAATAAGAGAAATTAGGGTTGGCGAAGCCTCTACTCTTTTACTCCATCGCTCGTACTGTAGGAGGCGCTGTGACGTTATAGTCTGCCGGTAAAACCACCGAAGAAAGAAACAACTGGAGCTCTCAGACGGTGGGTGTTTAATCTGTTTTGCGTTATTTATGTGTATGCTGTTTGCTTGTTATTTTTCTCTCTCTATTTAATGAATTTAAATATGAAAAATAACCATGGTTTAAGTAACCGGGTCTTGTTTTACTACAGTAACCAACGTTTAAACCAAGATGTTTGTAGTAAGCAATAGTGTAGTATACTAACACAATGCTTCATTTTAATTTCTAGACACTGTAATGTTCTAAAGGTTTCTTGAAAAATGAGCAGAAATCTCACAATATCGTGTTTAATATCTGAATATATGCATGTAATATATTATAACATTTGATACAATTCATGCTCTGTGGTGGCTCAAAAAGATTTACATCTTAAATGAAATGTTTCTGAATATTCTCCAAAAATAAGATATTATTTTCTTTAGTTCTGCTCATGATGCGTTTGTCTTCAGATGTTGACCGCATGAGAGCGCAGATGGATGTGATCTGCTGTAAATCAGTAGGAACTGATCTGTCCATGCTGGATATTGAGGATTTCATCACTGAAATCTGTCAGCTGAAGAAAGAGGTGGCGTCACTGGAGGCAAAGCTGAGAGAAAGAGGAGACAAACCCAACAGAGAGGTTTGAGCAGCTCATCATTTCATCCTTCAGCTCAATCAAACCAAAGTTTTGTTAGCTTCTCACTTCTTATGCACATCTCAAGTTAAGACAGCAGCAAAATATGCTAACAAATTACCAGTATAACCACTAGAGATTACTGCTGAGTAATGAGGCTAATATCAACAGGTTGTTGTTTATTTGTGTTGATCTATGATGTGTTTGTCAGGATCTGGAGAAGGTTTCAGTGTGTGTGACTGATGGGACAGAAGCTCAGGATTCAGTCTGGAGATCCAGAGACACACAGGACTCAGAGCTCAGCCTCACTTTAATGTGTTATACTGACGCTCAGGATCATGGATCCGCTGATCAAACCTCTGACTGTAACGCTGGAGAACAGCAGATGAAGTTGTGCTCCGTCAAACCGGAGGACTGCAGGAACCTGATAGAGAGACGAGGAGAAGAAACCACAGCAGAGGAACAACAACAGAGCCATGAGGAGGAGGAGGATGAAGATCAGAATAATGATAATGTTGACGATGATGAAGATTTTGATCGTTCAGGTATGTTTCTTCCTTTTTCCCATAATCAATTCTCTTTTAAACTTCCCCAAACAGGGCTCCAGACTGCAACCATTTTTCCTGTCCGTGCGACCCAAATATTTATTTAGGTCATTCACCATTCAGCATGGATTTAGGCTAATGTAGTAACTCTAACCATAGCTATGGTATTGTGACAGAAATAAAGTCTTCTTTATTTATTATCTATATCAAGTCTTCTTCGACAGATAGGAACCTGGGTGTGCTCTTTGATACCAATCTCTCTTTTGAAAGTCTTTAAAATCTTTCATTTTCTAGGATCTCTAAAACCGCATTCTTCCATCTTAAAAATATATCTAAATTACGACATATGCTCTCAATGATAAATGCGTGACAGTTAGTTCATGCGTCCATGACCTCAAGGCTAGATTATTGTAATGCTCTTATAGGTGGTTGCCCTGCACGCATAATAAACAAACTACAGTTGGTCCAAAACGCAGCAGCTAGAGTTCTTACCAGAACCAGGAAGTATGACCATATAAGCCCGGTTCTGTCAACACTGCATTGGCTGCCTATTAAACATTGTATACATTTTTAAATATTGCTGATTACTTAGAAAGCACTAAATGGTTTAGCACGCAGTACTTGAGCGAGCTCTTAACATATTATAGTCCTTCACGTCTATTGCGATCTCAAAATTCTGTCCAGTTGATAACACCTAGAATATCAAAATCGACTGCTGGCGGTAGATCCTTTTCCTATTTAGCACCAAAACTTTGGAACAGTTTTCCTAACATTGTCCGGGAAGCAGACACACTCTTTCAATTTAAATCTAGACTTAAAGGAGTCATAACCTAGTATTACATTGGATACCTACTGCTGTATTATAGTCTTTCAGGCCCTTCTAAAAAAGAAAAGTGGAAAAAAAATAAACACAGACCTACTTTTACCCTTATTTCTGAAGGCATTATTGTCTCGCGAGATCAATGCGATGTTTTGGCTGTCGTGGACGCTCATTTTAATAATGCAAATGAGGGGCGCGTTGATTGGTTGAAGGAAGGAGGGGGGTTGACACGCAGGTAACTTCAGCATCATTACAAACTGACATCATGGCGCAAGTGGTGAATGAACCCGACTCGGCCGCGACCTACGGGATTCAACCCTACATGTTTGAGCCGGACTCTGAACCAGAGCTGGAAAGGGAAGATGTAGAGTTGTTGGATGGACGTCTACATCAAGATGTCTCTGAATGGTAAAGACAATCATTTTGACTGAGACATACATTAACATCGGTAACGAGCTAAAACGTTTGTTGCTATTTTCTCCCACATAGGTATACCTTTTATTTAATGTCGATTACATTAACGGAGATGTAGTCTACTTATTTTATCAGCTTACAGTGGTTATTGAGATGAGACGTTTACTATCATGATGGCACCTTTTCCCAAACGGAGCTTCGAGGCCAACTTCGCCTGATATTGCCCCAAATTTGTAAATGATTCAGGTGTAAAATGTTTAGCGCACACACATAACGATACGCCAGTTGAAAGGGTTGTTGGGACAGCGTCATTAAAAATTTATTTCATCCACTGGTCCCTGATAGTTTCGTCCGATTTTGGGAGATAAAACACATTTACATGTTTTTTATGGCAATCAACCACAGAGCAAGTCCGGTGTGCACTCGGTTTCTCCATCTTTCTCGACTGAACTGAATATGAGGGGGAGAGGGGAAGGGCAGGCTTCCTGCTGCGGTGTCCATATATGGTATATCCTACTACCTCATGACGTCAAGAGGGAGCTGAAATCAAAATCTCGTATTTGAGTGCGCGTGCACGCGCGCTGGTTTATTTACCCTGAGGTAAACAAACGCTTCACTTTTAAATATCGGCTTCCCGGCCAGTGTATAATCGTTAGTCGATCATAACATACATTGATTCTCGTGGAAAAGTGAAAATTGCAGGTTATGACTCCTTTAAAACACATCTCTTTAACCTACCATACACATAACACAACTTCTATAATTCAAATCATGTAAAATGTTAGGCTGGATAAACTAGGTCAGCCGGAACCGGGAACACTTCTAATAACACCTGATGTACTCGTTACATCATTAGAAGAATGGCGCCTATGCTAATATTAGTCTCTCTGTTTATTCTGAGGTTTACCGTAGTCTGCCGTATCCAGATCTGATGAATGATCTGTGCCTAGACACGATAACAACACAGTCCTTAAAGGAGAACTCCGGTCAATTTTAACATTGAGCTAATTTTTTTGTACATTTGGAGTGCTGTCAGTACAGAGAACAACGACAAAAATCGGTGTTGCCTACACCGTGTTATCCTCGTTTTAAAATTTGCACCCTGTTGACTTCAATGGGGCAAGCTTTAAACCTGCTTTTAGCCTCTTAACATCCTTGATGTGTCAAGTCCACAGTAATCGATTGTCGAGTTCACGCGCATATAGGTTTAGTACCTATGATCACGTGCGTGAGCTCGACAATCGACTACTGTGGACTTCGACCGAAAACAGGATGTAAATACAGGTATGTGCGCTGGCTGAATAAACATAATTTTTCTTCATATCTTTCACATCTACTGCAGTCAGATTCACCGTGTTCACTCTAAAGGAATCACTCACATTGGCTGTGAACTTGTAATGACACATCAAGGATGTTAAGAGGCTAAAAGCAGGTTTAAAACTTGCCCCATTGAAGTCAACAGGGCGCAAATTTTAAAAAGAGGATAACACGTTGTAGGCAACACCGATTTTTGTCGTTGTTCTCTGTACTGACAGCACTCCAAATGTACAAAAAAATGAGCTCAATGTTAAAATTGACCGGAGTTCTCCTTTAAGTGTCAACTAGACTCACCCCTGTGAAGGCCTCCTTCCCTTCTCTTTACCTCTGTACAGATAAAACATTATCAGAATGATTCCAGTTCGCATGGATCTGCGGAAACGACAAAAATGCAGTATGCATTTTGTGTAGCGGACACGCATTTTGACCTCAAAGTACGCTGGTACGATTTGTCACTCTAAACTACGCAAAAACCTGGTGAGGCCTCTGTGTACACGCAGTCCTCAAATCAAGCAACAGCAAAAGAAGCGGAGTTCGACCAATCATAGCGCTGGGTTCATTCCCCAAATTGCAAGCGGGGATGATTGACAGATGCGTAAGGCCTATCATTAAAAAGAGAATGAAAATCAACACCAATAAAAAATTCCCGCTCGATCCCCCTTCCACTCCCGCGGCCCGCCGTCTGAATGATTTCATAAGCGAGGACAGTAGTCTCTGTACTTCTGACTCCTGAAGGTAAACGGTCTTGGGTGGATGTGGAAAGTTTTATTTAGTTAAATCTTTATTTTTATTGTATTTAGTTAAATCTTGATCGCATAGTCTGGCAAGCCAGACCTTACATCAAGATGTTAGGTCTGGCAACTCACCATAGACACGGCTCAATCCGAGGGGCGGGATAAACGTCTGTCTTTCAAATTCCCTCTGGGTAGGGTGCGTCTAGATTTCTAGGCTATTGATCGCATGGATTATCTTAAAATACTCAGATAAGAGGAAGACATCATTCAGCCATGCAAGTTATAAAATGCTCAAGTAATGCTGAACAATAAATCAAAAAATTTGAAATCGCTATGGCTTAGTGATTATGAAAGTGAAACGTAGCCTGCATGTGTTACGTTATTGTGTTAATAATAACTAAAGTACCTAATTATGTTACATATTTATTTTGTATGAAAACTAGCACATTAGTTACTAACTAACAAGCTCTCTCTCACAAACAGACGTGCGCACACAGAGAGAGAAGATAATTGTAAAATGAAAATTGACGGGCTATGTTTAAATTTTGTTCTTGCTCGTGTTTTTTTTTTTCTGTCAAAATGTCAAACCATTTTGTATTGTCCATCCGTGTTTTTAAAATTTGTTAAATGACGGACATCTTACTGTTAACACAGCCCTCATTAAAAGTTGGATTCGTCTAACTTATACTTGATATTCTTTTTAGAATGAGTGATTCGCTATTATTGGACTTCTGTCTATTCATTGTCAACTGTTTTGTATAAATATGTTTGTATTGGCTATTAATAAAGGTGACTTGACTTATGCCCATTATGTTCCTTTCAGATGACGACGTTGGTTCATCTTCTAATGGAGAAACTGCCTCTACATCCAAACAGCGACAGACAGTGACCGACTGTGGAAAAACATTCAGCAAACAGGAACATTTAGTGAGACGTAAGAGAAAACACACAGAACAGAAAGACTGCAAAATATGTGACATCAGCTTTTCAACCTCAGAAGAGAAGAGACGTCATTCAAAAGAGCACAAGAAGAAAGAGTTTCATTGTGATCAGTGTGGGAAGAAATGTAATTCCTCTTCTAGTTTCTACCGTCATAAGGCGACTCATATGGACAAGGAGGAAAAGCTGTACCAGTGCCCTCACTGTGAGAAGAGCTTCACCCAGGGATCGAGTCTGAAGAGCCATCTACTCGTGCACAGCAATGAGAGGCCGTACAAGTGCAGTGAATGTGTGAAGAGCTTCAAACAGAGAGCCCATCTGAAGAGCCATTTACTCACACACACCAATGAGAGGCCGTACAAGTGCAGTGTATGTGAGAAAACCTTTACAAACTCAACTTCTCTAAAGTTACACCAAAAAACACACTCTGATGTCAAACCATATCAGTGTTCACACTGTGAGAAACGTTTCCATCATTCGATACAACGGAATACCCATGAGAGGACTCACACCGGAGAGAAACCGTACCTGTGCTCCTACTGTGGGAAGAGCTTTGCAACTCCATTTTCTTTCATAACTCATCAGAGAGTTCACACTGGAGAAAGACCGTATCACTGTGGTGATTGTGGGAAGAGTTTTTATAAGGCGAGTGACTTACAACTACACAAGAGGACTCATACAGGAGAAAAACCTTTTAAATGCTCACATTGTGACAAGACTTTTGCTCGATCAAGTGCCATGAAGGTCCACGAGCGAATGCATACAGGAGAGAAACCTTACCGCTGCTCCATCTGCGGTGAGAGATTCTCTTTTAAATGGGGTTTTCAGACTCACCAGAAGAAACACGCCGCTCCAGAGTCATCATAGCTTCATCATGTCATTATTTTTAGGTAAAACACCTTGCAGTGTTGTGGGACCGTTATATTATAACGGTTACGGCTACCTCTCGCTGCTCGCATCAAGTTCAAGGTATTGACGCTTGCTTACAGATCTATCACAGGCTCAGCTCCCTCCTACTTTCACACACTCCTACGAGTCTACATCCCTACCAGAAGCCTATGATCGGTCAAAGAGCGACGTCTCGTGGTTCCATCACAGAAAGCCACTAAATCACTTTCCAGAACATTCTCATTCACAGTTCCATGCTGGTGGAACGCTCTCCCCACCCTCATCCGGAATGCAGAATCCCTGACAACATTCAAAAAACAGCTGAAAACCCATCTCTTCCATGAGCACTTAACCTCATAAAAAAAAAAAAAAACCTTCCCTTCCCTTTAAAACCTCACTTATCGGGCTTATGCTACTCTGAATAATGCCTGAACTTCGTATTTTGAGCACTTCTTGCGTTGTTTTTGCCTCTTCATGATGACTCGCTTAATTTAGTCCTAATTTGTAAGTCGCTTTGGATAAAAGCGTCTGCTAAATGTAATGTAAAATTATGGTTGTAAAAAAGCTAAAACTAATGTGTCTAGAACAAGGGCGCCCAAACGGTCCTGCAGAGTTTAGCTCCAATCATAATTAAATGCACCTGAACAAGCTAATCAAGAGCTGTGTCTGAAATCATAGGGTATGGGGAACTATTTGAGGAGACAACCATTTGTTGTGGCGTACGTAACCATATAGGGGCCGTAATCGAATGCACTCACACAATGTACTGCAATGAAAAGTGTACAACTAATGTACACTCAGCGGCTATAGAATACCCATAATGCACTGTGATGGTCTGAATAAATTCCTGCATCTATCCAGAAGATGGCACCCGCAGCTCAATCATCCATCCATCCATCCATTTTTCCAAAATGCTGGTCCAATGTGGCTACATAATATCATACAGGTATAAATAGCTTTTTAATTGATTATTGAACTGTTTAATAAAGGTTTATACATAGTTTCCATGAGTTCAAGATAAATATTTTCATCTCACTACTGGAGCTGCCAGTTTCAAATGATTATTAACCAGCACAAACTATGCAAAAGTGGCAGCCCTTCCAGTGCACTCAGTGTCTGAAATCACCCACTCGTTTACATTCACTCCTTCAAGTGAACTATATTAGTGGACTAATGTAGGGAATAGTGAATGAGGGTATAGGGGGTGATTTTGAACACAGCAAATGTCTTCAGACTCACTAGAAACTTCCAGTTTTGATCTAAACTGTGCAGGACGTTGGACACAAATGGTGCTTTTCCACTACACAGTACCAGCTCGACTCGACTCGACTCGCCTTTGTTTGGTTTTCCACTGTTTAAAAGTTGTACCTGTTTCCAGGTAAATTTTTCGTATCACCTCCGGCGAGGTTCTGAGCGAGCTGAGGCGATACTAAAATGTGATGTGAAAACACGGCAGACTGCTGATTGGTCAGAGAGAATCGTCACTATTCACCGCGTCATCATTGCACGCGCCAGATGCGATTTCCTCCATTGTCCTGTGTGTGTGGGAAGCATAGACAGTATATAAACTGGACACAGCGACCCCATTGGATTCAACGGAGACAAGTGAAGTCAATTAGAAGCACTTACTTCCTGATGGCTGAGCGTACTGCGCAGACTCAAACTGAGCTTGACGACGTAGATGTGACGTGAGCAACCCGTCTGTCTTCTAGTAGCTGTGCCAAGAGAAATCTGAATCATTCCCTTCCGAAACTTGCAGAGACGGAGAGTGTGAGTAGGAGCTGTCCATGAGCTAGGAGCAGGAGAAACTTTTGCTAAGTATTCTGATTAATTATTTTGTCATTTTGCCTCCACGTCCCCCCGATTGCCCGCGAGCTTCTCCTCCCGTCCATACGGTAATCTCTACTGTGTGACAGAGAGTCGCGTGGTTATGATGCAATCGTTAGCCTATTTTTACAAAAACTGCTTCTACGGGGCCATAACGTAAGATACAAGGTAGTGGAGCCTTTTATACATTTTCGTGTTTCTTTAGAAATAAATAATGGACAAATGGAGTCTTTAAACGCCTCAGATGTAAAGTTATGAAATGGGAGTCAATGGAATGCTAACAGCAGGTGGGGGTCGGCTAATCAATGGCGGCGCCCGGGGAAGCTTCAAAATAATATGAAACTCTGCCCCCCTGGTGGGTAGCGGGTGTGTATCGCGTAGAAGATTACGTCACGGCAGTTTCCTGCGGCGTCGCTATGACGACCAGGTACTGTTGTGGAGGTACTATCTGCAATGGAAAACGGAGCGAAAAGCGAGACGAGACGAGTCGAGTCGAGCTGGTACTGGTAAAGAACAGAGGCCTCATTAATTTAGCAGTTATTTAAGACTTACTGAAAAACATGATGGCATGAAATGAGTCTTATTTCCCTCAGTCACTTTGTTACACAAAGCTGAAATGATCCAAACATGGATATGAAATAATACACTACAGGTACAGTAACGTGTTCTAAGGAAACACTCAATTTTTGGGATTGACAATTGCATTTACTTACAGGTGTGAATCGTGGAATGTTGCACGTAAGACATTTCCAAATGTTTTGTAAGTCCAAATCAACTTACAGTAGCGCCTCAAATACTGTTTGTATGAACACGCAACAGCACTCAAGCCTGTATTACGTACTAGTAACCATAGCGACAGTGATCAAAGTAATATTTTGGGAGACAATAAAGCAGTGTAATGGAATTAAAAAAATGCATGTTTATTGTGTTATCTCTCTCCGTTTGTCTCAGTGTGTATATTTGTGATCAGCCTGCTTAATCTCTTCTTGTCTGCGGTGCAGGAGGGGGTGCATAAAAACAGCAAAAAAAGGTTATATTGTGAAATATCTTTTAAAATCAAAGTTTTCTATTGAATCTATATTTAAACGTTTTTTTTTTTTTTTTTGCAAGTCAAATCTGAATTTTGATTAGTTATCCAGTTTTCAGTGTCACATGACCCTTTTGAAATCATTCAAATATGCTGATTTGCTGCTCAAGAAAGATTTATTATTAATATGAATAAAGAAAACTTTATTATTAACATTATTAAATCTTTATTATTATCACTATTATTTAATGCCGCCTTGCTGAAAAATAAATGATCAAAAAAAAAAAAACCATACTCTTACTCCAAATGTATTCATAATAATTTTTTGGGAACCAATTAAAAACTTTATCTGTAGCAATTATAGCAAAAAATATTAAAGCGTGTGAAAAGCATTAAAGTTTTTTATTTTAGTTTTTATATATCTTCCTTTACTGCGCGCCTCTGATCTGCGCGCCCTTTCTCCTGTCTTCCACAGAAAGCCGCGAACTCGCGTAATTCAAAAATTAACGGTTATTTTGATTTACCAGCTGACTTACTAACATTCGTTTATCAATCGTCTTTATTTAGTAATCATGTTTTGATTGTATGGAGTCTCTCGGAAACTCCACTGAAGGACAATGGTATGTTTAATAAACTAGGCGTGCGTCTCTGTCAGCTCTCTAGTTCAGTAGTCAGGGCACTGATCAGGGAGTCGTCCACATTCAAGTACACGATGATTCACGACCTAGGAAGCGAGGGAGCTGATTGAAACCCAGGGTGGGTTTGGTGAAGCCCATAGACAGGTGAAGCCTCTACTCTTTTAGTCCATCGCTCGTAGGCTACTGTAGGAGGCGCTGTGACGTTATCCGCCGGTAAAACCACAGAAGAAAAGAGACTGGAGCTCTCAGACGGTTAGTGTTTAATCTTTTTTTACATTATTCTTGATTTAGCTGTTGATGTGCTTGCTGTTATTTTACTCTCTAATTTATTAATGATGCTTTTCGTCGCCCTCAACGTATGAAAATTAATCCCTTACGAAAATTTACCATTGTTTTATTATAGTAAAAGTGTAGTAACCATGGTGTTTGGCCGTTTGATTACCATTTGTATGACCACAGTTTTACCATAAATAGCATGTTTAATTTATAGTTACCATGGTAAAAAAAAGTATTACATAACATTCCTGCTCTGTGCTGGCTCAATATTAGAATTTAAACCCATAAACCCATTTACATCTGAAATAAATAATTCAGAATATTCTCAGAAATGAAATGTTAACTTCTGTAAGTCAGTTCTATGTAGTTCTGTTCTTGTACATTCGTATGTAAACAATAATTTTGAATTTAAATCAGTGTCAGTCCATAATGAATGCTTCTCGTAATAATGATGTTATGTTTGTCTTCAGATGTTGACCATGAAAGTGCAGATGGATGTGATCTGCTGTAAATGAGAGGTTTGAGCATCTCATCATTTCATCCTTCGGCTTAATCAAACCAAAGTTTAGTTAGCTTCACTTCTTATGCACATCTTATTAAAGTGTAAAGATTAAAGTGTCATGCCCACCCCCCCGCACACTTTCTCCAGTCCGTATATGATGTTTGATCTGCATTGCGTGCGTTCCGTGCAGAAACCGCTCTCAAACACGCTCCGCATGTTACATGATTTGAACTCTACTGTAATGCGATCTCATGCTTAATTAGGGGTGTAACGATATTCAAACCGCACTGAAAAACTGCAATACAACACTCACGGTATGTATCGCAATACTCTCATGGCGTACTGAATGCGCCCCGCCCTCTGCTGCCCCGCCCATCCATGGGCCATTGTTAAGGTTGACCTCAATTTACCTTATGGCACAAAACAAATTTTTCTTCCTTGACATTTGATTAAATAGTAAATAGGCATGTAACAGTACATGTTTTCGTTTCGTGAATGTGTTTTTTTATGTTTACGAGACAAATACAACGCTATAGCCCAACCACAATTATCCACCAACAATCGCAATAAGCTCCATGTATTGTAACTTTCGATAAGAAACAAAGTGACATTTTTCAAATGATGTCCATTTAATCACGAAATTCAAACAATAAATGCCGTTTTGACACTTATTTTTTTATGTTGAGACACGGATCACTTAACTGTAAGGGATAGTACAGTTAAAGACCCAGAACCAGATATGATGAATGAGACCCGGAGTCAGGAGTGCAGTCAATTGAAGATTTTTATTTTTTTTACTGAAGATAGTTTGTAGTTTCATCAGGCAGAATTCAGCTTTCAAGACTCACAAAGAGTTCATAGGCCACCCCGCTTACAGTTACAAAGATCACAGCAATTATATCCTTCACTAAGGTCTGAGCTACGTCATTACTTTAGGTTGAATGTTTCTGATTGGCTAAGTAATAGATAAACATAGTAAATTTCCACACATGGACAGGTAGACTGAAGCATATCTCTATTGATTATGCGGCTGACACTCAGATCCTGGATTTAGGCACTTTGTGACCTTCTAGGTCGCAGATCTGCGTTTCTAGTCGTCAACATGTCGAAGAAAACAAGTCAGTCCATCTTTAATAATGCCACTTGTTCCTTAACCTGTAACCAAGAAGACTAACACACACACCGACACACAGCTTCTTCAAGGTTGGATTTGGTCGGGCTCTAACGATAAACAAGAGACTCTTCTCAAAACGTCTTCTTTCACTTTCTCTTCTTTCTCTCAATGAAAGGACACTTAAATCTAACACAGGAAAGAAAATACTTTAAGTAAGAAATGGTCACTTAAACTATTGGTTCCAAAGACCCTTGTGACCTATAGTCGTCATGGTGAGCTAGAAAAACAGATATTTTAACACGTTGAAGACCTTGTCAAACAAAACGAGTCCATATTTCATTTCTGGAAGCCGGGCTAAATGACCAAGCACTGTTACTGCATTCCTGGCATGGGCTAGACCCTCAGTCACCTCTCAGATATCAAATACAGACAATAGAGAATACATGAAAAGAACATTTCAGGAATCACACTGGTAACTTTTACAAATTAGTAAAACCTCATGAGCTTAGAGAAGTCATTCAACTCATTTGAGATTAAGAAGGAAAAATATTGATTAATACCTTGATTATAATCACTCATCATTAGATATACATTGAATTGGCAGTGGATTCCAGAATCTGCCCCCTTCACTATATAGGCGCCTCAGTTTAAGCAGCAGTGCGAGTGAAAGCGATCATCTCTTCATAATAAACCTGAATGAACATCTTAAGGTATGTTGAAAGATACAGTACAACTTACTGAAACGTATTAAATGCTGTGTAATCACTCAATCATTGTTTAAATGGCGGAAAGACATCAGTAAAACAGCTTGTAGACAATTTAAAAGAGTAAATTCTCATGGATAAATGCAGAGAAGCGGTCAGAACCAGATGACATAGAATCGTGCCTCTTCAACCCAAGCAGCCAATCACACACTGACTGCGATGCATGCTTCTACGTCAGACTCTTCGACTTTGCTTTTCAACCCGGGAGAACAGAATTGCTCAGAAAACACAAAATAACCAATTTCCACTACGAGTGCTTTTAGTGTTTTCAGTGATGTGCAGCAGCCTGTACATATCTTTACTGTGTTATTCTGACGCTCAGGATCATGGATCCGCTGATCAAACCTCTGACTGTAACGCTGGAGAACAGCAGATGAAGATGTGCTCCGTCAAACTGGAGGACTGCAGGAACCTGATAGAGAGACGAGGAGAAGAAACCACAGCAGAGGAACAACAACAGAGCCATGAGGAGGATGAAGATGAGATTGAGGATGTTGATGATGATGACTTTGTTCTGTCAGGTATGTTTCTTCTAGGCTTGCTGTGATAGTCTGTGTTCCTGGTGTTCATTTACATAATTTGTCCACTGCCGCAGCAGCTCATTTCCATTTAAAGGGACAATGTGTTTGCTCACCCTCAAAAAGGGAAAATTTTAACATGCTATAAGAAATTATCCGGGGGGGGGGGGGGGGGGGGGTGCATCAAACTTATGAATTTTGTCCCTACTATAATAAATTCTAGTCATTCATTTATATTGAATCAATCTAAGATTTTCATTGGTTGTGGCTTTATATGTTAGATTTAAGCACTCCTTCCATTTTGTTTTAGCATTGAAGTCCTTTATATCTCTGTCCCAATCTTCATATATTTTACTTAGCAGATTACAATTGATTACGACATTATTGAGATAATCATACATAACACTTATACATCTTTTCTTTTTCTTACTTTGTTCCAAAAGGGTCTTTATCTTTCCCGGAACATCATTCACTATATCACAGTTCTCTTTAACCCAGTTTTTTAACTGCATTTAAATATCTCTGAATCTTTTAATTTAAATTTATCTTTCAGCGTATCAAATGAGGATATATTATTTGAACTAGTAATATCTGATAATGTTTCGATACCTCCATTCATCCAAGTTTTCCACATTAATTTAGTACCTTGAATTTTAACAGATGGATTGTTCCAAATCTTAATATGTGTTGGAGTACCGATCTCCATCCCTAAAATCTGCTTGGTTTTTTCCACATATTTAATGTACTGTTGACAACAAAGTTATCAGTCTTTACTTTTTTCTTGGAGAACAAGATGGATAATAAACAATTTGGTTGTAGTTAATAGATAACCAGCCATGGGTCTTCATTAGTATTATTAATAATACGATCAATATAAAACATCTGGGCTGCTATCTGATACAGTTCCATATTAGGGAGGTTTAACCCTCCTTCCCGTTTGGAGCAAAACAATAGATTTATTTTTATTCTTTTTCCAGCCCAAATGAAAGATGTAATTATGGAATTTATTTCCTTGAAAAAGGTTTTTGGTGGTGTCAGCGGGATACACTGAAACAAATAAGTAAACTTAGAAAGCCACATCATCTTTTCATCATTTTGAGTTGAAACTTCACATACACACTCTGCAAATGCTGTGATTTTACGATTTTTCACTCTAAACTACGCAAAAACCTGGTGACGCCTCTGTGTTCATTTTAGACTAGACTAGGTGACCAGCACACATTATATGCAATGCAATATTAATCATGAATAAAAAATGGTGTTGAGCAGTATTGAAACTTTGGACTTTCACTGTATATTGCAGTGCATTGCCAGTGAAGTTTTGGATTTGGGTCGAATTCAATTTTTTTGGTCAAAACTAGATTTATGAAGATAGGCATGTGTTTGGGTGTGTCTAGCATTCTAAAAAAAATAATTTCAAGGTTGGCAGGTCTAGGGGTGGTATAATGCCCCTTTTTATAAGATGTAACATAAGTCTCTGATGTCCCCAGTTTAAAAACCGCACTAAGACATATCACAATTTTAGATTTTGACTGATTGTTCAGCTCTAGGCATTTATTTTATGCCCATTATGTTCCTTTCAGATGACGACGCTGGTTCATCTTCTGATGGAGAAACTGCCTCTACATCCAAACAGCGACAGACAGTGACCGACTGTGGAAAAACATTCTGCAAACAGGAACATTTAGTGAGACGTAAGAGGAAACACACAGAACAGAAACACTTCACCTGCAAGATATGTGACATCAGCTTTACAACCTCAGAAGAGAAGAGACGTCATTCAAAAGAGCACAAGAAGAAAGAGTTTCATTGTGATCAGTGTGGGAAAAAATGTAATTCCTCTTCTAGTTTCTACCGTCATAAGGCGACTCATATGGACAGGGAGGAAAAGCTGTACCAGTGCCCTCACTGTGAGAAGAGCTTCACCCAGGGATCGATTCTTAAGAACCATCTACTCGTGCACAGCAATGAGAGGCCGTACAAGTGCAGTGAATGTGAGAAGAGCTTCAAAAAGAAAGCCATTCTGAAGAGCCATTTACTCACACACACCAATGAGAGGCCGTACAAGTGTCCTCACTGCGAGAAGAGCTTCAACCAGGGACCCCATCTGAAGAGCCATCTACGCATTCACACCAACGAGAGACCGTATCAGTGCCCTCAATGTGAGAAGAGCTTCAGAGATGGATCTAATCTGAGGAAACATCTATTCATTCACACCAAAAAGAAGCCGTACCCGAAGAGCCATCTACTCGCACACAGCAATGAGAGTCCATATCAGTGCCCTCACTGCGAAAAGAGCTTCAAAGAGGGATCTAATTTGAGGGAACATATACTCATTCACACCGATGATAGCCTGTACAAGTGCCCTCACTGTAAGAAGAGCATGAAATACGAAACCAGTCTGAAGAAACATCTACTCATGCACAGCAATGAGAGGCCATACCAGTGCAGTGAATGTGAGAAAACCTTTACAAAGTCAAAATCTCTAAAGTTACACCAAAAAATACACTCTGATGTCAAACCGTATCAGTGTTCACACTGTGAGAAACGTTTCCATCATTCGACTCACCGGAAAACCCATGAGAGGATTCACACCGGAGAGAAACCGTACCTGTGCTCCTACTGCGGGAAGAGCTTTGCTAGTCCATTTTCTTTCAGAATTCATATGAGAGTTCACACTGGAGAAAGACCGTATCACTGTGGTGATTGTGGGAAGAGTTTTTACAAGCCAAGTGACCTAAAAATACACAAGAGGACTCATACGGGAGAAAGACCTTTTAAATGCTCACATTGTGACAAGACTTTTGCTCGATCAAGCGATCTGAAGATCCATGAGCGATGGCATACAGGAGAGAAACCTTACCGCTGCTCCATCTGTGGCGAGAGATTCGCTTTTAAATGGGGTTTTCAGACTCACCAGAAGAAACATGCTGTTTTAAAATCATCATAGCTTCATCATGTCATTATGTGTGACCCGTGCTGGCACAATTAGTTGCAATGAGCAAAATTAAAAAATATTGTTATTGTTATTTTCACATTCTTAATTAAAAAAACTTTTATATATATCAAACTGATATATGATTTGTTGGAGTTAGACAAAAAAATGCCTGAGCTACACCTGTTTGAAGCCGACAGCGTCAGCAAAGTCAATTTGAGGAAATTCGAGTTAGTTTTTTGAAGGTTCCAAAACAAAATCACCAAGTAACCATACCTTAAAATCCCTAATAACACCAAATTTGGCACACACAAAGTCAAAAAATATATATATTCAACCTTTTTTCCTGATGATACCACAATTGTTTGATTAACACTAATGAAACAGACAGCCTATATATTAAGACCTACTGTTCTGTACGGATCTAATATAATGTTACACATCAGATGTTTTTCCCAGACAGTAAACCAAACCTTAATTTAAGACATGACAGATAATGTTTGCGTGAATACTTGCCAAGACAGATATTTTCAAATACTGTAATTCTGTGTTTACAGTATATGTATATCGGCATCACGTGCTGTCTGAGATACTGGAACATATTTTATGGTTTTAAAATGTAAACCTTAAAGAAGAATATCTCTCGAACGTCATTTATTGTGTAGAAATTAATCCTCTGGATGAAAATCTGTATTTCTTTGTGACAACTTTAAATTCACTGTAATGTGCAGATCAGTGTCTGATATTGGATTAAAGTCGGTGTTTATGGGGTATTTAATCACACTAACAGATTGACGAGGCCTAATTCTTTTTGCAGAAAGCTGAAACGATCCAGACATGGATATGCTATAATACACGACAGGTACAGTAACATATTGTTGCACTGTACATGACAAATCAAGTACAAAATAACAGCTAAAAACGTGTTTCTCCAAAAGATACAAAAAATGTCCATTATGAAATTTGAAATGCTGAATATTTCTTTTGTGAGCAGATCCTTCCATTTAGCGTGCAGTACTGATCTCTAACCTGAGGGGGGCAACATTGCAGTAATACTGTCACTTCATGTCTTAAATGGCCCTTGGCCAGAGAAATTTGAACCAGAATTTATACTGAGAGTCTAAAGTCTGTCAATGTGACTAGAATTTGAAAAGAGCTTTCAAATGTGGTCTGAAAGCTACTCCAATACTGTGTTTCCCTTTTTAGTGCATTTGCGTTTGTCTGAGTTCAAGTACTGGTTTGGTCAGGAGGCAGTGCATGATGAAGATGGACCCTGGAGACTTTAGGATGGTGAAGGTGATGGTTAATTTGCTGATGGTGAATATCAACATGATACTGGGAAATATTCTAATTTTAAATCACTGTTTTCTCATTGAAACTATTCAAATTTTTTTTTTTTTTTTTCAGTGAGTCAAAGCTGCGTTTTGATTGGCCGTTCCCATCTTCAATGTCACTTGACCCTTCAGAAATCTTTCTAGTATGCTTATCTGCTGCTCAAGAAATCTTTCTTATTATTATCGCAGTTGAAAATGCTTGTGCTGCTTAATAAAGTGTAGAAAATGACAAAGCGTTTTATTTAGGATTCAACAACAGAAGTGAAGAACAGCATTTATTTCAAACAGAGAGCGTCTGGAACATGTATCTACCTCTACAGTGCGCCTCTGATCTGCGCGCGCTTTCACAGAATGCCGCGAACTCGCGTAATTCAAACATTAACGGTAATTTCGATTTACTGGCTGACTGGCCGCGTAAAGCCGCGAACTCAAGTCATTCAAAAATTAACGTTCATTTCGATTACCGGCTGACTAACATTCGTTCATCAATCGTCTTTATAATAATCACATAAAGTTATGATAGTATATTAGTCTCTTGGAAACGGCACTGCAATACAATGGTATTTTATATAAAGGAAAATAGGTTTGGTGTAGACTCTCTTTTACTTCATCGCTCGTACTGTAGGAGGCGCTGTGACGATGTAGTCTACCGGTATAACCACTGAAGAAACTAAAGAAAGACGACTGGACTGGAGCGCCCAGACGGTAGGTGTTTGGTCAGTTTTACATTGTTTATGCGTTTTACCTATTTGCTTCTTGTTGTTTTTGTCCTAGTTTTCAGTGAGTTTAACTGAAGCTTTTCCTCGTCCACTTGCCTGAAAAATAACCTTGGTTTTACTAGAGTAACATAACAAATGTCCTGTGTTTCATTAAAGTAACCATTTTTTAACCATGGTATTGGTAGTAAACAATACTAACACAATGGCTAATTTTTAGTAGGGTAGAGTGGGGGAAAACGCCCCCCTTAAGGAAAATGTGACATTACAGTGAAACAAAACATAAATGTGACTAGAATTGCCATCCCGGTTTTGAGTGACTATGGCAGGAGTTATTCACCAAATATAAAAATTGCTTAGCCTTCATAATTAATTAGCATTTTGACTGAAAATATTTTTGTACAAAGGGGGCGTTTTGCCCCAGCGGTGGGGTAAAACGCCCCCCAAGGTGGGGTAAAATGCCCCCTTTCTTACAAACCAGTTTGCTTGATAGATCAACAGCAAAATTAACAGACAATAGTTTTTAATCTCTAAAAGTAAAAGGCAAGTAATGTATAAACATGTATATATATTAATATTTATTTCAGCAATGTCCAAAATAGCCAAATTTAACTACCTTCCATCAGTGAGCTAACTTTGCTAGCAAGCTAGCTAGTTAATGTTCACTTGAGGTAATTTTTTCATGTTTTGTTCAAATATTTTGATTTTACCACCTAGTTATACTGCATTAAGTGTAAAACAAAGGATTTGATAGACAGAAATATTTTATTATAGTAATTATGATAGAGAGAAACTATGCTCCCAGGGGGGCGTTTTACCCCTCAGCGTAGGGGGCGTTTTACCCCACAAGCTATGACTTTTTTAAAAAATGTTTAATTTTTTTTATATAATTATATTCCTTATAAATAACATATGATCTCAAACTACAGACTTCACTATTCATCTATCATACATCACTGCGATATCCTGCAGAACAATATTCTCTTAAACACTTATTTACTAATATCTGAAAATTATAGCATTTACCATGTAATCCTCTTCTCTTCAAATATGTCGCTGGTGTCAGCTTCTCCATAGAGATTTGTATATCCCCGTTATCAACGTAGTGCATAGCAACAGTAAAAACCTATATTGACTACTTTTAGTGGTTATTTTGGGAAAAATAGGTGGGGGGCGTTTTACCCCAGGGGGGCGTTTTCCCCCACTCTACCCTACTAGATGCTTTTACATTTTTCACGTTTTCTGAAGAAATTAGTAGAAATCTGATAATATCTTAATATATGAGTTATACATGTAATAATGTCATATTTGAAAATATTCCTGGCTTGTTGTTATTCTTGTACTGGCTCAATACTGAAACTATACATAAACCCTCATACAATTTTACATCTGAAATAAACATTTCTGAATATTCTCCAAAATATTTTGAGTTTAAATCACGTGTCAGTTCATTACAAATGCTCTTGTAATAATTGTGTTGTGTTTGTCTTCAGATGTTGACCATGAGAGCGCAGATGGATGTGATCTGCTGTAAATCAGTAGGAACAGATCTGTCCATGCTGGATATTGAGGATTTCATCACTGAAATCTGTCAGCTGAAGAAAGAGGTGGCGTCGCTGGAGGCAAAGCTGAGAGAAAGAGGAGACAAACCCAACAGAGAGGTTTGAGCAGCTCGAATCATTTTATCCTTCAGCTCAATCAAACCAAAGTTTTGTTAGCTTCTCACTTCTTATACACATCTCAAATTAAGCCAGCAGCAAAATATGCAAACAAATCACCAATATAACCACTAGAGCAATGGTTCTCAACTCCAGTCCTCGGGACCCACTGCTCTGCACATTTTGTATGTCTCCCTTATTTAGCACACCTGAATCAGATCATCAGCTCATTAGGAGAGACTCCATGAACTGAACTGAGTGTGTCAGATAAGAGAGACATACAAAATGTGCAGAGCAGCGGGTCCTGAGGACTGGAGTTGAGAACCACTGCACTAGAGATAACTGCTGAGTAATGAGGCTAATATCAACAGGTTGTAGTTTATTTGTGTTGATCTATGATGTGTTTGTCAGGATCTGGAGAAGGTTTCAGTGTGTGTGACTGATGGGACTCAGGATTCAGTCTGGAGATCCAGAGACACACAGGACTCAGAGCTCAGCCTCACTTTACTGTGTTATACTGACGCTCAGGATCATGGATCCGCTGATCAAACCTCTGACTGTAACGCTGGAGAACAGCAGATGAAGATGTGCTCCGTCAAACTGGAGGACTGCAGGAACCTGATAGAGAGACGAGGAGAAGAAACCACAGCAGAGGAACAACAACAGAGCCTTGAGGAGGAGGATGAAGATCAGAATGATGATGATAATTATGAAGATGAAGATCAGAATGATGAAGATGAAGATCAGAATGATGTTGTTGATGACTTTGTTCCTTCAGGTATGTTTAATCATATACTGAATTAACAGAATTACTATTATTTAATTGTAAATATATTATGCATGTTCTGTGTAGCAGCTTTTTTTATGAATTTTGCCAATTTGCCACCCTGAGAACGGCACATTGTGAGCTGCATGTGTGTAAAATATCACAGTGGCTACGTTTACATGCACAACTTCTGTTTCAATCGGACTGAATTTATTCCGATTGATGAATCCGAATGTAGTGTTTACATGAACGCTAAGCACAAGTGATCTTTTATTAGACTGACATACGTCACGGGAGCGCAAGCGGTTAGGAAAGGAGACAGCGACACAGCCGTGCCTTCTACGTGTTTTTAAATGCGATATGAGGTGGACAAAGTACACAACTTCCTTACTTGAGTGAAAGTACAGATCCTACTAGTCAAATATTACTCTGTTACAAGTAAAAGTTGTAAAGACTGATATTTACTTAAGTAAAAGTACAGAAGTACTCGTTTTTAAAAGTACTTAAGTATCTAAAGTAAATGTCAATGCATTGTTTTATTATTGTTGCATTGTTCTACGTAATACTTACAGTACCTTATGCCTCTGAATCTATGCCTGCCTACCCTCATATCAATATCACATTTATTTCTAGAACACAGTTCCAGTAGTGGGATTGAATGTGAGATTGAATAAGTCACTCAATAACGTCCACAATGGTTTCGGACACCCAAATGGCTGTTCCCTCAAATAGTGCCCTATTTACATTTTTTTGGCTTTTAGTATGAATATATCTCAGCCTTACTGTTATCTATAAGCTAGTGTGCACCAAAAAAATTACAAAATTCGCATTTAGAAGACCAAACCCAACGTTGAAAATGAAAATCGGGTTGATGTCAGAATCCAACTTCAGATTGACGTTAAAGGATAACTGTCGCCAAAATGCAACCACATCTTTTTGTGAATCTACCCGAGGCGAACTTTCGTTTAAAAGCATAATTAGGATGGAAACGCCACTTTTAAGATAGACCTTATTTTATGGGCCATTCTACAGAATTGGTGCAAACTGCTGTCCCTCATCCAAAAAACACATTTGAAAAGCATTTAATTATTAAAATCTTAGATGTTTACTAAGATCCTTCAATTATCTATTGAAACCCACAATAATATTTAAGATATCAGTAAGCTTTATATATATAAAATCATAATTTATGGGCTACTTTCAATTAGGAGGTGGCTGTCCCAAACCCTAACCCCTAAATTTCAACTTGTGAAAATGATATTGAAAAAAAATTTGCAAATTTTTCCATTCTTGTTTTAAAAAAAATATTTTTGTTTTTTTTTAAAAAATGAAGTTAAAAAAATATTTATTTTATATTTTATTTTTAAATCATGAAACTTTATCAAAAAAAACATGTCCCGCATTTTCATGTCACTACCAAAACAGTGAATGTTGTAGTCCATTGGCTGAGACTGATTTTAACCACACTCCTACATTTTTGATCAGGAAATATTCCTGTGTCCCTCTCTCTCATGTGCTATATGGTGAGTAGATTGATCCCATCATTTTGAGGTAAATGTGTTCTAAAGTCTAAAAATCTGTGTGTAACTTTAAGGAATGTCACTACCAAACTCATTTTTTCTGCTATTGAGAATTTTTTTTGGGATGTTATTCCATAAAATTTAGTTGTTATATGTGTTCAACTGTTCTGACCAGTGATTGCTAACCATGTGCTGATTAGCATCTTCGAGCTAGGCTCAAAAGTATCTAAAATTGTCACTACCAAAACAGTCACAACCGAAACATTTTCTTGAAGTTTCGGTTGTGACATTGTTTTGGTAGTGACAAAAGGGAACACATAATCCTTTATTTGGAGGAATAAACTACATTTTAGTACAGTTATGCAAATAATTACTACTGTAGTATGTTTTAGTAGTGTTTTAGTATGCAATATTCTGTTAAAATTCTGTAATGTAATGAGGTTACAATTACTTAAGGTTGCAGTCCATGATACTAGCTTAGGTGTAAGGTTGTTGTCAGTAATGTTAATTTATATGATTAACTTGACAGGGAGAATGACATAAAACACCAACATGCCTAAAAAAAATAGAAAAACTACAACAGAGAGACAGAGAGAATACAAACAAAGGTTGAGGGAAGACCCAGTGAAGTACGAGGAATACTTAAGGAAAGAAAGAGAAAGAAATAAGAAACGAAGGGAAGAAGGAAAGTTGAAGAGTATCAGTGAATTACCTGACAAGGAGCAAAGAGATGTCAGAAAAGCATGGAGGAAAAGACACAGGATGATGGTGAAAAGACAAAAAGAGGTGGAGACATTTTGCAGGGCTTCCACACCACCTAGTACTTCCAGTGAGGGTGATCAGACACCAGTACACACACACACACACACACACACACACACACACACACACACACACACACACACAGTTCAGTGGTTCTGGAGATTTATCTGAATGAGGAAAATTATTCTGAAATTAATGTTTTATGTACACACACACACACACACACACACACAGTTCAGTGGTTCTGGAGATTTATCTGAATGACTCATAAACAAAATGTTTAAAATGTGCAAATAAAACAAAGTGGTTCTGAGTCTACATTGTAAGTTGTTGTTTTTTTGGGAAGAAAAATCTAGGAGCATACCTCTTCTCACTTGCACCTCAAGACCCAAAGTATAGAATAGCTCTAGGTGTTCTTATAAGATATTTACTGTCAGATGTGTGTCTGCTATATGTACTGACTGCATATGTGCATCATAGTTATTTATTTATATTAACATAAAATGTGGACAGTCTGATTCAGCCATGGCAAACTAATTATTGTGGTCACTACCAAAACATTACTGTCACTACCAAAAATGTGCAGTCACTACCGTAACATGGGATGTTTTGTCAAAAATAAAGTATATTGAATTGTCAACTAAGATGTTATGATAGTGTTTGGTTCAATGCATATTCAAACTAATGAATCCTTAACTTTGAAATCAGTACGATAAACTTCATGCCTTCTACAAAGAAAGATTGGGTTCAAAATACAACAAATCTCATAAATCACACTTAAAATATTATTAAAATTATAATCTTTATTGATTTCACCAGTAAAAATATTTTGTAAAAATATTTTTTAAAAATAGAAAACAATATATTTATAAGGTAGATGTAAACAAAATCTTAATAGGTCATTATAAGCCTTCTTAATAAATTATTTAATATTGTGTTTCGGTAGTGACAAATTTGGGGAGAAGGAAAATATTCCAGCATTTTCTGAAAATACAATATGAGAATTAACTGCACAATTACTAGAAAAGCGTACCTTGGATATTATACAATTTGCATACATGCAAAATTTGTGGGAAAAAACAAAAAAATTTCAAGATGTTTCCAACTCTGACTTTGCACCAATTCTGTAGAATGGCCCTTATAGGCCTTTTGAATGGGAGTGCTTGGGGCACGACTATGATAGCATCAAAAATCGCTATTTTTAAAACACTAAGAAGGCTCGACACATTCAAAAGGCAATTTGACCGAAAACGAAAATACGGTCAAACTTAAAAGTGGCGTTTCCATCCTAATTATGCTTTTAAACGAAAGTTTGCCTAGATCTGGTAGATTAACAAAAAGACCCTAGGTTGCATTTTGGCGACAGTTATCATTTAATCTCCAACATTGCAGACGTATTGTGGTTGAAAATGAAAATCAGGTTGACGTCAGAAACCAACATCTGTCGGGTTCTGACGTCAACCCAACTTTCATTTCCAACCAAAATGCAACCCCTACAACCAAAATCATCCCCTGACTGACGTTACTACTTTCTACTCAAGGACCTTGACAGAATTGTAGTGGAGTAAAAAGTACGATATTTGTTTTTCAAATGTAGTGAAGTTAAAGTAAAAAGTTTCCAGAAAAAATAATACTCAAGTAAAGTACAGATACTCAAAAAGTGTACTTGAGTATAGTACTCAAGTAAATGTACTTTGTTACTGTCCACCTCTGCGGTATGTGAACGGCCCCTTACTCGGCACAATAGGAACTGTCCGTGACGTTAATGACGCTGATTGGCTGAACGCACGCGAAACACCAGCACCCGCAGTAAACACACAGATTATAGCCTGTATATTTACTCCACAAACTAACTCTACGAACATGGAAAACGGTAATCAATGGGCCTCTTAACCTTTACGCTGAGGAGAATCCAACGCAACTTTGGGGGACCAAGCGAAACATGATTATGTATTTCTGTTCAGCTAGTAACACTGGACATCATCCACACGGCATACGCTAATAACTTTTCATTACTGTCTACTTTCCATGTATAACAGTTCTATCTAATAATGTATTAGACAGGACTGTTAGACAGATCGTAAACTAACGAACACGGAAAATGCGAGCGCTGTGGCTCTGGCTGGCGTTTTCAGTGCAGTCAAAATAAAGGTCTGCTGCGCCGTCAAAATAAGTCACCACAACATGCGCGGCTTAAGTCACTTCAGAGTTTCTACTGGGGTGCGAATGCAACCAGGAAAATGTTTCTAAGGAAACTATTAGTTCTCGGGGAACCTACCCTTCCTAGAACTATCCAGTGTGAAAGCCCCTATTTATATTCAAATACAACCCGCTGTTATCCCTTTAGTTACCACTCTCATAAAATACTTGAATTACATGTTGACTTTTAAACCTAAATTTAATGTCCAACAATAGATATTTAGGCAAAATCCTGCAACAGCTCACTCTGTTTTCTCCACTATTTTTAGATGCATTTTGTCCATAGAAATTTGGTGCTTTAATTTGACACGACTGGTGGAAGTTTTAGCATGTTCCGTAGCTTAGCATTTTATGTAACACATGAAATATGATTTTCGAAAGACAAGTTGCTGTCTAATATAACACACCCAGGTCTTTAACTGAAGAGGATGAAGTTACAGTATATCCTTCTAAATACAAATTGTATTCTAAGAGATTCTGTTTACAGGTTTTTGGTCCAATAAGTAATGCCCCAGTCTTATCTAAATTTTAATAGAAGAAAAATAACAGGTCAAATAATTACCGTCCGAATGGGGCTATTTTGCTATTCTAATCCTGTCTGAATCTGCCATGTCTGTGTTTTTCTCACACAACCTCTGAAAATTCCAGAGCAAATTACCTACTGTTTTTCCGGCAAACTCAACGGTCCTCTGAGACATCAAATCCAATCCCACTAGTCTTGCTTTCATTTAATTTCAAGTTTTTAATTTTACATTTTCATTTTAAGAAACTGCGATGAATACCCATTTTAATATCAGTGTTAAGATATTTGTCTAGATTTATCTGCTTACTTATGTGGGTTTATTATTAAACAGCCATTTTTTTTTATAATAAATTAAAATTATATCAATAAATATTTAACTAAAAGACATATACACCATACGTGATAAACACAGGCACCGAATCGATACATGAAATCACAGACGTTGAGTGATAAGGATTGTAACTCAAATGTAGTTTAGAAAACTAGCCCTGTCCGAATGGGATTAAAGATTAAAAATCCCCTCTCAAATGTTATTCTGGATCCCTACTGATCAAAATTCAGATATAGAATTTACAGAAAAACGTCTATTTCCTGCTCATTATGTTCCTTTCAGATGACGACGCTGGTTCATCTTCTGATGGAGAAACTGCCTCTACATCCAAACAACGACAGACAAGAAAGAGATACTCCTGTGGAAAAACATTCAGCAAACAGGAAAATATAGCAGGAAATGACAGAAAACACCCAGAACAGAAAGACTTCACCTGCAAGAGATGCGACATCAGCTTTTCTACCTCAAAAGAGAGGAGACTTCATTCAAAAGAGCACAGCGTGAAGGAGGAGTTTCGCTGCGAACAGTGCGGGAAGGATTTTTTCACCACTGCTCAGAATATGAGAGCTCATTTAAAGACACACAGCGAAAAGACTTTCCACTGCAATGAGTGCGACAAGTATTTCCGCACCAACCAACAACTTTCAATGCATAAGCGAATCCACACTGGTGAAAAGCCGTACAAATGTCCTCACTGTGAGAAGAGCTTCAGTCTGAGATCGGGTCTGAGGAGCCATCTACTCACACACACCAATGAGAGGCCGTACAAGTGCACTCAATGTGAGAAGAGCTTCAACCAGCGATCCCATCTGAAGAAACATCTACCCATACACACCAATGAGAGGCCGTACAAGTGCCCTCAATGTGAAAAGAGTTTCAACCAGGAATGGGGTTTGAAGTGCCATCAACTCATACACAGCAATAAAAGGCTGTACAAGTGCCCTCAATGCGAGAAGAGCTTCAACCAGGGATCGTCTCTGAAGAACCATCTACTCACACACTCCAATGAGAGGCCGTACAAGTGCCCTCAATGTGAGAAGAGCTTCAAAGAGGGATGTAAACTGAAGAAACATCTACTCATACACACCAATGAGAGTCCGCACAAGTACACTCAATGTGAGAAGAGCTTCAACCAGGAATCTAAACCGAAGAAACATCTACTCACACACACCAAGGAGAGGCCGTTTCAGTGCAGTGAATGTGAGAAAACCTTTACAAACACAACTGCTCTAAAGGCACACAAAAAAATACACTCTGACTTCAAACCGTATCAGTGTTCACACTGCGAGAAACGTTTCCATCATTCAACTCACCGGAAAACCCATGAGAGGATTCACACTGGAGAGAAACCGTACCTGTGCTCCTACTGCGGGAAGAGCTTTGCTAGTCCATATTCATTCAAAGTTCATCTGAGAGTTCACACGGGAGAAAGACCGTATCACTGTAGTTATTGTGGGAAGGGTTTTTATAAGCTAAGTGACTTAAAAATACACAAGAGGACTCATACAGGAGAAAAACCTTTTAAATGCTCACATTGTGACAAGAATTTCACTCGATCAAGTGACCTGAAGATCCATGAGCGATGGCATACTGGAGAGACACCTTACCGCTGCTCCATCTGTGGCGAGAGATTCGCTTTTAAATGGGGCTTTCAGACTCACCAGAAGAAACACGCCGCTCCAGAGTCATCATAGCTTCATCATGTCATTTATTTTTTAGGTTGTGTAAAAAAAACACTTTGCAATGTTACAGTAACGTTATTTTATGTTTGTAAAAAGTAAAACCTAAAACTACAATATCTGTGGAACATTATCACTGTTTAGAAATTAATCCTCTGGATCCTTTCTTTGTGACAACTTTAAATTCTCTGTAATGTGCAGATCAGTGTTTGGTATTGGATTCAAGTTTGTGTTTATTGGTTTTTTTGATCACAGTAATTTTAGTTTAATTCTAGTTAATAATTTCCTGCTAGGTAAGATTCATTTGACTCTGGTAATCTGTATTTTCTACTTTCGTTTCCAGTTGTATTTGAATTATGCTTATTGCTAATTAGAGAACAGGCAAAGGAGAGTCAGGAAAAGCGATTAGTCACTACTGGAGACTGCTGCGAGTGCGTAAGTAGATACAAAGTTTGTAGAGTGCATAAGTACTGGCTTAAATACCTGGTTCTATTTTGTTGCTTAGTTTTGATTTCAGCCATTTGCAGACTATAGGCTTTGCTGTGCTAAATTTAAGGGCATGTACAAACTCGGGTGAAGACCAACTCCCTGGATGAAGACCAACTCCTTGGGTGAAAACCAGCGACTCTACCTGCGCAACTCCACCGAGCAAGGACACCGGTAAGGCACTTAAGCATCTTCCTTTTCCCTTTCTGATTCAACTATCTTTCCCACTTTATAGTGTCATACTCAACATGGGCTTTCAGTACATTCCTGTTGTCTCTCAACTACACTCTACCATCACACGCAGAAGGCAGTGCAATACTGCTAATCTGCGTCCAATTTTCTTCTCTTCTAATGCACTTCTCTCTGTTTCTGTGGGTCTCTGGAATTGTCAGTCTCCAGTTAACAAAGCTGACTTCATTCCATCCTTTGCAACACAATCTACTCTTAATACTACTAGCTTACTACTAATAGCTACTCTCTCTAACAACTTCTCTTTCTCTCACACTCCTCGCCAATCTGGGAGGGGTGGAGGTACAGGTCTTCTCATTTCTAACAGTTGGAAATTCTCAAATCACTCTTCTCTATGCAATAACAATTCGTTTTGAATGTCATGCTATTACAGTTACAACTCTTGTTAAAATCCAGAAATTGTAGTAATTTATCGCCCCCAAGGTCAACTGGGTACCTTTGTAAACGAGCTGGATGTGCTGCTGTCCTCATTCCCTGAGGATGGCAGTCCACTTGTAGTCTTTGGCGATTTCAACATTCATCTAGTGAAGCCTTATGCTACTGACTTTTCTCTCTCTCCTAGCCTCATTTGATCTCAAACGGCTCATCACCACAGGTACTCACAAATCAGGCAACCAACTTGACCTATTTTACACACGCAACTGCATCACAGACAACATTTTGGGTGAAACCTCTGCACATTTCCAATCATTTCTTCATTACGTTTAATCTACAACTTGCTACTTGTGCACCACCAACCCCTCTACCAATTACTTTAAGGCAAAACCTGTGCTCACTTTCTCCCTCTCATCTTTCCTCTGTTCCCAGTCATCTTCTCTTCCCTCACCCATGGATGAGATCCCATGGGCGAGGTCCCACTTCCCTCTGGATGAGAATACCCCAAAGGACACTTTTTATTCCACATTAACTTCTTTTCTAACAAAACCACAACCCATCAGCAGTCAGTTCATAGCTCCACATACAAAGGACCTCCACATCCACGGCCAGAAATCTTCTCTCATCTTTCTCTCCATAAACCGAGGCAGAAGTATTTAAACTTCACCTCTCCAGTCATCCTACCACCTGTCCTCTAGATCCAATCCCTCAACCCACAAGCCATCTCTCCTACACTTTTACCAGCACTCTCACACATGATCAACACATCTTTCCATGCTGGCGTTTTCCCTACTGTATTCAAGCAGGCTCGGGTAACCCCACTGCTAAAAAAAAAACCCATTAAATAAGTAATTTGTAGATAGTTATAGACCTGTCTCGCTTCTACCTTTCATAGCGAAAACTTGTTTTTAAACCAGGTATCATCTTTCCTCCCACAGAATAACCAGCTAGACATCAGACCACAGTAGCTACATGTATCTCAAGCGGTCTGGCGGACATCTCTGCATGGATGAAAGAACATCACCTGCAGCTCAACCTGGCAAAGACTGAGCTCCTCGTCTTTCCTGAAAATACGGCTCCCATCAAGTCCGGTCAGAAATCTTCGAGTAATCTTTGAGGACCAACTGACCTTCAAAGACCACATAACTAAGACAGCTCGGTCATGCAGGTTTGTAGTAGACAACATTAGGAAGATCATGCCATTCCTAACTGAGCATGCAACACAGCTTCTCGTCCAGGTCCAGGGACCGGTTGCACCAGCTGGATGTAAAAAAGTTGGGTGTAAGCTCTATGCTGGACTTGGTTATGTCAAGCTTTCCGATGAATATTTACACCTGTTGCACCATCTAAAACTACAACTAGGCGCAGCTACGCTTAGCGTAGACAATGTGCGTACACACTGACATGTTCTACCGCACTGATATTTGAGACGCCGTTCGCGTTACTATGGTTACAAATGTGAATTTATTGGCTCCAACAAATAGATGACAAAACGACTGCTGAACCAAAAAAAAAAGGAAATTAAATTACTCTGATTGTGAAACAAGAAAAAATATTGAGCTATTCAGTAAGTATATGCATATTTTGTTATAAAATCGAAGAGAAATTAGCACCTATAGTGTTGGGGACAGCGCTCCGTTCCTGTCTGTTACGTGTTGTAACTGCGGTGATAACTCATTGATTAATTCTAACAATTCAACCCTGCTGAACGAAAACATTTAATAAGTTCTCTGTTTTCATATATATCTAGAGGATTGGCGTGGTCTCTCATTACTCTTTCACGCTGGAAAGCCTGCTGATCGCGTAGTCTGAATACTAGACGCGCCATTGTCTC
Source organism: Rutilus rutilus (assembly GCF_951802725.1). NCBI lineage: Eukaryota > Metazoa > Chordata > Actinopteri > Cypriniformes > Leuciscidae > Rutilus > Rutilus rutilus. The sequence goes on from NC_140210.1 coordinate 57,564,353, forward strand.
AACGTTTTTATTTATCTTTATTTTCCAACAAGTCAAGACTTCGTACTTTACACCTACCTTTGACTAGGCGTAAGATTTAGGCTCAATCCCAATTCACCCCTTGCCCCTACCCCTCGGCCCTACCCCTCCGTCTCCGTTTTGCGCGTTCCCGTAAAGGGGTAGGGTTGTCTCGATTCTCTTTTGGTTGGAGGGGTAGGGGTAGTAGGGGTAAGGGGAAGGGCCAGATAGCCCTTGAAACGAAGATTTTTCGGGACCACACTTCAAACGAAGGGGTATGAGAAATGTACCTGCATACACCGGCTACAGAGGCAACATGACTGCCAATAATCATTTTCTTTATGTCACATTCAATCTTGTGTTCATATTTACGGTCATGTTATTCAAATAAACGGTGAAAAAAAAAAGCTAAAGTTCGTTAACAATATGACGCGTGTAAAAAGCAAAAGTTTGAAGCGAAGTGGACGCGCGAATGAGGCGAATTCGCGTCCACCGCGCTAAACGCCTCATTCGCACCGCAAGACCTCCAGATGCGCGTAAACGCGTCTTAACGGTGCGTGTCCACTACAGCGGCAAAACTCCGCTCAGTGCCGCTGGCAACGCTGTAACGTCTCCGCTTTGGGGTGTGTCTGTTGCGAGTGTGTTTAATCTAAGTTTTTTTCAACACATTACATTTAGAAATAGACAAGCTTTGTTTCCAAATGCACCAAGCAAAGATCCTTTCAATTTTATAAACTTTTATAAACCCAGCCAATATAATCACAATATACACATCCAAAATAAAATCTTTAACATATATATAACAACTGCAAAGCGTCTAATTTGTAAACAAAATGATTTACGCACTAAATCCAGCATAAACTCTGGCACAATTTGCACATTTTTAAACTCTCAAAACAGACGTCACATCCCGAACCTTACAGCAATTGGCTGCCGACCGCGTTTTTCGCTTGATATTTGCATAAACTGCCCAACCTTTTGACGCTCTCGATCGCTCTCAACGCTTTCTCCGGTCCGCTGTCAATCCCAAAATGCACTGCGCGAGCGTGAAGCACGACTTCCATAGGAATGAATTGAAAATGCTCGCTCCGCTCCGCTCGCACCGTGCCAGTGGACACGCACCGTTAACATTGAAATCACTTGCGCCAGACGCTCTATTCGCGTTTGGTGTGAACGCAGCATTAGGCGTCGAAGATATCGTCATCTCCGTTGTTTTCTGCGAACTTCAGAAGAAAAATGCAAAAACATAGCTGTAACTCACGCAAGACTACAGCTGACGACGGCATCTTGGAAGTTTGTGATAAACATTGGCGCATCTCCTGTGACGTAGGCGCTAGCAACGACGTATAATGACGTGTAACGGTGTAGTAGTGGTGTCCCATTTCTTAGGGGAATATTTTCACCCCTACGCCTTGCCACTCTGTTTCAAGGGGCAAGGGTAAGGGGTAGGCGAAGGGGTATAAAATAGAATTGGGATTGGGCCTTAGTCTCAGACGTGTGCTACGCCCAGATGGTGCAACAGATATTTATTCTACGCATTTTACGTTAAACTTAGTCTTACGACCGGGTGTACATCCGGCCCCTGGTCATTTCTTGGCTTGATTACTGCAATGCTCTTCTGGCTGGACTTTCATCCTGTGCAATCAAACCTCTACAAATGATTCAGAACACTGCAGCTCGTCTTGTCTTCAACGAGTCCAAAAGGGCCCACGTCACACATCTCTTCATCTCTCTGCATTGGCTACCACTCGCTGCTCGCATCAAGTTCAAGGCATTGACGTTTGCTTAAAGATCTACCACAAGCTCAGCACCCTCCTACTTTCACTCACTCTTATGAGTCTACATCCCTACCAGAAACCTACGATTGGTAAATGATTGACGACTCGTGGTACCATCACAGAGAGGCACGGAATGACTCTCCAGAACATTCTCATCACTGTTCCTTGATGGTGGAATGATCTCCCCACCCTCATCTGAAATGCAGAATCACTGACAACATTCAAAAGACAGCTGAAACTCATCTCTTCCATGAGCATAACCTCTTCAAAAAAAAAAATGCTTTCACTTTCCTTTAATCCCTCCCTACTCTAGCTTATGCTACTCTAGGCTATGTCTGAAACTTTGTATTTTGAGCACCACTTGTGTTTATTTGCTTCTTCACGATGAATCGCTTGCTGTATTCCTTATTTGTAAGTCGCTTCGGATAAAAGCGTCTGCAGAATAAATAAATGTAACAGAATGACAAGGCCTAATTCTTTTAGCAGTTATTTAAAACTTACTGGAAAATCATGGTGGCATGAAATGAGTCATATTTCCCTCAGTCACTTTGTTACACAAAGCTGAAACGATCCAGACATGGATATGAAATAATACACTACAGGTACAGTAACATGTTAAGGTCAAGGTAACCACATTTACTTAAAGGTTTGAATCTTGAAATGTTTCATTTGCAAATAAACTTACATTAGCGCCTTGAATACTGTCTGAATGAACACGCAACGGGAGTCAAGACTTTATTTACTTACCAGTAACCATAGTGACAGAGACCAAAGTAATATCTCAGCAGTGTAATGGAAGTTTGTGTTACCTCTCTCCGTTTGTCTCAGGGAGTGTGTGTATTTGTGACTGGCCTTCATTTCTTCTTGTCTGTGTTCTGCTGGAGGGGGTGCAGTAATAAACAGTAATATTGTGAAATATTATCATTTAAAATTACTGGTTTTTATTAAATCTAAATTCAAATGTTTTTTTTTTGTTTTTTTTTAGTGAGTCAAAGCAGCTTTTGATTGGCCGTTACCCCAGTCTTCAAAAATATTTTTTTATATATGTTTTTTATATAAACCTTCTGCACGCGGTTGTTTTCCACAGAAAGGCAGACTGACTAACATTTGTTTAACAATCGTCTTTATTTAATAATTCCGCAAAACATATGTTAGTATATTCGTCTATTAGTAACGGGCGTCACTGAAATACAATTGTATTTTTAATCAGAGAAATTAGGGTTGGTGAAGCCTCTCTTTTACTCTATCGCTCGTACTGTAGGAGGCGCTGTGACGCTATTTAGTCTACTGGTAAACCACTGAAGAAAGAAAGACTGGAGCATTCAGACGGTGAGTTTAATCTGTTCTACATATATATGCGTTTTAGCTGTTGGCTTGTTATTTTTATGTATCTAGTTTTTAATTAACTTAAATTTAAATTTAGCTTTTCCACTTAGCTATGAAAAATAGCTATGGTTTTGCTACAGTAACCATAACAAATGACGTCATGTTTTTCTACAGTAACCATGTTTTAACCATTATATTTGAAGTAAACAACCAACACAGTGGGTAATTTTCAATGCTAGATTCACGATTTTGGGTGAAATGAGTAGAAATCTGACAATATCATGTTTATTATATTACTAAAAGAGCAATACATGTAATAGTGTCATACTATTTGATAATATCCCTGCACAGTGCTGGCTCAATACTGAAACTAAACATAAATGCTCCTAAACACTTATATCTGAAATTAATATTTCTGAATATTCTCTGAAATGGGCTATTTTGAGTTTAAATCAGTGTCAGTTCATTACAAATTCTTCTTGAAATAATGATGATGTTTGTCTTCAGATGTTGACCATGAGAGCGCAGATGGATGTGATCTGCTGTAAATCAGTAGGAACTGATCTGTCCATGCTGGATATTGAGGATTTCATCACTGAAATCTGTCAGCTGAAGAAAGAGGTGGCGTCACTGGAGGCAAAGCTGAGAGAAAGAGGAGACAAACCCAACAGAGAGGTTTGAGCAGCTCATCATTTCATCCTTCAGCTCAATCAAACCAAAGTTTTCTTAGCTTCTCACTTCTTATGCCACAGTAATGAGGTTAATATCAACAGGTTGTAGTTTATTTGTGTTGATCTATGATGTGTTTGTCAGGATCTGGAGAAGGTTTCAGTGTGTGTGACTGATGGGACAGAAGCTCAGGATTCAGTCTGGAGATCCAGAGACACACAGGACTCAGATCTCAGCCTCACTTTACTGTGTTATACTGACGCTCAGGATCATGGATCCGCTGATCAAACCTCTGACTGTAACACTGGAGAACAGCAGATAAAGATGTGCTCCGTCAAACTGGAGGACTGCAGGAACCTGATAGAGAGACGAGGAGAAGAAACCACAGCAGAGGAACAACAACAGAGCCATGAGGAAGAGGATGAAGATCAGAATAATGATGATGCTGATGATGATGTTCAGGATGAGGATGAAGATCAGAATGATGATGTTGATGATGATGACTTTGTTCCTGCAGGTATGTTTCTTTCTTTTATGACCAGATATGCTGAAGTAACAGAATTAGTATTAAATTGTAGAAATTTGTTCTGACCTAAATTCATGTGGAGCAGCATTTGTAGCAAATTCTGCCAATTCATTAAGACACTAAGAATGGCATTTTGTGAGCTGCAGCTGTGTAAAATATCAAATCAGACATTGTATTTATTTAAATGACAGCCTTAAAAGTTTGATAACACACATCACAATTTGGATCAACTTATCTCTGGGCATTGTTATGTTATTTTTTCTGCAATTATATTGTACACACAGTATATTGTACATATATCTGATATAGCATTGTATTAGCACACCCCCCCCTTTACACTCATTAGGGCTGGGACGGTATGGATTTTTTCTTACCGGGGTTGAAAAGCAAGAAATTCCCGCGGTATTGCGGTAAACCGCTTTAAACCTCAACCCCCCTCCCCACCCTCCCCCAGGTTTTTTTTTTTTTCTGCGACGTTGCGGCTGGAACAACAAACAAAGTGTCAATGATAATCTCAGGTAGTGTTTATGTGCTTTATTTAATGTTAAAAGCATGCAATGTGACTTTGAATATTGTTTAGTGCTCCAGCTTTGTAGCTGTAAAAGCAACAATGGATAATTTACCTCAGATCTTGAAATTAAACAAATGGAAACAAGAACGTTCAAACTGAACATACAAGTGTATTCTTTGACAAATATTGTTTTAGTAACTCAGTAGCCTATGTATTTTTAATAATGTTTAAATGGTGTAATATTTGTGAATTTGATTATGTAGCCTACTTATCCATTTTCTTGCAAGTGCTGTCAAGGATTACTCTCTGGTGCTGTGAGTGTGCACTTGCCGCGACTCCGCGAGGGTTGACAAATGCGGTCTTCACGTGAGAGAATTCTGTTAAATAAGCACGTGCAATTAAAAGCTGAGGTCCTGCTTTTACTTTTTTTATTTATTTACGGTGCGGCTTGGACGCGGCGTCCGTCGAAAATAGACTAGGCGCCTATCTTTATCGAAGCGGCGCTGAGAGACGCTTCTGAAACGCGCTGCGTCGTGGCTGTTATAAACACAAGCATTGACTAGAGTGGGCGCGATCAGCTCCGGTAGCCGCGTCGCAGCCGTAACACGCCACAGAGTGTAAATAAGGGGTTATAGTCAATAGCCTACGAATGGAATGTTATTATGTGTCATGAAACAACTTGCGAACTTGCGAAAGGTCGGATTTGTTCCATCTTTTGATGATAAGTTTTGTTTAGAAAACCTTGAATCCATGTAAGACACAATGTTATTAGACACAATCCATGCATTAGAATCAATGAATCCATGTCATTAGACACAACGTGAACACATGTGAAGGCCAGTGTTTATTTTTTTTTATTTTTGCGGTGATGACGGTGACGAGCTCAGACCCGCGGTAGGCGTCACGTGACCGCGGTATTGCGGTAATGCGGTAACCGTCCCAGCCCTAACACTCATAGGGGATAATTTCACATGCTTCCATGTCAAAGTATCTGTTATCAGATCTGTTGAACATGCAGCTTCTGTTCATGTGTGTCAAGACATTTTAGAAATCCCGACCGGACAATGTTTTACAGACTATGTAGGGTCACCAAAAATACATATAGTTAGGGTAATATTAAATAACTTAAACCATGATATAAGATTTAAGTAATTTTTTTCCCTGTACGTATCATTTGGTCCACCACAAGGTGTCACTGTGGCCTCAAGTCAAGTCAAGTCACCTTCATTTATATAGCGCTTTTAACAATATGATTTTTTTCAAAGCAGCTTTACAGTGATAGTAGGAAATTACAATAACAGAGATTGTTATGGCTTTACAGCAGCTCTAGGATAAAGTTATTGCCCAGCTAAAGTTAGTTTTGATTGATTGATTGATTCACTTCCGTTGCGAAGATCACTAGTTATTAACTTCGGGGCCGCTAACACGACACCATTCTAACAGAAAACCCTCAATGCGCTCCGGCCGCCCTTTCGCACAAAACAATGCCTTGTGGCTCGAGAATGCACTCCCGGAAAAAGGTTCTAAGGGGCAAAAGATTATCAGTTATCTCTGCGCAAACCTCTGCACAAACACAGACGTTAGTTATCGTGTCCGCGTAGCTACGTGGGGACTCTACAGATAAAACGACAGCGTTTTACACTTTTTTTTTTTACAGCGTTGACACTTCAGGACTGCGTTGTCGTCGTGTCCAGGCGTAGGTCCTTCATCAGATCTGGATACAGCCTGGATCTTGCGGACTGCGGTAAACTTCGGGTTTAACTCTTAAACCGAGAGACTAATATTTGCGTAGACGCCATCCTTAGACGTTCATCAGGATTTATGGGAAGTGTTCCCGGTTTCTGCTGACCTAAACTATGCAGCATGCAGTTATTAAGCATGCAGAACAAGGTTATTCTAGGTTATTACTAGGGATGGGACTTTTTCTCGACAAAACGACCGACATTCGACACATGCTCCACTCGACAAAAAAAATAGAGTGTCGACATGTCGAGGGGGCGGGGCTTGTGGGATTTCCAAATTGCATTTATACATTTTTTTTGGCTTTTAATTTATTACATTTCCTCGGTTACTTTAACCTCGGTTCCCTGAGAGATAAGGGAACGAGTATTGCGTTGCAAACGCTATGAGAAAACTCCTTTTCTCGAGAAAAGAACGACCATGGTGTGTAAACAGAAGCAGCAGCGGAAATATGCACGATCCGCGAGTGCTGAAGACGTTCTGCACGGCTTTGATGGGTGCGCAGGAGGACACAAATGGGCGGCGACAGCTTCTTACAGTGGCGGGAGCTTTTTCCTCAGCGCCGTCAACAGAAAGAGCGTTAACTGTAGGTACGTACACACCGCCGCCGACTTGAGCTGCAAAGAAGCTCTGGCCGCCCTGTCAAGGACGCTTGTCAAAAAGTACGGGGAAGCTTGACCGCTCTGAATGGTGAATGCGCGCGGCGCGCGGCCGGGACTCGCTCTCTCTCTCTCTGCTCGTGCGTGCGCGCTTAAAATTTCATATTTTGTTATGAACATTCACCCGCCAGTGTGGCGGATAGCCTTTTGAGATTTACTCGCCAAACAGAAAATCTACCCGCATTTGGCGCTTGGCGGGTGTTAATTTCGGACCCTGATGTAGAATATTTTCCACCCTCCGCATTGCTGCTGCTCTTTAAAAAAAAAAGAAAAAAAAGGCCGACAATCCGACAAAAAGTCGACACATGGGCCTCGACAGTCGATTTCCCAAATCCCGTGTCGTTCCCATCCCTAGTTATTACATGAGTAACTTTTGTCCAATAATTAGAATCTCTGTTTTTTCAGAATTAAGTAGTAGGAAATTGCTAGTCATCCATAACATTGAAACATAACAAACTGTTCCAGCCAATAACCGACAAGAAAATGTTGGGGTGTGGTTTGGGGGGTTAGTGCGGAGGAGGAGAGGAGGGAGGGTCTAGCTAGCCTCCGTTTAGTTTGACAATACTTTAAACGTCAACAAGAAGAGACGTCACCCAACATCACTTAGAGCACCTTTAAAGTAATGTAATCGTTTGGTTTTAGCCAGGTTTCTGTCAAACACAGCACATCTAGGTTATAATCTGTAATCATTTCATTAATAATAAGTGGTTTTGAAGTAAGGGATCGAATATTCAGCAACCCGAGCTTTATCATTTGTTCATCTGTATTATATCTGTTTTTTATTTGTTGAACATCAATTAAATTATTATCCTTAAATGGGTTTAGGAGTTTTTTGTATTTCCTAATTCGGGGAACAGATACAGTCTCTGAGTCTCATATGATGGTATCTAGGTGAAAGAGTCTCTATATGATGGGATTTATCTGACCTCAGTGACGTGAGACAGCTAGCAGACGGTCGGTTTAGCTAGTCTGTCTGCTTCCTGACCTGGGCCTCAATTCATGTTTGAGCTCTAAGACTATGTGCCATATTACTAGAGAGACAACCAGCACCATGCCAGGAGGGATGAATACCATCTCTTTTCAACAGGTCAGGTCTGCCCCAAAAACTTTTCCAATTGTCTATGAATTCTATATTATTCTGCGGACACCACTTAGACAGCCAGCCATTGAGTGAGGACTCCTGCGAACAGGAATGGGGCCAGAGCAAATTACAGTGCCTGACATCGTACTTGCGAGTTCACACACCTCTTTAACGTTAATTTTAGTGATCTCCGACTGACAAAGTTGAATTTACGATTAGCATTAGCCAGCACTTTTAAATTTGCTTTGATGTCAGGTGCTCTGGCTCCCAACAAACATGTGACTATGGTGGCTGGTGTCTCTATTTTCACATTCTGTGTAATAGAATAGCCAATAACTAGGGCACATTCAACAGGATTCACAGTGGGTGTTTCACTGAGTGGAGAGAATCTATTTGTTATGGTAGTCGGAACGGAAGAGCAGTGTTTTGTCCCGCGACTACAGCGTCTCACGGTCAGCCAGTTGCCCTGCTGCACGGGCTCTACAGCCGGAACCGAACAATGTACAGAGTTCACTAAGCTAGTCACATCCAAAGCAGTATCTAAAGCCCTTGCACTCTTACTATCCTCAATTAAAGTTTGGATGTGTGTCTCTAGTTCTGAAATCTTCTCCGTCAGCCTGGCTACCTCCCTGCATTTATCACATGAAAAGCCCTCTGTGCTGACAGAGAGGGCTATACTATACATGTGATACGAAGTGCAAGTGACAATAAGAGGAGAAGACATGACTTACCATGTTTGTTGACTGATCCTACTCACCACAGTTGTTTGATGGACTCGTAAAAGGCGTGAGAGAAAAAATAAAGACGGCAGGCACGTATGGCGCCCGGAAAAAATCTATACAAAAAAGACGGCAGGCACGAATGGCGCTAGCGTGCACAAAAAAAAAAAAGACGTCAGGCACGGATGGCACGTTCACAGGCTAGCGAATTACTAGCGTGTTGTGCTAGCGATAACGATTTAGATTGAAGGTAGCGATGTCAGGTTAATGCGTGGTGATGAGTAAGTTATATTTATCAATATAAACAACAAAGGAATGATAGTAAATAAAGATTCAAAACAGAAAGCTGTACGGAGCATACAGACGCAAACCACTCAGCAGCAAGGCAGACAGGAGCAATCCATGATAAAGGATTATTAAGGGTATATAAGGGTATGAAGGGTATGATAAGGCCCAAATGTGTCTTGGGTGGTCAAACAACCCTTGGTATTTTCCTTGTGGGGCTCAAGCTGTGCCCTCTCCAAACCAATCTATCTTTTACAAACTGCCCAGAGTTGACATCTTAAAGGTGCTGTATGTAACTTTTTCACTCTACTAAAGCATAAAAATGCTATAATATGTTTGCGTATATTGAGGAAACATGCTAAGTTCACATACTCATTTCTATGAAAAACACTTCTACAGCCAGTTATTTTACTTTGAAATGTGAGTTTCCAGGCATTGTCCATTGCGCTCGTTCCTGTTACGTGTGCTCAAACTGGCAACTCGTGTGAACGTCGTCGAGTCTGAGGAGCAGGTGGTGGGAGAAACAACGATCTCTGATATTTAGAATTGGAATGCAGTACCTATTTCGACCACTAATTGTCATTCTTACAGACTGCACCTTTAAGTGGAATCTTACAAGGGTTCGTTGTTTACAGCGGTCGAGTTTGTTAGTTAGCTTAGACTGGATGCTGCCCACTTCATTTATGGTCCTAGATTGTTCTTTTTGAACAAATCATCTCTGTCCGATCTGCTCTCAGATCCAACTCAATTTTATTTTGACTAATCATTCAGCTTTAGTATAAAAGTTCTATATTTAATGCCCATTTTGCTCCTTTCAGAAGACATCGCTGGTTCATCTTCTGATGGAGAAACTGCCTCTACATCCAAAGAGCGACAGACAGTGAAGAGTTTCTCCTGTGGAAAAACATTCAGCAAACAGGGTCATTTAGCAAAAAGTGAGAGAAAACGCAAAGAACTGAAAGACTTCACCTGCAAGATATGTGACATCAGCTTTTCTACCTCAAAAGAGAGGAGACTTCATTCAAAAGAGCACAGCGTGAAGAAGGAGTTTCGCTGTGAACAGTGCGGGAAGGATTTTTTCACCACTCCTTATAATATGAGAGCTCATATAAAGACACACAGTGAAAAGACTTTGCACTGCAGCGAGTGCGACAAGTATTTCCGCACCAAACAACATCTTACAATGCATAAGAGAATCCACACTGGTGAAAAGCCGTACAAGTGTCCTCACTGCGAGAAGAGCTTCAACCAGAGATCCCATTTGAAGAGCCATCAACTCACACATAGCAATGAGAGACCGTATCAGTGCCCCCTCTGCGAGAAGAGCTTCAACCAGGGATCCCATCTGAACAACCATCTACTCATACACACCAATGAGAGTCCATACAAGTGTCCCCTCTGTGAGAAGAGCTTCAAATGCGGAACCAGTCTGAAGAAACATCTACTCACACACACCAGTGAAAGGCCATATCAGTGCAGTAAATGTGAGAAAACCTTTACAAACTCAAGTTCTCTGAAGTTACACCAAAAAATACATTCTGATAACAGACCGTATCAGTGTTCACACTGTGAGAAACGTTTCTATCATTCGACTCACCGGAAAACCCATGAGAGGATTCACACCGGAGAGAAACCGTACCTGTGCTCCTACTGCGGGAAGAGCTTTGCTAGTCCATTTTATTTCAAAGTTCATCTGAGAGTTCACACTGGAGAGAAACCATATCACTGTGGTGATTGTGGGAAGGGTTTTACTAATTCAAGTGGCTTACAAATGCACCAGAGGACTCATACAGGAGAAAAACCTTTTAAATGCTCACTTTGTGACAAGAATTTCACTCGATCAAGTGACCTGAAGATCCATGAGCGATGGCATACAGGGGAGAAACCTTACCGCTGCTCCATCTGCGGTGAGAGATTCTCTTTTAAATGGGGTTTTCAGACTCACCTGAAGAAACACGCCGCTCCAGAGTCATCATAGCTTCATCATGTCATTATTTTTAGGTTGTGTTAAAAAAAACCAACTTGCATTGTTACAGGAACATTATGGTTGTAAAATACCTAAAACTAGAATGTCCAAAGGAGCCCAAACTTAAATCTCTGTGTCTTAGCACCTTATATTAGGCCATATGTAAAAAAATCTGGGTCTTTTACTGGACAGCGCATTAAAGTGCTCCTATTTTGCTATTTTAAAGTTATGTTATAAAGTTATTGTTATTTTAAACAACTAATGTTGTTTTGGAGTCTCCTTCAACAGGTTTACTTGCATCAAAAGTCAAAAAATGGTTTCACTGTCTCATAATATACATCACCACATTTTCAATGACTCTCAAACGACTCGTCAGATGAATCAATCTCTCCAAATCCCTCCTTTCCGCAAGCTACTCTGCTCTGATTGGCCTGAAAGCTCGGTCTGTTGTGATTGGTCTACCGCGTACAGCGCGCGTCGAATACAAAAACGGCCATTGCCATAACAATGTCAGCTCTGCGTGTCCTGAGGCTTCCTACACCGAAAACTAAACACAGACACGAACAATGGCGTCAATTTTACCATATCAGTCCAAGCACGAGTCAGATGATGAAACACTGGGAGAACTAGTTATTCAACCCGAACCTCCATTTCAAGGACGACTCGAGCAGGACGTTTCTCAGTGATACACTACTCAGTTTGAGGGACATTATGAGATGTTGCAACTGTAATTCCTCACCATCAGCATTATCAAGTGCATGTCCATTAACAAATCAATTATTTTCCTTGTACTTATTTATTTACCGAGTATTTTTCTAATTTATTGCAGTGAACATGTGGAAACTGTATCAATAACAGTGCATACATTAGCCGAGCTCTAGTGTGAATGACTGATGAAACATAAATGTTGGTAAAACAAATCTTGCTCCATGCTTAATCTTTCCTCAGAGTAGTGAGAACGATAGACAATCTGCATTAATAGACACAGTTATAGGTAATAGTGGCCCACAACTGATCAGAAGTAGTATTTCAGTAAGACAGTAATAATGTGAGTTAACCAGTTAGCAGGAGACCAACACAATATAAAACTCAAAACTAAGTATTTTGAACACCATCTTTCAAGAGACAATAACTTTATATACGGTGCACTTTCAGATTTAAAACTTTGCAGGATGTTTTCATTCTAGAGCTATTTTAAACACTACATGAAAGGTCATTTTCAAAAATCCATAATAGGGGCACTTTAAAGCTGGACGGACAAGTTAATCAAGTTGTGAAGTCAAGTTTATATCAATTACGTGCCCTGGTAAAAACAAAGTCCTTTCTCTCTCTTTTAATAATTTTAAAAGAGTTATCCATGCTTTTATCACCACAAAGCTTGACTATTGCAACTCAATCTATTTGGGGATTAGTCAATTTTATTTAATCCGCCTTAAGATGGGTCAAAATGCAGCTTCCAGAGTTTTAATGGGAGCTCGTAAGCCTGAGCACTATATAAATGTAACAAATTATTATTATTATTATTATGAGCATGTCACCCCTGTTCTACAGCCTCTACATTGGTTGCAAGTTCGCCACATAATTGATTTTAAAGTGCTTTTATTGGTTTTTAAATCTTTGTATGGTTTAGCACCCAATACCTCTTTGACCAGTTGATTGACTATCTACCAGAGAGGTCTTGGGTCTACCAATCAGTGGCTCTTAGTGGTCTCTAAGGGTGCTTTCACACCTGCCTCATTTAGTTCGGTTGAATCGCACTAGAGTTCGTTTTCCCCATTGGTGCGGTTCGTTTGGGCAGGTGTGAATGCGGTAATCGCACTCAGGTGCGCACCAAAAGCGGACCAAACAAGAGTACTTCGAGGGGGTCTCGGTACGCTTTTTAAACTAACTCTGATGAGGAGAAATGTTTGTTGACAGTTTGCACTTAAAACATGGCAGCTCGCCGACAAACTTGGAGTTGTGAGGAGGTGCGGAGCCTGATAGAAATTATTAACTGATATAAATTATAAATTATTAAATTATTAATAAATAAGAAATTATTTTCGATAATTTCATTCCCAAATATTATTGTTTGTCTAAAGTGGTGTAGACAAACTATATAATAAAATATGACCAGGGATGCATTCAGCCCATGCAGTCGTCTCTCCATAGTCAACTGCGGCGTGTTGTCTGCCGGATTTTCCACCTCTTCGTTTACTTCCGCAAGTTCTGTTGGAATTTTCCCGCACGTTAATTCTGACCAATCGAAGTGCAGTTATGGAATTGCGTTCAAGACACATCTGGCCAATGAGTGATGTGGATGTTGTCACGTGACTGCATTTTGGTTTGTTTTATCAACTCATAAACTGATTTGGACCAGAGCGGTCAGTGTGGTGTGAAAAGGAACCAAAACGGCAGAAAAATGCTACAAAGTAAACATTTTCGCCCTTGGTCTGGACCAAATGAACTGAACTACAGATGTGAAAGCACCCTAAAACCACACTGAAGTCTAGGGGTGACCAGGTATTTTCCGCATCCGCACCGAGACAACTGTTCAAATCAGAACTGCTCCCACAATATATTTTTTTAAATCAAAGTTAAAATAATTTTTATTTGATCTGGCTTATAATTCATAAGTCTTTTTATGCTTTGTTGTTTACTTGTGTCTTTGTATTTTATTTACTGGTTATCCAGTTTGTACAGCACATTGGTCAATGGCAGTTGTTGTTTAATTGTGCTTTATAAATAAATTGAAATTGAATGCGTCTAGAGCAGGGGTGCCCAACCTGTTCTGCATGGTTTATCTCCAACCATAATTAAACACACCTGAACCAGCTAATCAAGAGCTGTTTCTGAAATTGCCCCCTATACCCTAAAATAGGGCACTAATTGAGGAGACAACATTTGTATTGGTGTCCGAAACCGGAGTGGACTTTATCGAGTACACTCATTCTATCCCACAATACACTGCAATTACAGTGTACAACCAATGTGCAATCAGTGGCTTGAGAATATCCATAATGCACTGTGAGGGTTGCATCTATCCAGAAGATGGTGCCCGCAGCTCAATCATCCATCCATCCATCCATTTTCCAAACTGCTGGTCCAATGTGACTACAGCGTAATATCATACAGGTATAAATTGCTTTTTAATTAATTATTAAATTGTTTAAAGGTACAGTGGAGGATTTTCTTTTTCCGGGTGGATCATCAAGACTATTGGTCCTCGTAATTGTCAATCATTCTGGTGATATGTTTACGTAAGGCCGTCGTACGTGCTTGCAAGTAAGCATGTATGAGCGATGCCGACAGCAAATTGTAGCAGAGTTTAGATTCACCCAGTTTTCCTCGTGCATGCTCTCTCGCACACGTTTAATAGGCGTTCCCTCTCTGGAGCAGGTAGAGTGGTTCTTTTCTAAAATTCGGAAAAATCCTCCACTATACCTTTCAATAAGGTTTATTCATAATTTCCATGACAGAGTTCAAGATAAATCTTATCTCACTACTGGAGCTGCCAGTTTCAAATGATTATTAACCAGCACAAACTATGCAAAAGCGGCAGCCCTTCCAGTGCACTCAGTGTCTGAAATCACCCACTCGTTTACATTCACTCCTTCAAGTGAGCTATATTAGTGGACTAATGTAGGGAATAGTGAATGAGGGTATAGGGGGTGATTTTGAACACAGCAAAGGTTTTCAGACTCACTAGAAACTTCCAGGCAAGTGTGTTGGAGCTAAACTGTGCGGGATGTTGGCCCTCCAGGATCAGGATTGGACGCCCCTGTTCTCGAACATTATTAACTGTGTAGAAATGAATCCTCTGGATGAAAATCTGTTTCTTCGTGACAACTTTTCATTCATTGTAATGTGCAGATCAGTGTCTGTTGAAGTGAAGTGTGTTTATGGGGGAATTAAATCACACAAACAGAATGACGAGGCCTAATTCTGTTAGCAGTTATTTAATACTGAAAAACATGATGGCATGAAATGAGTCTTATTTCCCTCAGTCACTTGCTGAAATGATCCAGACATGGATATGAAATAATACACTACAGGTACAGTAACGTGTTATAAGGTCACACTGTCAGTTTTTGGGATTAACAACTGCATCTACTTACAGGTGTGAATCTTGAAATGTCTCGTTCACAAATCAACTTTCAGTAGCGCCTCAAATACTGTCTGTATTAATGTGCAACGGGAGTCAAGCCTGTACTTACCAGTGAAAGTGACCAAAGTAATATCTCAGTTTACAATAAAGCAGTGTAATGCAATTAAAAAATGCAAGTTTATTGTGTTTCTCTCAGTTTGTCTCAGGGAGTGTGTGTTCGTGACGGGCCTGCTTCATTTCTTCTTCCCTGTGTTCTGCTGGAGGGGGTGCAGTTATAAACAGCAAAAACAGTAATACTGTGAAATATTATTCCAATTCAAAAATCACTGTTTTCTATTTGAATATTCAAATGTATTTTCAGTCAAATCTCCATTTTATTGGCTTTTACTCCAGTCTTCAGCGTCACAGGAACCTTCAGAAATAGATGCTGATTTGCTGTTCAAGAATTTGCTGCTTATCACAGTTGAAAATATTTGTGCTGCTTAATGAAGTGTGGTGAACCTGACATACATTGTTTTTTCAGGATTCACAGATCAACAGAAAGTGAAGAACAGCATTTATTTCAAACCGAGAGCGTCTGGAACATGTAGCCTAATAGGCTCTATGCACGCATCACTTCCGCATTGGCGTAAGGATGTTTGGACATTTCCGGTTGTAAATGTGTTGCACATCATTCGTAGATACGATTCGTAGATCTTATGCCTTATTGATTCTTGAAGTGGTAATCTACGAATGATGTGTAACACATTTACAATTGATGAATAGTTTACATTTTAGATAAGGGGATGCAGAAAGTGGTGTAAATGATTTACTCATGCAATTACACATCTATAACAGGTGTTGAACACTGTAGTGTGTACTGCAGTGTAAGTGCTGACTGGTAAGGATGTAGACAGCTGTCTTCTCTGACACACATGGAGTCTTTATCCACTGTGCACCTGATGTGAGCAAAACATACAAAAAAAGTAAAAATGTATTTAACATTTATGAACCGCATAGTCATGTTTTGTAAATGATTAGTTAATCATTAACTTATCAGTTGTAAATGACTTACAACTGAATATACCAAAAATACACACAATAATGAACATAACACTTATTAATCATTTATGAACGTAAATAATTAGTTAATCATTTACTAATCACTTGTAAATGACTTGTAACGGAATTTACAAAACATACATAAAATGTTAGTATATCACTTGCTAATCATTTATGAATGTTTTGTAAATTATTAGTTCATCATTAACTAACCACTTATAAATGACGTTGTGCTGCCAACACTAGCCATTGCTAGTTGCCCAGGCTTTAACCAAGGGCCCATTTTGATAGTTGACCAAAAGACATGCGACTGTGTAAAGTTGATTAATGCTGCCCGTCAATGAAAGAGGGATTACTGTGCCGAATAGTTTATGTTCCTTAACCCTACGAATGAGCCGCTCAACATGGACTCTGACAGTCTGGCAATAGATTGTGTCTTCCTGACCTCTGGCTCAGAGAGTTGTGCTCTCTTACACAGAAAGGTAGGTATGTGGACTTTGCAGGGCACACAGTCTTCTACGAGGAAACCCTTGTCAACCATTATGGCCATAGATGGGTTTAAGAGAGCCACAATGCCAGACTGCTTCAGAATCTCTTTATCGCTGATGGCACCCTCATAGAGAGACGACACAAAGGTTACTGCGCCGTGAGGGGCCATCCCAATTAATCCGTGTTTGGCAACGTATTTCAGTACAATCCAAAATAATTTGTGTGTCAGTGTAACCCTTAAAAACCTCTGGCATGTGAGATTTGACAGTCTCCTCATCCAGCCAAATACCCACAGCCCCTAGTACAGTATACAGGAAGTTAGCCCATGTATTTATGATGCGGCTTACCCCATACACAAAAGAAATATATGTAAATATATTTTAAAGTGTCAAAAATATATGTGGCATATATTCCAAATACATTGACGTTGTTCACTTATATCTATCATTTTGAAATATATTCTGAAATATAACAAAAATATATGATGTTAAGTGTGAAATATATTTACATTTATAACATGTAATGTAAAATATATGACAAAATATATGGTCATAAAATGTTTAGCTTGCTAAAGAAGGGTCGAAAATGTATTTTGATCATAGTAATTCCTCTACTTTTTCCCCTATACACAACAGTAGGCGACCATATTTCACTACTGTATTATGATGACACACAGCTATAATAAATACTGTACTTACATTTAAATGACTGCAATGTAAAATGACAGATAGTTGCTTTCCTAGGACTATTAGGCCATATTAGGTGGCACGTACCTAACACTAACTGCAATTATTAGATTTATTGTTGTTTTATTGACATCTTTCCTGAAGTCATTTAAATATTGAAAATATGCACAATATTTATGATGCAAGTATAACAGTGACACTCCAACAGTGAAGTGCACTTAAACAATAGATAGAACTCAGTGTCTAACACTGCATATACACACTATTAAATATCTGTATTAAATTCTGTAAAAATAAGGGAAAAAACTCTGCATTCTGTGTGTTATTTCCTACATAAAATTGTCATTTTAGGCCAATAAAGTCAATAAAGGGGCAGCCGTAGCCTACTGGTTAGGGCTTTGGGCTTGTAACTGAAGGGTTGCTGGTTCAATCCCCGACCAGTAGGAAAAATGTAGGCGGGGGAAGTGGTAGAGCACTGTTCTCCCATTCCCACATCCACAGCTGAAGTGGTCTATCTAAAAAAAATTAACTGAAAATTTGTTTGTGAAAATGTTAACTTTTTAAATTTCAAAATATATTTCAAATGAAACAATCTGCAAAAGTTAAACCATATATGAACATATATTTACATATATTTAACTAAAATATATTTATTGGGCCAATATCAAATATTTGCATATATTCCAAAAATTTATTCTGAAAATATATTTCAAATATATTTCTTTTGTGTATAGGGAAGTACAAGTAAAAACATTAACATAAACAACACAACAACAACGAAAATGAACAGTTTTGGGTGTTTTGACGACAAGCATTCAATGCTAGCGTAGGTAGCACTTCACTCTACAATAACCAGGAGGGTTCCGGCAAGATGGCGTATTGAGTAGTCACACTCGTCGAAGCTCCGGTGCTAAAGATACCTCTAAGTGGTAATTGAACTGTGATACCCTCAAAACGTGACGGTGGTTTTAGAAAATGCCAAAGGAACAAAAAAAGAAAGACAAAAACGACAAGAGGCCAAATGAAGAAGGAAAGGAGGGGAATTCCCTAACCCATGGTTACTGCGGGTCAGATATGGAGGCGGAGGAAAGAGGAGTTTTGAGGATACGTCTGATTCTCCACCTCTAACTTCTTCGAAAGGTGAGCACCAGAGGAAATTGTCCAAACAGAGTCCAACTGCAACTGATATATTGAATGCCGTTCAAGCTCTTCACATAAGATTCGATCAACAAGATGACAAGATGGCGGATTTAAACAAAAAGCTTACAGACAACTCTGTGATGATAGCAAGTCTGGCAAAGTCTCTAGAATTTCAAGCTGGGGAAGTACAAGAATGCAAAGGAAAGATAGCCGGCTTGGAGAATGAGGCCCTTCTCCTGCGTAAAGAAGTTGATATGCTGAAAGAGAAAGCGAGAGAGAAGGACCGCTACTCCCGGAGATGGAATTTAAGGATTAAAGGATTGAAGGAGGCCATGGGAGAAGATATCAGGAATGCTGTCGTCAAACTCCCATTTGTATTCATTTTTACATATTTGTTTGCCTTGTTCTATGGTTCTGTTTTCTATTAATGTTGAGCACAAGTCTATCCTTCATATCTTTAAATGTAAGAGGTATTAGAGACAGTATAAAAAGAAAAGCATTATTTTTGTTTTGTAAAGGGCTAAAAGCTCATTGCACTTTGTTTCAAGAAACACACTCTGTTGCTGCTGATGCCACGTTTTGGTCAAACCAGTGGGGTGAAAAAATGTTATTCAGCCATGGCACTAATTATTCTGCCGGGGTGGCTATTTGTTTTAATGGATGTCCAGGAAATGTGGTGACTTCTCAGAGTGATGAGTCCGGTTGGCACTGGTTGGCAGTAGTGCTAAATATTGAAGATTCTTACTTGATTTTGGTTAATGTGTATGGCTATGCAGTACCCTCTCAAAATAAGAACATGCTAGAGAAAATATCTGATGTTTTGTTTGAATTAAAACAGCAATACCATACCAGTAACATCTTATTAGGTGGGGATTTTAATCTAGTGCCCAATGAATGGCTGGATAGAAGTCCTCCCAGACACAATGTTGATCAGTGGAATCCAATAATCTTTGATTTCTTCAATTCTAATAGCTTAATCGACCTGTGGAGGGAAAGAAATTTACAGTCCACTCAATTCTCTTGGACAAAACCAAATGGGAATTATAAGTCCAGAATTGATTTGTGGTTAGGTTCTTCAGATATATTTAACTGCAGCTCTGATATTTCTATTTCTACAGCTCCTTTAACTGATCACAGTGTTTTGGTCCTGCAGTTGAGTCCTGAAAACAAACCAACCTTCAAAAAGGATTATTGGAAATTGAATGCAGATCTTTTGAACTGTGACGAATTTGTAAGCACTGTTAAGGGTTTGATTAAAAAGATTTATAATGATGTCGGTATTGGTACATACATGAAAAGATGGGAATATTTAAAATATAAGATCAGAGAATTTGCCATTGCATTTGGTAAACAGAGAATTAAACAACAAAAGGAATATGAGTATAAATTGATCCAAGATATAAATAGCTACTCTACTAAGACTAATACCACAGAGATGGGGAAAAAAACTTTTTTAAATTTACATTCTCAATTAGACTTACTGTACAAGAAAAAAGCACATGGAGCTTTCATTAGATCCAGAGCTAAGTGGTTGGAGGAAGGAGAGAAAAGTACCTCCTATTTTAGCAATTTAGAAAAAAAATCTATAAATGCTCTAATTATTGACGGCCATGAATGCACAAAAGAAGCGATCATATCAGAAGAAATTTACAAATATTATTCTACATTGTATACCTCTGTGTACTCTTCTACTGAGTCATCTAATTTTTTTAAGATATTGGAAAAACACATCCCAAAGATTGATTCCATCAGTAAAGACATTTGCGATTCTGACACAACTATTGATGATCTAGATAGAGTGATTAAGAAATTAAAAACTGGTAAAGCTCCCGGTCAGGATGGTTTAACTGCTGCTTTTTACACATTTTTTCTGGGAGGACTTAAGAGACTTTCTATTTAAAGCCATAAACGACGTTATTAATAATGAGACGTTGACATCAACAATGAAGAAGGGTCTTATTATTCTTATTCCAAAAGCAGGGAAAGATAAGAGGATTGTAGATAATTTACGTCCAATTACTTTGCTAAACACTGATTTCAAGATACTCTATCATGTTATAGCAGACAGATTAAAGGAGGTTTTACCGCAAGTAATCAGTGAGACACAATCAGGTTTTCTAAAAAATCGATCTATTTATAACAATATTAGGCTTGTATTGGATCTACAAGATTATAATCACCTCATTAAAGATGACGGAGCTATTCTCTTTTTAGATTTCTACAAAGCGTTTGATACTGTTGAACATCCTTTTATTTTACGAGCTCTGAAATATTTTGGATTTGGCGATAAATTTTTGAAATTAATTTCTACCCTCTATTATGACATCAATAGCTCAATTTCATTGCCATTTGGGACTACGCAACGTTTTATGTTTAAAAGAGGTATTCGTCAAGGATGCCCCACATCACCGCTATACTCTTCATTATAGTTGCTGAGCTTCTGGAAATATTCTTAAAACATAATCAAAATATAAAACCTTTGACTGTGTTGGGAACTTCACTGATCATTAGTCAGCTAGCAGACGACACCACTCTTTTCCTAAAAGACATTTCACAAATTCCTCCTGCCTTGTCTGAGATTTCACTGTTCTCAAAAGCCTCGGGTTTGAATCTGAATAAAAATAAATGTGAAGTTTTAACTATTCATGACCAGTCACAAGTGGTTGTAGCTAATATTCCGATCAAAACTGAAGTTAAGTATTTAGGAATTAGAATTTCCAAAGTAAAAAATTCAAGAGAACTTCTGAACATTGAAAATAATGTGACCAAATCTAAAACTATTTTGAATAGCTGGCTTCAGAGGGATCTTTCTATTTCATAACTAAAATGGAAAGTCTTTCCAGACTTATTTACCCTTCATATTGTTTACCGGTGTCGGACAATATGATGAAAAAAATCAATCAAAATCATTACAAATTTATTTGGAAAAATAAATATCATTACATTAGGAAAAACGATATAGTGAAATCTCTTCAAGATGGAGGCTTAAATGTGATTGATTTTGAATCAATGAACGGTACCATTAAACTCAAATGGCTGCAGTCTTTTTTTGAAAAATAGTAATGGTTTTTGGTTTTCTTTCCCCAAGATGATCTTTGAGAGTGTTGGCGGAATAGATTTTTTACTTAAATGTGATTTTGATATTTCTAAATTACCCCTCAAATTGGCTGATTTTCATAAACAGGCTCTCCAATACTGGAAGATGTTATACAAACATAACTTTTCGCCACATACAACTTCAGTATGGAACAACAGATACATTTTGATTAATAGAAAGTCAATTTTTTATAAAGACTGGATGGATCAGGGAGTGTGGTCAATGTTACATTTATTTGACTGCAGTGGTAACCTACTAGGACATTATGACTTTATTGTTAAATACAACATTTTATGTTCTAGAACCAAATATGACAAAATAATTAAGGCTAGTAATTAAAGGGACATCACCTGAAGTACAAGTACCTAGTCTGTCTTTGAATGGTGTCCAATTTGTTGACAAAAAATGTAATAACAAATTGTTAAGGGCTCTCCTTACAGCTACTTACTTTCCAGCTCAACTAAAGAGGCATTTTCTTCTCAAGAATTTCACTCCGAAAACCATTTCAAAGATAAGAACTAGTTATCTCTCTTATCCAGTCTCACCGAAAGTTAAGGAAATTCACTTTAAATTACTGAATGACATTTATCCTTCAAATGATTTCCTACACAATAGATTCAATATCGGTATTAATACATATACTTTCTGTCATTCTCAAATTGAAACTGTGGAGCATCTCTTCTTTTCATGCGCTCACCCCAAATTGTTTTGGTCAACTCTCCAGAATTGGTTAGCCTGTAAAACTTTTTTTCCAGTTCTAACTTTTGATATTATCAAATATGGTTTCCAGTTGGAAAAATAAATCTACAGAATTTGGAAATAATAATCTTCTTTTATTGGCAACATTTTTTATTCATAAATGTCGGTTTTTGAAAATGCCTCCTATCTTTGAAGCTTTCAAAAACGAGTTAACTTTGTTTAATAGTGCATTGGAAAATTGCAAATTTTCTAAAGCCCAGCTGCTAAGAGATTTTATTTTAGTAGTACTTTAATAATTATGTTTAATCTATTGATATGTGCTCGTATTTTCATATTTTATTTATTTTATTTTATAGGGGAGAATGGGGTAATGTGAGACATCGGGTAATGTGAGACACCCCCTGTATCTAGGCTATGGAACACAATTTTGGTCATTTGACCATTATGTTTTCAAGCCCCTCTCATTTCCCCTTGGCCATGAAGAAGAGGACCTCATGGTGCTGTAGTAAGCATGTTTTTTTCACAAAAATATTTTTTTTGCATGTAAAAGTACATTTTCTTGCTGTCAACTTAATCAACTGTTGTGCCAAAGCAAATTGATTCAGGTAGAAAAACTTATATCATACATGTTGATGAACTACCAACATATAAAACCATGTGATGATGCTAGCTGAAGATAAGCCTGAATTGCTAAGAGAGATCGTTTTTTTTTCTAAAATGTGGCGGTGGGGTAAAGTGAAACAAATGCTATGGGGTAAAGTGAGACATGAGGCACAAGTTAAGTTTAGTCTTAAACATATTTTAACGTAATATTACATGACATATGTTTTATTTTTAATGTCATAAACATTGTAGAAAAGCCATCAAAAAGAGAAGGGGAAGTAAAAATCAGTAGCTTGGGGTGCAGTAGCTGAGGCAAAGAGGTGGAGCACCTTCTCCCTCTCACCTTGTCCGAATGGAGCGTTTGTCCCCTCCTCGACAAAACCCCCAAAGTCCGTTTTACGACCGAGGTCACTCCGACAGGAGCTCCGCACTCTCCCTGGGAGCCTGCTAGTGAGTAAAGTCAGCATGGGAATCTCGTCCATCTGCAACCTCACGGACACTGTCCGTTTTTGTTTTCGGAGGAGGACCTTCCTCCACCGCTTTTTCTCCAGGGGTGTCTCAAGCCCCTGGAGTCGCTTCGCCGTTTATCCAGACCGGATCTGACTTTGACCGGAGATGACCCACCCTCCCTGGGGCCGGCCCTGGAGGTCTGCGAGCATGGAGCTCTTCTTCAAATACAAGATATTTTTGGACATTTTTATGAGGAGGAATATCCTCCAGTGTGTCTTTCACCCCTAGCTCACCCAGGATGGTGCACACTCACCGGTATGCACGCCCTGGCACCGAGGGACTGGGTGTCCAAACCAGACCCTATTTACTGGAAGTCTCGCCCGCACAAAGTGCACTTTCTCTGGGTTGGGTCAGGCGGTTTCCCCACCCGGTCTGACCACCACGGTTCTCTGGTCCGTGTTCCTTGTCTAAGCGGAGCATTGCCTCCACAAAGACCCAAAGGTCCGTTTTAGGACCAACTTTGCTCCAGACGGAGCTCCAGCGGTGGCGGACAAATCCGAATCTGGCCCAGGAAGGGCCACCCTCCTTGGGCTGGACAGGGGAGGTCTGACTGCATTGAGCTTCCAAATGTATCACAATATTTTGGACATAGTTATTTTTTTTTAGGAGGAATTTCCTCCAGTGTGCCATTCACCCTTAGCACGCCAAGAGCGTTGCACCTTCACTTGGATGCGCACCGGTGGGTCATCAAAAAAATGTGCTTAATTGACCAATCCCCATGATTCTGTTACTAGTCCGACATTAGTTTTGGAATGTGTGGTTGTCAAGCTAGCTGTCAGGATTCTAACTGTAACAACATGTGTTGTTATGGAAGTTTCAGAGTGGAAAAAGTAAGTGGATCAGTTTATCCCCAGCTGGTTCACTTTACCCCCTTGATTTCTCTGGCCTGTCTCAGTTTACCCCTAAGCTGGGGTAAAGTGAGACACAAGACCACTTTTTAAAAACCATTCATATTTTCACTGCCCTTCATCCTGAATACATTCTAATAATTTCCATTGCTAGGAAACATCCTGAATTATTGGGAAATGTGTAACTTTGACTGATATATCATTTTAGCTCACTTAGAGGGGAACAAATGTAAAATAAATGTCTCACTTTACCCCACTCTCCCCTATATGTATTTTTATATTTACCTTCTCTTTTTTCATATAAATGTTGAAAATATTTGTGCTACTCTGTACTGTTCTACATAGCATTTTACTGTGCTCTGTTATTTTACATTCTGTAACGCCTTGTTGCTTAATAAAGGTTTATAAAAAATAATAATAATAATTAAAAAATCATATATGGTAAAAAAAAAAAAAAAAAAAAAAAAAAAAAACTCTACAATAACCGGATGTTTACAACCATCCTGATATTTAACCGGACCGGAAGCTTGCATCTGATCGGCGCGCGCTTTCAAATTCTCCTGTCTTCCACAGAAAGCCGCGAACTCGCGTAATTCAAATATTAACGTTATTTTGATTTACCGCTGACTGAATAACATTCGTTTATCGATGTTTTTTATCTAATTATCAGGTAAAAATATGATAGTATTCGTATCTTCTATCCAGTCGGATCTCCTCCTTATCTTCCAACTCCATCACCCTCGTCCGTAAAACCACAGAAGAAAGAAAGACTGGAGCATTCAGACGGTGAGTTTAATCTGTTTTACATTATTTATGCGTTTTAGCGGTTTGCTTGTTATTTGTCTGTCTTTTTAATGAACTTAAATTAAGCTTATTCTACCCCACTTAGCTTATGAAAAATAACCATGGTTTTGCTACAGTAACCATAACAAATGTCCTCATGTTTTACTATGTTTTAAACATATTTGTATTAAAGGGACACTTCACCCATTTGCTTTAAGCCTTGTATCGTTAGTGTATTTGTGACTGGCCTTCATTTCTTCTTGTCTGTGTTCTGCTGGAGGGGGTACAGTTATAAACAGCAAAAACAGTAATATTGTGAAATATTATCATTTGAAATTACTGTTTTCTATTAAATCTAAATTCAAAAAATTTTTTTCAGTGAGTCAGAACAGCTTTTGATTGGCCGTTACCCCAGTCTTCAAAGATATTTTTTTTATATAATGTTTTTACATAAACCTTCCTTTACTGCATGTGCTTGTTTTCCACAGAAAGGCTGAGTGACTAACATTTGTTTAACAATCGTCTTTATTTAATAATTCCGTAAAACATATGTTAGTATATTCGTCTATTAGTAACGCCGCTGAAATACAACTGTATTTTTAATCAGAGAAATTAGGTTTGGTGAAGCCTCTCTTTTACTCCATCGCTCGTACTGTAGGAGGCGCTGTGACGTTATTTAGTCTACTGGTAAACCACTGAAGAAAACAAGACAACTGGAGCTCCCAGACGGTGAGTTTAATCTGTTCTACATATATATGCGTTTTAGCTGTTGGCTTGTTATTTTTAAGTATATAGTTTTTAATTAACTTTAAAATTGAGCTTTTCCACGCCTACTTAGCTTATGAAAAATAGCTATGGTTTTGCTACAGTATAAATGAGTAAGTAAGTTGACCAGTAAGTTTTTTCTACAGTAACCATGTTTTAACCATGATATTTGTAGTAAACAGTTACTATTCCAGCAATACAGTGGGTAATTTTCAATGCTAGATTCACGATTTTGGTTGAAATTAGTAGAAATCTGACAATATCATGTTTATTATATTACTAAATGAGTAATACATGTAATAGTGTCATATAGGCTCCTATTTGATAATATCCCTGCACAATGCTGGCTCAATACTGAAACTAAACATAAATGCTCCAAAACACTTATATCTGAAATTAATATTCTCTGAAATGGGCTATTTTGAGTTTAAATTAGTGTCAGTTCATTGCAAATTCCTCATGAACTAATGATGATGTTTGTCTTCAGATGTTGACCATGAGAGCGCAGATGGATGTGATCTGCTGTAAATCAGTAGGAACTGATCTGTCCATGCTGGATATTGAGGATTTCATCACTGAAATCTGTCAGCTGAAGAAAGAGGTGGCGTCACTGGAGGCAAAGCTGAGAGAAAGAGGAGACAAACCCAACAGAGAGGTTTGAGCAGCTCATCATTTCATCCTTCAGCTCAATCAAACCAAAGTTTTGTTAGCTTCTCACTTCTTATGCCACAGTAATGAGGTTAATATCAACAGGTTGTTGTTTATTTGTGTTGATCTATGATGTGATTGTCAGGATCTGGAGAAGGTTTCAGTGTGTGTGACTGATGGGACAGAAGCTCAGGATTCAGTCTGGAGATCCAGAGACACACAGGACTCAGAGCTCAGCCTCACTTTACTGTGTTATACTGACGCTCAGGATCATGGATCCGCTGATCAAACCTCTGACTGTAACGCTGGAGAACAGCAGATGAAGATGTGCTCCGTCAGACTGGAGGACTGCAGGAACCTGATAGAGAGACGAGGAGAAGAAACCACAGCAGAGGAACAACAACAGAGCCATGAGGAGGAGGAGGATGAAGATCAGAATGATGATGTTGATGATGAAGATGAACAGGATGAAGATGAAGATCAGAATGATGATGTTGATGATGATGATGAACAGGATGAGGATGAAGATCAGAATGATGATGTTGATGATGATGACTTTGTTCCTGCAGGTATGTTTCTTTCTTTTATGACCAGATATGCTGAAGTAACAGAATTAGTATTCTAATAGTAGAATTAGAGTAACAGAATTAGCGAATTCTGCCAATTCATTAAGACAGTTAGAATGGCATTTTGTGAGCTCCACGTGTGTAAAATATCCCAGTGATAAAATATCAAATCAGACATTGTTATTTATTTAAATGACAGCCTTAAAAGTTTGATAACACACATCGCAATTTGGATCAACATATCTCTAGCCATTGTTATTTTTTCTGCAATTATATTGTACAGATACAGTATATTGTACATATATCTGATATAGCATTGTATTAGCACCCCCCCACCACACACACACCTGTCCCAACCACTTTTTCAAACAAAGTTACGCTACTCATAGGGGATAATTTCACATGCTTCCATGTCAAAGTATCTGTTATCAGATCTGTTGAACATGCAGCTTCTGTTCATGTGTGTCAAGACATTTTAGAAATCCTGACCGGACAATGTTTTACAGACTGTAGGGTCACCAAAAATACATATAATTAGGGTAATATTAAATAACTTAAACCATGATATAAGATTGTGGCCATATTGCCCATCTCTTAAGTAATTTTTTCCCTGTACATATCGTTTGGTCCACCACAAGGTGTCACTGTGGCCTCAAGTCAAGTCACCTTCATTTATATAGCGCTTTTAACAATATGATTTTTTCAAAGCAGCTTTACAGTGATAGTAGGAAATTACAATAACAGAGATTGTTTTGGCTTTACAGCAGCTCTAGGATAAAGTTATTGTCCAGCTAAAGTTAGTTTTGATTGATTGATTCACTTCCGTTGCGAAGCTCATTAGTTATTAACGTCGGGGCCGCTAACACGACACCGTTCTAACAGAAAAGCCTCAATGCGCTGTGGCCGCCCATTCGCACAAAACAGTGCCTGGTGGCTAGAGAACACACAAGATTATCAATTATCTCTGCGCAAACCTCTGCACAAACACCGACGTTAGTTAGCGCGTCCGCGTAGCTACGTGGGGATAAAACGACAGTGTTTTACACTTTTTTACAGCGTTGACTTCAGGACTGCGTTGTCGTCGTGTCCAGGCGTAGATCCTTCATCAGATCTGGATACAGCCTGGATCCAGCGGACTGCGGTAAACTTCGGGATAAACCGAGAGACTAATATCTGCGTAGACGCCATCCTTAGACATTCATCAGGATTTATGGGAAGTGTTCCCGAATCCGGCTGACCTAAACTATGCAGCCTAACATTGAATTATAAAAGTGTATAATGTGTTATGTGTATGCTAAGCCAAAGATATGTGTTATATTTAGTCTAGATTTGAACTGACAGAGTGTGTCTGCTTCCCAGACAATGGTAGGAAGACTGTTCCAAAGTTTTGGTACTAAATAGGAGAAGGATCTACCGCCAGCAGTTGGTTTTGATATTTTATATTGATAGCCGGAATTTTAAGATCGCAATAGACGTGAAGGACTATAATGCGTTAAGAGCTCGCTCAACTCTAGCTGCTGCGTTTTGGACCAGCTGTAATTTATTTATTAAGCGTGCAGGACAAGGTTATTCTAGGTTATTACATGAGGAACTTTTTTGTCCAATAATTAGAATCTCTGTTTTTTTCAGAATTAAGTAGTAGGAAATTGCTAGTCATACAGTTTTTTTAATATCAGCTATGCATTCTGTTAATTTAGTGAATTGGTCATTTTTGTCGCGGCTTGAAGAGATATAGAGCGGAGTATCATCATCATAACAGTGAAAACTAATGCCATGCTTCCTAATGATATCTCCTAATGGTACGGTCCTAGTACTGAGCCTTGTGGTACGCCATACTGAACTTGATTTACTGCTACAAACTGATAACGGTCAGATAAGTATGATTTAAACCATGCTAATGCAATTCCACTAATGCCAACATCATTTATGAGATGTTGTGGTCGATAGTTTCAAATGCAGCACTAAGATCAAGTAACACCAATAGAGATACAACCACGATCGGATAAGAGCAAATCATTTGTGACTCTAATGAGAGCTGTTTCAGTATTATGGTCTAAATCCAGATTGAAAATCCTTGCAGATACCATTTCTTGCTAAAAAAGGAACATAGTTGTGAGGATACTGCCTTTTCTAGTATCTTTGACAGAAAAGGTAGATTCAAGATCGGCCTGTAATTGACTAATTCTGTATGATCAAGTTGTGTTTTTTTAAGAATCGGTTTAATCATAGCCAGCTTAAAAGTTTTTGGTACATATCCTAGTGATAAAGATGAATTAATGATATTAAGAAGAGGATCTGTGACCTCTGGAAGCATCTCTTTCAGTAGCTTAGTCGGTATAGGGTCTAACACACATGTTGTCGAATTAACGAGTTTAGTAAATTCTTCCTCTCCTATAGCAATGAATGAATCAAATTTTTCCTCAGGGAGACTACAAGCACTGTCTGATGCGATATTGTAGTAGACGGTTGCATAGTTATAATTTTCTCCCTGATATTATCAATCTTGTTAGTAAAGAAGTTCATAAAGTCATTACTGCTGTGCTTCTTGGAAACGTCTGGGCTTGAAGTAGAGATGCACCGATTACAATTTTCTAGGCCGATTCCGATTTCCGATTTTTCATTGAGTTTGACCTGCCGATACCGATTTTAGCCGATTCCGATTTAATTATTTTCTAACCACTTTACAGCGCACACAAATATTTATTTTCGATTTTTTTCTTTAACCCTTTCACGCGCAAGTTTAAAATATTCTAACTGACACCCCTGCCCCCAGAGTGAGGTTTTTTTTTTCAAGGTGAACGTTCCCTTTAATGTTTCCATGGCGACGCGTCATCACGCGATACACCGCAGCCACAATAATACTGTATGACAGATGTGTCGCTTTTATTTCGCTTTTCCTTTTTTATTCAAAATATTCACAAACTTGCTTACCATGTCATCAACTAGCGGCTAGCCTACCTGACATTCCGAACATTCTCAAATACGTGTAGCAAAAAGTGAGTGTGTTTGGTCGTTTAAAAACCTTTATAAATAATCTTGATCTAACTTATAACATGAGATGGGCGCAGCAATGTTGTCCTGTCAGTCGGATTTACAGCACGTGAATTCATCAGTTTCTCCCGAAATAAAT
This sequence comes from Rutilus rutilus, assembly GCF_951802725.1. NCBI lineage: Eukaryota > Metazoa > Chordata > Actinopteri > Cypriniformes > Leuciscidae > Rutilus > Rutilus rutilus. The sequence continues at coordinate 57,594,702 of NC_140210.1, forward strand.
GCAAGAAAGTGGCCGTTGAACTGAGAAGAATAGAGTAAACTTTATAGTTACTTCCACTATGTTTGTCTGATATGAATAACACATGTCGGCAAATTATATTTGAATAGATTGTTATTGCTGCTTCAACAGACATCAGTGTGTATTTTACAAACTCCAAATGTATTGTTTTACTCGTGCTTAAATGTGTATTTAAATATCTGAAACCTAAAATAAACATTATGAGGTTGAAAACACTGCTTAGTTGTGATATATGACAGCGCTGAACGCGTCCGACTCTGGCTCAGCGCCAGCCAACGCGCGAAAGCACAGTTTGAATCTGGCAGTTATGCGACGTCACTGAACATTATAAATGTGGCGCCGTACTCTCGGGCACAGAAATAAAAATCCCATATATGAGACCGTACCGCTCAAAAGGCTAATCATGCGGCGCCCGAGTGCATTTGACCGGCATAAAATCGGCATATGTCAGACTGACCGGCCGGTCGCCGGTCATGGCCGATCACGTGAAAATCGGCCAATTCCGGTCACCAGCCGATCAATCGGTGCATCTCTAGCTTGAAGCTTTATTTTTCGTTAGTTTAGCCCAGGGCTCCAGACTAACTTTTTTCACCTCCGTCCTGGAACCGTCCTGAAAAACGATTTGAACCGTCCTAAAGTGAATGTCAACCGTCCCAAAATAAACATGTTGTTTCTGTACTTTGTTATTATCATCTATAGTTGTTAGTTGTTAGTCACATAACAAAAACACCATTAAAATGTTTATGATATATAGTATTATATTTATTAAGCTCCATTCAAAGTAATTATCTGTAAACAGGTAAAAAACAGATTTATTAAAAAATAACAGGAGTGTATGCTTTTTTGTATTCATGCAGATTTTTTTTGTTTTTTTTACATATACGAAAATTAAGATAAAAATATATACAGCTCAAAACGTTTTAGAGTTGGTTGGATTAAAAAATAACAAATAAATACTGGTGACAACATATCTCAAAAATATCATCATTCTTTATTCTTTCAAGCAGCAGACATATTTATTTGTATGATTTAAATATAATGAATTATTATTAAAGCTATTAACGAGCAGTGAATGCCTTTCTCTTTTTCTTTTGTTGCTTGATCAATACACAGACCGCATTAGGTTTATTACCCACTGTCACTTTAAGACATCGGATCATGTCGAGTGACGTGCGCTGATGCACATCCGATACACTCAAAACTGTTTAAGACATAACCAACATAGTTTACGTGAATACTCTCCAAAACGGACATTTCTATGCCAAGCCGTTTTAGCTTAAATTGTACCCAGCAAACGGCTTGCCATACATTTCGACATAATGTTGTGTGTATTTGTCCATTCAGACACGAAAGAGAGCTCAATTCAGTACTCGCGCGCTGTATAGGTGTCTATGTGCATGGCTGCACGCTTCGGGTCGGGTGTGTGCGCACAGAAAACCGTACTGAATACAGCTCTTTTTTTGCGTCGTCACTCTTATTCAGATCTATCTGTCTGCTCTACTCATTCTCCCAGACGTTTACATTTTTTAACGTTTTATGAGACATGCAGCGCATGTCAACCCGTGTGCCGCTGGGTAGATCAGCACGTTACAGTACAAATGTGCGCATCTACCACAAACGCAGGACATCAGTTCTGACTGGATCGCTTCCCAAATCGTCACTATCTAACATTTTATGTCAATAGATTTTCGTCATGGTTTTTGTCATTCAAAACTAGTTTTTATTTAGTTATCGTCTCGGTTTTGTCTGTGAAAATAAGCCATGTGATAGATGTACCGCGAAACAAGTCTCCGGGTGAGTAGCCGGCCAGTGATAGTAACTATAGTAACAGCATGAGAAGACGCGCTCCGTTGTAGTCAGCGCTTGGTCGGTTAATTTTGGCATTTTCTAAGTAAGTTACCCTAATAGGCTAGTAATAAATGAACACACATACAAAAATGTCTTTCGTCCTGTAGGTGTCCTAGAGAATATTTCTGTTCGTCCTAAACACATTTTCTATCGTCCCCAGGACAATAGGACGCCGTTAGTCTCGAGCCCTGGTTTAGCCACTATTTTCTTCTAATAGGGTTGAAAAATAAGCAGATCTAGCAGCTTTTAAAGCCTCTCTGTGTGCAAACTTCCATGAAATGCGAAATACCTCTAGTTTTGTTTTCTTCCAGTTGCGCTCCATTTTTCTGGCTGCTCTCTTAAGGGCCGAGTGCGCTCGTTATACCACGGCATTGGACTATTTTTCTTTACTCTTCTTTAAGTGCAAAGGAGCAACTGTGTCTAAAGTGCTGGAAAAGAGAGAGTTAAAAGTTTCTGTCACAATATCAAGTTCTTCTAAGCTATCTGGGATCCTGAGATGATGAAACTGATCAGGAAGATTATTAATAAAGCAATCTTTAGTGGCAGAAGTGATAGGTCTAACATATTTGTAACACGGAGTCGGCTTTGCAGCCTTGGCTAAATGAAGTTTACACAAGACTTGATCTGAGATGTCATCGCTCTGCTGCAGAATTTCAACGGCATCAACATCTATTCTGTGTGATAATATTAGATCTAGAGTATGATTACGACAATGAGTAGGTCCTGACACGTGTTGTCTTAAATGTTATCACGTGGATGAATAATCATATGCAAATGATATAAACGGTACAAGAAACATTACATTAATACAAATCAAGTAGTTGTCTATCCTTGCCTTGTTTTTGAATAGCCTACATAAATCAAATAGTGTAAAATACATTTCAGAGAAAGTTTTTCTCAATCTTTTCCACTTGCCGAATTGTATTTTTAATTGATTTATATTTTTAATGGAAACAGATAGGCCTTTGGCATTATTTGCACGAAACTATTTTCTCAGACAATCTGGTATTATCATGATAAGCAATTATCTCTGTGGTTAAAACATTAAAGCACGCCACAGGAAAAGTGTTCAAAAACAATCGCATCCACAACAAATATTTCTAATGATTGAATTTAAAAAAATGTTGTAACTTCAGTAATGATTTCATGTTTAAGTGTTTAACTCCATTAATTTGAATGGCATATTTAATATAAATGTTTATATCAGAAGTATTTTATTTATTTAAACTGTTATTTGCGTCAGTTTCACTAAACGGCTCAACACGCTCGCTGCCGCGGACATTTAAGAAGGAATGGATATTTGCTTCAAGTGACAGGCTTGGTGATTGAAATTGTATTTGTATAATCTTTCTGTATATGTTTAATTTTCTTTAGATTTTCTGTATAAAAGTGACCAAAAATACATTTAACTCCAGCTCACCATCGGTGTCGCCAAAGTGCTCCATCTCCAAAACGTCCGTACGCATGGGTCAGAGTTTGCGTGCAGGTGCGCAAATTTTCCTGTCAAGTTTTTCTTTATAAATCCCACCTTTTGCGCAGGAACTGGCGTACGCATGTTTTCAGCCCCGTTTTGTGCGTACGCAAGCTTTATAAATGAGGCCCCAGGTCTGCCCCAAAAACTATCTCTATCTCTATGAATAGGGCTGGGACGGTTACCGCAATACCGCGGTCACGTGACGCCTACCGCGGCTCTGAGCTCGTCACCGTCAGCAAAAAAATAAAATAAACACTGGCCTTTACGTGTTCACGTTGTGTCTAATGACATGGATTCAATGATTCTAATGACATGGATTGTGTCTACATTATGTCATACATAACATTGTGTCTTACATGGATTCAAGGTTTTCTAAACAAAACTTACCATCAAAAGATGGAGCAAATCCGACCTTTCGCAAGTTGGGGAGAGCAATGTTCCATGACATATAATAACATTCCATTCGTAGGCCATTGACTATAACCCCTTATTTACACTCTGTGGCGCGTTACGGCTGCGACGCGGCTACCGGAGCTGATCGCGCCCACTCTAGTCAATGCTTGTGTTTACACCAGCCATGACGCGGCGTGTTTCAGAAGCGTCTCTCCGCGCTGCTTTGCTAATGATAGGCGCCTGGTCTATTTTCGACAGATGCCGCGTCCAAGCCAAAAAAGTAAATTTCTGTGCAGACTCCCAATTATATTGCAAATGTCTTATAGCCTATAATTTGAAGCCCCAAAAGCAGGACCTCAGCTTTTAATTGCACGTGCTTATTTAACACAATTCTCTCATGTGAAGACCGGGTTTGTCAACCCTCGCGGAGTCGAGGCAAGTGCATAGCACCAGAGAGTAATCTTGACGGCACTTGCAAGAAAATGGATAAGTAGGCTACATAATCAAATTCACAAATATTACACCATTTAAACATTATTAAAAATACATAGGCTACTGAGTTACTAACAATCTTTGTCAAAGAATACACTTGTATGTTCACAGTTTGAACGTTCTTGTTTCCATTTGTTTAATTTCAATATCTGAGATGAATTATCCATTGTTGCTTTTACAGCTACAAAGCTGGAGCACTAAATGATATTCAAAGTCACATTGCATGCTTTTAACATTAAAATAAAGCCCATAAACAGTACCTGAGATTATCATCGCCACACTTTGTTTGTTTTTCCAGCCGCAACGTCGCAGAAAAAAAAAAAAAACTGGGGGTGGGTGAGGGGGAGGTTGGTGAGGGGGGTTGAGGTTTAAAGCAGATTACTGCTGTACCGCGGGAATTTCTTGCTTTTCAACCGCGGTAAAAAAATCCATACCGTCCCAGCCCTATCCATGAATTCTATATTATTCTGCGGACACCACTTAGACAGTCAGCCATTGAGTGAGGACAATCTACTAAGTATCTCATCACTCCTGCGAACAGCAATGGGGCCAGAGCAAATTACAGTGCCTAACATCATACTTGCGAGTTCACACACCTCTTTAACGTTAATTTTAGTGATCTCCGACTGGCAAAGTTGAATTTACGATTAGCATTAGCCAGACCTTTTAAATTTGCTTTGATGTCAGGTGCTCTGGCTCCCAACAAACATGTGACTATGGTGGCTGGTGTCTCTATTTTCACATTCTGTGTAATAGAATCACCAATAACTAGGGCACATTCAACAGGATTCACAGTGGGTGTTTCACTGAGTGGGGAGAGACTATTTGTAGGCATGTGCCGGTATTCGGTAATGCGATAAATCGCGGTAATGAATATGCACGATATTGTTATCGCGGGCACTTCAAAATACCGCGAAAAATAATAATCCGAATTTAGATTTTTAGAACGCGCATTATAGCTTATTTTCCATCAACCGCTTAAATACTGCGTATATGCTGCGCGAAACACGTGCGCACTCTGATGTAAACAATCGCCACGTGTATAAGCATGCGGCCGGTGCGCACTTCTAGTCTAATGTAAACAGTCCTCACATGGAGAAGCAGCATGGTGGAAGGAGGAACGCCACCGCATACAGTCTATGGCCGCCGCCGAACTATCCGGATCCATCCCGCTTCTAAAAGCAGAGCTGCCAACTCGACGCATTCAGCGCGAGACTCTTCACACGATCACGCCACACATCCGTTTTCTCACGCAGAGAAAAATCGCGGAGCAAAGAGGACACGAAGACCGTCAAACAAGACACAGCAGGTTACTTTTGATATGAAACAGGAGAACAATTGTGTCACAGAACGTTACATTTAAACCATTTAATGACCAGCAGCATGTTAGATGACTAAAACAAATAGATAAAGAGGAGTATTTTGCTGAATATGTGCACTGCACTTTTTTACATATTTATTATATTTTTACTTGTGTCATTACATAATTGTTATAATGAAAACCACATTATATTTGATTTAATTAGTTATTTGTAACCTTTAATAATACCAGCTGATAGGGCTCTATATGGTGAATAGCATTTTGTGAGATATTTTTTTTCATGAGAAAAAAATAACATGTGGGCTATCTATTGTAGCCTTCCTAATATTTATCCAAAATTAGTCAATATTGAATCAAGATTTAAATCAAATCCCAAGTATTGAATTGAAATCGTTAAATTTGTGTTAAGCAATAGAAACAGTAGCCTACCAGTCATTGTACCATGTAATCATTGTAACATGTTGTCACCAAACTTAATAAAATTCAGTTTAGTTACCAAATGTTTTGACAATCACAATTACACCTTGTGATGCAAGTTTTATTTATTTTTTACACCCCCCAATCCATTTGTTTCTCATGTGCAATTAAAATATCGTGATAATACCGTATACCGTGATAAAAGCTCACTCAATTAATCGCAGCATGAAAATGTGATACCGGCACATGCCTAAGTCAGACCGGAAGAACAGTGTTTTGTCCCGCGACTACAGCGTCTCACGGTCAGCCAGTTGCCCTGCTGCAAGGGCTCTACAGCCGGAACCGAACAATGTACAGAATTCACTAAGCTAGTCACATCCAAAGCAGTATCTAAAGCCCTTGCACTCTTACTATCCTCAATTAGAGTTTGGATGCGTGTCTCTAGTTCTGAAATCTTCTCCATCAGCCTGACTACTTCCCTGCATTTATCACATGAAAAGCCCTCTGTGCTGACAGAGAAGGCTAATACTATACATGTGATACGAAGTGCAAGTGACAATAAGAGAAGACATGACTCACTGTGTTTGTTGACTGATCCTACTCAACACAGTTGTTTGATGGACTCGTAAAAGGTGTGAGAGAAAAAATAAAGACGGATGGCACGTTAACAGGCTAGCGAATTACTAGTGATAACGATTTAGATTGAAAGTAGCGATGTCAGATTAATGCGTGGTGATGAGCAAGTTATATTTAGCAATATAAACAACAAAGGAATGATAGTAAATAAAGATTCAAAACAGAAAGCTATACGGAGCATACAGACGCAAACCACTCAGCAGCAAGACAGACAGACAGGAGCAATCCATGATAAAGGATTATTAAGGGTATATAAGGGTATGAAGGGTATGATAAGGCCCAAAGGTGTCTTTGGTGGTCAAACAACCCTTGGTATTTTCCTTGTGGGGCTCAAGCTGTGCCCTCTCCAAACCAATCTATCTTTTACAAACTGCCCAAAGTTGACATCTTAAAGGTGCTGTATGTAACTTTTTCACTCTACTAAAGCATAAAAATGCCATAATATGTTTGCATATATTGAGGAAACATGCTAAGTTCACATACTCATTTCTATGAAAAACACTTCTACAGCCAGTTATTTTACTTTGAAATGTGCGTTTCCAGGCATTGTCCATTGCGCTCGTTCCTGTTACGTGTGCTCAAACTGGCTACTCGTGTGAACGTCGTCGAGTCTGAGGAGCAGGTGGTGGGAGAAACAATGATCTCTGATATTTAGAATTGGAATGCAGTACCTATTTCGACCACTAATTGTCATTCTTACAGACTGCACCTTTAAGTGGAATCTTACAAGGGTTTGTTGTTTACAGCGGTGGAGTTGGTTAGTTAGCTTAGACTGGATGCTGCCCACTTCATTTATGGTCCTAGATTGTTCTGTTTGAACAAATCATCTCTGTCCGATCTGCTCTCAGATCCAACACAATTTTATTTTGACTGATCATTCAGCTTTAGTATAAAAGTTCTATATTTAATGCCCATTTTGCTCCTTTCAGAAGACATCGCTGGTTCATCTTCTGATGGAGAAACTGCCTCTACATCCAAAGAGCGACAGACAGTGAAGAGTTTCTCCTGTGGAAAAACATTCATCAAACAGGGTCATTTAGCAAAAAGTGAGAGAAAACGCAAAGAACTGAAAGACTTCACCTGTAAGAGATGTGACATCAGCTTTCCTACCTTAGAAGAGAAGAGACGTCATTCAAAAAAGCACAGCGAGAAGAAGGAGTTTCGCTGCGAACAGTGCGGGAAGGATTTTTTCACCACTCCTTATAATATGAGAGCTCATATAAAGACACACAGTGAAAAGACTTTGCACTGCAGCGAGTGCGACAAGTATTTCCGCACCACACAACATCTTACAATGCATAAGAGAATCCACACTGGTGAAAAGCCGTACAAATGTCCTCACTGCGAGAAGAGCTTCAACCAGAGATCCGCTTTGAAGAGCCATCAACTCACACATAGCAATGAGAGGCCGTATCAGTGCCCCCTCTGCGAGAAGAGCTTCAAACAGGGATCCCATCTGAACAAACATCTACTCATACACACCAATGAGAGACCGTATCAGTGTCCAGTCTGTGAGAAGAGCTTCAAATGCGGAACCAGTCTGAAGAAACATCTACTCACACACACCAGTGAAAGGCCGTATCAGTGCAGTGAATGTGAGAAAACCTTTACAAAATCTAGTTCTCTGAAGTTACACCAAAAAATACATTCTGATGACAGACCATATCAGTGTTCACACTGTGAGAAACGTTTCTATCATTCGACTCACTGGAAATCCCATGAGAGGACTCACACCGGAGAGAAACCGTACCTGTGCTCCTACTGCGGGAAGAGCTTTGCTAGTCCATTTTATTTCAAAGTTCATCTGAGAGTTCACACTGGAGAGAAACCGTATCACTGTAGTGATTGTGGGAAGGGTTTTACTAATTCAAGTAGCTTACAAATACACCAGAGGACTCATACAGGAGAAAAACCTTTTAAATGCTCACTTTGTGACAAGACTTTTGCTCAATCAAGTGCCATGAAGATTCATGAGCGAATGCATACAGGAGAGAAACCTTACCGCTGCTCCATCTGCGGTGAGAGATTCGCTTTTAAATGGGGTTTTCAGACTCACCAGAAGAAACACGCCGCTCCAGAGTCATCATAGCTTCATCATGTCATTAATTTTAGGTCGTCAAAAAAACCCACCTTGCAGTGTTACAGGGACGTTATGGTTGCAAAATACCTAAAACTAGAATGTCCAAAGGAGACCAAACTTAAATCTCTGTGTCTTAGCACCTTATATTAGGCCATATGTAAAAAATCTGGGTGTTTTACTGGACAGTGCATTAAAATGCTCCTATTATGCTATTTTAAAGTTTCCTAATGTTGTTGTGGAGTCTCCTACAACAGGTTTACAACCAATGCACAATCAATGGCTTGAGAATATCCATAATGCACTGTGAGGATTGTGCTGGATAAATTCCTGCATCTATCCAGAAGATGGCGCCTGCAGCTCAATCATCCATCCATTCATTTTCCAAACCGCTGGTCCAATGTGGCTACAGCGTAATATCATACAGGTATAAATAGCTTTTTAATTAATTATTAAATTGTTTAAATAAGGTTTATACGTAATTTCCATGACAGAGTTCAAGATAAATATTTTCATCTCACTACTGGAGCTGCCAGTTTGTTCAGTGTCAAATGATTATTAAACAGCTCAAACTATGCAAAAGCGGCAGCCCTTCCAGTGCACTCAGTGTCTGAAATCACCCACTCGTTTACATTCACTCCTTCAAGTGAACTATATTAGTGGACTAATGTAGGGAATAGTGAATGAGGGTATAGGGGGAGATTTTGAACACAGCAAATGTCTTCAGACTCACTAGAAACTTCCGGGCAAGTGTGTTGGAGCTAAACTGTGCGGGATGTTGGCCCTCCAGGATCAGGATTTAATGCCCCTGTTCTCGAACATTATTAACTGTGTAGAAATGAATCTGTTTCTTTGTGACAACTTTTAATTCATTGTAATGTGCAGATCAGTGTCTGCTGTTGAATTAAAGTGTGTTTATGGGGGAATTAAATCACACTAACAGAATGACGAGGCCTAATTCTTTTAGCAGTTATTTAATACTGAAAAACATGACGGTATGAAATGACTCTTAGTCACTTGCTGAAATGATCCAGACATGGAAATGAAATAATACACTACAGGTACAGTAACGTGTTATAAGGTCACACTATTAGTTTTTGGGATTAACAACTGCATCTACTTACAGGTGTGAATCTTGAAATGTATCGTTCACAAATCAACTTTCAGTAGCGCCTCAAATACTGTCTGTATTAATGTGCAACGGGAGTCAAGCCTGTACTTACCAGTGAAAGTGACCAAAGTAATATCTCAGTTTACAATAAAGCAGTGTAATGCAATTAAAAATTTAAGTTTATTGTGTTTCTCTCTGTTTGTCTCAGGGAGTGTGTGTTTGTGACTGGCCTGCTTCATTTCTTCTGTCCTGTGTTCTGCTGGAGGGGGTGCAGTGAAAACAGCAAAAACAGTAATACTGTGAAATATTATTCCAATTCAAAAATCACTGTTTTCTATTTGAATATTCAAATGTATTTTCAGTCAAATCTCCATTTTATTGGCTTTTACTCCAGTACTCCATATTTAACATGTTTCATATACTCTTTGCAACACTGCATTTCGGTCGTTGCTTTTAACTTACCTAAACAGATACGCATGCCAGTTATGTATCCACCACCTCCAAAACTCCCAAGCTGCTGTCAGATTATGATGTTCCAAGGACACAAGTTTCCTATTGTGAATCAACAACGCTCGATAACAGTTTATGTGATGTGTTAATCACAAAATGTCTTCCCTAACAATTTGACAAAGTAGGCTATTCAACTATCCCGCTTGCTTGCAAGACTCCGTGGCTGAGCAGTGTGCACCCGCTTCCTTATTTGGGTTTTGGGTTGCCAGGTTTTAAGACATTAAGTTTTAGGCTAAATTGAAAGTAAGTAATTGTGAATGTGTAGGGTCTATTTCACACACAATCTGGCAACCTGGGAAATGTCAGACTAACAGAAAAAATGAATGGATCCGTGATTTTAAAATTAAGTTTGATGGTCATGCAAATTACAAAAGAGTTTTTCGGGAGAAATAACAGAACGGGAGGGCGCCGGGAGATGACCTTGAAATACGGGAGAAACTTGGAAAAATGGGAGTGTTGGCAGATATGTGGAGGACAGTATAGCCAAGTGGTGCAAGACCGTAGGAAAGTGACGCAGAAAAGCTGTCTACACCCTTACACTGCAGTACACACTACAGTGTTCAACACCAGTTATAGATGTGTAAACACATGAATAAATCATTTACAACACTTTCTGCATCCCCTAATCTAAAGTGTAAACTATTCATCACTTGTAAATGTGTTACACATCATTCGCAGATACGATTCGTTGATTTTATGCCTTATTGATTCTTGTAAGAACAACTGTCAAATATTTTCACCGTTGCACTGCCAGTGTGAGGGGCCTCATCATTCTTCGCTACACTTCGTGCTCTTGTCACCCGTACCATCCTGCAGGTGGCTGGTTCTGTCTGCTTCCAAAAGGCCATCAGGTGGGCGTGACTTGCAAACCTGTGGGACATAGGTGTTACATTTCATTACATTACATTAAGTGCCCATACACAACATTAGCCGCTTTCCGACCAAGTAGTTACAGGAACTTAGTTCTAGGAACTGTCCACTTCTAAACAGTTCTAAGAACTACTCTCCCCCAAACTCAGTTTTGCTGTTTGCGTTCGCACTGGCCAAGTGGCCATAGGAACTGGTAGGAGGGGTAAGGGAGTGACGCATTTTGATGGCACGACGGACCTTTATTTTGGCGGCGCTGAGAACGCCAGAGCAAACAATGCTCGCATTCTCTGTGTTTATTAGTTGGCGATCTGTCTAACAGTACTGTTTAATATGTTATTAGATAGAACTGTAATAGAAAGTAGACAGTATATTAAAAAAAGTTACTAGCCTATGCCGTGTGGTTGACGTCCAGTGTTGCTAGCTGGGCAGATAAACATAATCATGTTTGGCTTGGTCCCCGCAAAGTTGCGTTGGATTTTCTCTTCAGCATAAAGGTTTAGAGACCCATCTATCACTGTTTTCCATGTTTGTATAGTTAGTTTCTGGATTAAATATATAGGCTATAATCTGTGTGTTTACATTCTAGCTGTTTTAAAAATGGCGGGTGCTGGTGCTCCGCGTGCGTTCGGTCAATCAGCGTACACTAACGTCACGGGTAGTTCCTATAGTGCTGGTTTAGACCCTACTCTGAAGTAGGACCTAAATTAGTTCCTACAAATGGAGTTCCTAGAACTAAAATCGTTCCTAGTTCCTGCGGTGCGAACACGCCGACATCCGGGTACTTTAGCCAATAGTTCTAGGAACTGTGAAAAGGTTCCTCCGGTCGGAAAGCGGAGCTATTAAACTGCAAGCATGTTAGCATCCGTATTGACAGTTACTGTAAACATCCTGGAACCTTTAGGCACTAAGGTCAGAAACTGGACCACACACGTCAGTCCTTTTGCTTACTGCTCTTCTCAGTATTTTAAAATACAATGCACTAGTAGATAGATCTAGATAGTTTTAGATAGATACTTTTCTCATCACATGGGAAATTCAAGGTTTCCAGTAGCTTACAACAACACACATCACACACGCAACATTTAAACAGATAGGCTTAATAATACTAATCAATGTTGAAAGCTCTAAAACGTCTATATTAAACACAGTGGACATTTTAATTTACCTTGTGAAGAACCTTATGTCATCATCTGATCCAGCAAACCGCTCCAAGCAGAACTTGTTGCTGATAGATATCTCCTCTATTAGGTTTCGGAGTCTTGCTATCTCTTCATGAAGTTCTTCAATGCGGTTAAGAGACATATCCAGCGCAGCAGGTTCACTACTGTCGCAGTAGTCATGGTCAGGAGGATAGTCCAATTCCACAGATGGATCGTGCATGGTTTCTGTATTGGGACGCTCGGTCCTTTCCCAAACTCAGGGCCGTGGGGCTGGCAGACTGAAATTGTTCCATTGAAAAAGCACTGGAACAGCTCCCTTCTTTAAACGTCTGCGCCCAGCTGGAGTCGGAGGCTATCACGTCTTCACTTTGAAAGTGTCGGCTGCAGACTCGTGTGTTCGTTGTAAGAAACTTGTCTCGTCGGATGTTAATCACCCACCGTTTATGTAATTCAATGTCTTTGGGAAAAGTAAAAAAACGAACTGAAGAATTGAACGTTGCAGACACTGTGCATTGCGGAACACAGCAGTGGTGGCTAGAAGAGCTGTCTTCCCGCCTTTGAAAGGACAATTTCGTACGTTTACATGTCATCACGTTATCAGTCAAGATGAAGCACGAGTAAAAACATTAACATAAACAACACAACAACGACGAAAATGAACAGTTTTGGGTGTTTTGACGACAAGCATTCAATGGTAGCATAGATAGCACTTCACTCTACAATAACCGGATGTTTACAACCATCCTGATATTTAACCGGAAATTAGTGATGTCTGGTTTGTGAACGAATCGTTCTTTTGAACCGGTTCTTTTTAGTGAACTGGTCGAACCAGTACACTAAATCGGACTGAATCGTTCGAAACAGTTCAGCGCTGATCCACAAGTTACTAAAGTTACTCACTTTCGGACATGCCTGAGCAGGGCCTGAAATTAACACCCGACCACACGCCAAATGCGGGTGAATTCTGCAATTGGCGGTTAACACTGTCGGTTAACACTGTCAATTGGCTACCTACCAATGTGGCAGGTAGCCAATGAGAATCGACCCTTCGCGGGGAGTTTGATTGACGGCGATCTGGCCAATCATAATCCGCCTTTTTTTGTCCGACAAAGCAGTCAGGAGAGTTCAAGGTTGGATGATTTGAACTTGAAAAAAACGGAGTGTACTGAGTAGACCTACTACTGACATCTTTCCGCAGTTAAAACTACATTCCTTCTTATGTTCATTCATGTTTATTTGATGCTATAAATTAACTAGAAGGAAGAGATGATCGGTTCACGAGCAGCTTTAACTGAGGCACCACAGCGATCTGTCAAGACACATTACAGAGCCACAAAACGGTATTGTCTAAATTTCTTTAAAAATTACCAAATTTTAACGCTGAGACTTTGTTTAATATCAAAAGTAACCTGGACTGTCTTGTCTGTCAGCGTCTCTGCTGCGCGATGTGTTTTTCATTGCGTGAGATCATGGTTTGGCGTGAGCGCGGTGTAGCTTGTCGGACATAGCAACAGTAACTAAAGGGGCCGGGTCTTTGCGTTTTTTTTGCAACTGTTGTTCTTTGACATTTAAATGAAGTCAGCCATTTCGTTGTCAATTAAACAACAATAAATCTAATAATTGCACTTAGTGTTAGGTACGTGCCACCTAATATGGCCTAATAGTCCTAGGAAAGCAACTATCTGTCATTTTACATTGCAGTCATTTAAATGTAAGTACAGTATTTATTATAGCTGTGTGTCATAATACAGTAGTGGAATATGGTCGCCTACTGTTGTGTATAGGGGAAAAAGTAGAGGAATTACTATGATCAAAATACATTTTCGACCCTTCTTTAGCAAGCTAAACATTTTATGACCATATATTTTGTCATATATTTTACATTACATGTTATAAATGTAAATATATTTCACACTTACTCATATATTTTTGTTATATTTCAGAATATATTTCAAAATGATAAATATAAGTGAACAACGTCAATGTATTTGGAATACATGCCACATATATTTTTGACACTTTAAAATATATTTACATATATTTCTTTTGTGTATGGGTAGTAAGGTTTCAGCAGTTCTCAGCTCAGCACACACAGGCCTATGTCAAGAACTGGTTGTTGCAGCAGTTCTCGAATCACCAGTACAGAGCCGAGAACTGTTTATTTTGGACACGTTCGATATGGAGAACCGATGAGCAGGAGAGACTGCGCATGCTTGAAAGCACTGTCTCTGAACCGAACTTTCTTTTGGTCAACTGATGCTGTGCTGATTCCATAGACTGTAAAAAATAGGCTGATACTTGATAGCAAGCACAGTCGGGCCGATTCCGGCTGAAACGCGTCACTGTTGGCTCACTGTCGGCACCGGTGAACAGATAATGGGCCAGATCCGTGCCGACTGTGCATAACACATCTGGCTGACAGACGGCTTTTTCTGTATGGGCCAGTATCAACTGAAAGCCAGTATGCCAGTCGTGCTGGCTGACAGACGACTTGTTAATATAAAATGTATAACTATAATTTGTCTATATGCAGCATCAGCATTTCCAAACAGCCGATTTGTAATGCATTCCTTACCCAATACAGATCCTTGCACAGAATGAATGAATAAATTAATAAATAAATAAATAAATAAATAAATGGGCTACATGCATTGATGAAGTAAAAAAAGTACAAACCTTACAAATAAACTGAGAGGCACATTTATGCGGTTGACAGACATAACACAGTATGTGGCCCGCCATTGGAACTGACGCAGCCAGTTGTCATGCAGTTTTGGCGGTAATTCTACAATATTATGCGTCAGACGGACACTATACAGTACACGGCCCGATTCTGCTAAGCGACTATCGGCCCACTATCTGTGGAACGGCCACTATACGACTGTCATCATCGATTTGAATCCTGCAGCGCGCGAAACTCGCTCACTTGGACATCATCACAGGTAAGTGGAACATTGATTGCATTTGATGTTTAACTTGCACAATCAAAACGTTTGGAAAGTTTTTTTTTGTTATCTAGTTAAAATATTGTATTATCCAGTAAGTTACTCGCAAGGTATTAGTAAGCATATTTTAATGGTTATGAAGCAAGCTAGTCACACGCAGGAACATTTAGCTATTATTTGACGTCAAAACAAACAATTCAGGCAAGGAAGACACTGCTTAGCAAGTATTATCCACCTAAGTCTGTCACGATAATTTAATAACCATCTGATCGCGATTTTTTTGATTATTGCACTCTTTTAGGCCTAAGTTACAAGGCTTAGGGGGAGTAAAAAAAAAATTAGACAGCACCTTGTTAAAGTTTTCGGGCACTAGTAATCAAAGCAAATAGCTTAATTTTATGGGACAGAAAAATATTTACATCGTTAAATTAAAGTCGATAGAAACTCACGTTCCATCGAGCTCTTCTTCATCATTGTTCGTTCAGCATTCAAAACAGCCCATCACGTCATTACGACATTCAGCAGCACGAAATTTGATATATTCCCATTATAATGCTTGATCGGTCGATAAAGGAATGTGAATTTGCATAAAATGATTAGTTTATTGCTGTTTCTCACACTCAATCACTACCGGTTGTCTGTGTTATACTAATTGGGCATCATGTGGATATCTGGAATTTATAACTGTTTAGAAATAAATGATCAATAAACTGTTGGGACAGATTTACACTAGGATTTGTTAGCTCAACATCTCTTCTGCCGTGAACTTTTAAACGCGCACTTGCGCAGCGCTGCGCACAGTGACTCCATGTTGCTTTAAGCACATCATTCTGCACCCGGGCTGTGCATAAACTGTGTGTGCCGTTCTGTTTTGAAGCATTTCATATTATCATAGTTTTGCACACTGAAAGATTATTCAAAGATTATCTTGTTCTTGTTGTATCTATCATATACCGTTGCCCAATTAAAAATCTGCACAATACTTTTAAAATAAACATCTTCTAATTTTATACTCTCTGTGTGTGTGTGTGTGTGTGTGTGTGTGTGTGTGTGTGTGAATCTTTACATTCATATACAATAATATAAATTGTTTTTCATGAATGTATTTTATAAGAATACAAATAGTAATTTTTATTAACATCTTAGATTTGATAAAATTACTGTGCACTTAAGACTTTTCAAGAATTACTTTTGCTGCTCTATACTCACCTAGTTTAATAAATTAATTTGCCATAGCTTATAATAATATGTTTTTATTCATTTGTTGTTTTTCTCTATAATAAAGTAGTGTATATTTAGTGGATTCTGGACCGTGTAACAAATAAAAGAGTGACCATTAGTCCCACAAACACAGATGTAGATATTCTATAGTGATTTGATTTCTATAGTGATTTTTTTTTTTTTACACACACACGTGAATGATACATTTATTGCCTTTTCTGTGATTGGGCAGTATTTTGTGATTGTTTCAGTTAGTATGAATTAATATGAGAGACAGAAAGAGAGAGATTTTTATACTAGTGCAACATTTTTAATGTTGATTTCTCATTTATCTGTTTCCCTAGGTTGGAGAAAGAAAACGGTTTCCCTAGGTTGGAGAAAGAAAAACTTAGGTAAAAACATGGATAGACGCAGTCTTAGAAAATGAGCAGTGAAACGTGTGAGTTCTATGTTTGATTCGTTTCAAGATGAGTTACAGGCCTGTGGAGCTGCAGAGAACGCTACAGTGAGTGTCTGTAATTCAGCTGAATACCAAGATCAGGGTGACCAGGGAGAAATTTCTGACATTGAAGATGATTCTCAGCGTGATGATGACATAGAAAATGTCAGTGTATCACTAACTGAGCCTTTGTGTGACTGGGCAGTTCATTTCAGGGTATCTTTAGTAGCTTTGACTGCACTTCTGGCCATCTTGAGAGTTCATCATCCTTTTCTACCAAAGGATGCTAGAACTCTTCTCAATACCACTACTTCTTACAACATCCAAACTGTAGCTGGTGGCACTTACCACTACTTTGGCATTTTGAAAGCTTTTTCAAAAAGCATGGACCGGGTCTGGTCTCACATTCCAAGCAGACATGAATTCAAATTGCAGCTGCATGTAGATGGTTTGCCTTTGTTTAAGAGTTCTTCGGTTCAGTTCTGGCCAATTCTTGGCTTGCTACAGGGTGTTGTGAAGAAGCTAGTTGTCATTGCTCTATTTTGTGGTACCTCAAAGCCAAGTTGTCTGGGTGAGTATTTAAAAGTTCTTGTCAGTGAGTTACAAGTGCTAAGCAAAGGATTCCTTATAAAGGGGAAACAGTGCTTCTTGAAGGTCACCTCGGTCATCTGCGATGCTCCAGCAAGAGCTTTCACCAAAGGAACAAAACTTCACAATGGTTACTCAGGTTGTGACAAGTGTGTCCAAACAGGCATTTATCTTAAACATAGGATGACATTTCCAGAAGTCAACAGCCCACAGCGAACCGATCTTTCTTTTGAAATGATGTCAAATGAGGACCATCATGTCACAAAGTCACCATTAATTGATGTAGGTATAGGCATGGTGTCATGCTTTCCTCATGATTACATGCATCTTGTAGTCTTGGAGTGGTATGCCGACTGTTGGATTTGTGGATTGCATCAGGGCCCTTACTCTGCCGCTTGTCTTCTCATCAGATGAACCTTATCTCTAGTGAACTTGTAGGCCTGAGACGTTTCATTCCCATGGATTTTGCTCGTAAACCCAGGGGGCTTTCAGAAAGGCTCAGGTGGAAAGCCACAGAGTTGCGACAGTTCTTGTTGTACACAGGGCCAGTGGTTCTCCAAAATGTGTTGTTGGCTTCAGTCTACAACAACTTTATGTTGTTATCTGTTGCCATTTTCATCCTTGCAAGTCCTTCATTGTCTGCAGATCTTCACGACTTTGCACACACATTGCTTGTGTCATTTGTGACACATTTTGGTGAATTGTGTGGTCCTGAATTTGTTACTTACAATGTTCATGGGCTTACCCATCTTTCTGGGGATGTTCGAATACACGTGAATCTGGACCTAATATCTGGATTTCCATTCAAGGATTATTTAGGTAAGTTGAAAAAGATAAGAACCCCGCACCATCCACTGGCCCAGGTTATTCGGCGAATCTCTGAAATGGATCCTTTTACAGGAAATGATGAATCGTCACATGGAAAGAGAAAGTTGCAAAAGGAGCATAGCCGTGGCCCAGTTCCACCCTCCATGATGGGTCTACCCGTACTTCAATTCCAGGAGCTTGTCATAGGTGGTACCAAAATTAATGTATCAAGCGAGGCAGACAGATGTGTAAAGATTGGTGGCTCCATTGCTTTGGTTGACAATGTCCTCCAGTCTCAGGACAAGATATATATTGTCTTCAGGGAATATGAATTAATGGAACCGTTTTTTGAGTATCCTCTGAATTCTTGTGAGCTGGGTATCTACCTGGTTGGCAAAATCTCATCAAGCCTGAAAATCATTCAGTTGTTTGATCATGTTGAGAAATATGTGAGGTTACCAAAACAAGATAAATTTGTTGCAGTGCCACTACTGCACTTGTGTCAATGATTTAATTTAGCCCTTTTTTCTTGGTCAGCTTTGAAGTGAAAGGAGAAACTGAATAAAAGCTGCTGGTTCCAGTGTTCCTGTCATCATAATTATTATTATTATATTCAGTTTTTTTATCAGTTTCCTTTGTTCTTAGATTCTCTGTCTGGACCTAGAATCTCGGTTCGTTTGATTAGTCATTTCATTCGCCTGTTATCATATAATTAGCTAAGTTCTCTGGTGTATAAATACTTCGTGTTTGGCTCAGTTCAATGTTGGTCATCTTCAGTATTAAGTTGGTTGTGTTTATTTCTCCTGTGTATTCCCAGAGCCAATGCAAACTGCTCAGTCCATCTCAGAGCTGGGTGCGGACCTCTGCCTAATTAGATCTGTGGTCTCCAGATCCACTCCCCTGCCGAGCCCCCACCCTTGAGTCTTCACCCTTCATGCCGGTTCTGTCCGGCCATCTGGGTGATCCGATTCCATCCGGAAATCCTCATCCTTCTATGTCCCTGCTTGATTTCCTGGTCCCATCTCCTTTTTTTGTCCATTTTGTCAAGTTGCTCGTATCCATCTGTCCCACTGGTGCCGTCCTGCTCCTCTGCTCTGCCCCAGCCACTTGCTCCATGCAGCTATCCGGTGCTGCTTCGGGCTTTCCATCCACCCGCTCGACTAGAGGTTGAGTCCCCGGCTTCATATCAGGCCTCTAGGCCCTTGTCTCCACCTCGGCCTGTCAGCCTGGCAGCTCTGCGCTCCCTCGACTCCACAATGGTTCGTCAACCCTGGGACTCATCCCGGCTCCCTCTTCCCTCCGGATCAGCTGTCATCGCTCTGCCTCCAGCTGCGCCTCGACCCTCCACGCCTTCGGCTCCACCGGGCTTCTTCCCTCTAGCTTCTTTGTTGTCCTCACTCCCTCCGCCTCGGGCTCGCGAACCAGCAGCTCCACAGTGGGCTTCCAGGCCCTGGATATTGCCAAATTTCTATTCTAAAGAGATTTCTAAATAACAATGCCCTTGCCACACTTGTATTTACAAAAATATTTGGTTTTGATTTAAAAAAATAAATCCTAAAAGAAAATTTGGGCATAAAATGGGGTGGAAACATGCATATGTGCCAAAATATGTTTATATTTGTGTATATGCTTATCAAAACTAGATTTTGTTCTAACAGATATGTTTAAGTTAGTAGAGTTTTCCGAAACGAGGGAGGTGGAGCTGGTCCCAGGCATTTGGGTCGAGAATGGTCAGTGCTCTTGGCCTAAATCATTAAGGGGCATGGCCCTCTACATGGCCATCAAAAACATGATGGCTCCCAACCAAGACTGGGACCGGTGGGAGGTGCGAACAATGTTTTCTACAGGTAAATTTTTTTGCCATTTTAGTGTATACATGACCACTGGCTAAGTTACATTATTACACGACCCTCTGGAATGTGTGACATTGATTGGTCCATTGCAGCATTTGATCGAGCAAGTGGTTCATTATTAGATTATATTGTCCAACAGCAGTATAACTGACCGTTGTTAGGCTCAACAATGTGTTTTGTATGCTGTTTGTAAAATTATTAGCCTGAGTCTTGCAAAGTAATACATTTTTTCCTCCTTAAATTGAACTTTTTTTTTTTACAGACAGTTAGGAAGAGGGCAGGAGGAAGGCCAAAGAGGCAGAGACCTGGTCAGATCTCCAGTCCAAGGCAGAATTGTCTGGCTAAAGACCACCTAGGCGTAAAATGTATGGATATTTTTTCAGCACATTACTATTCCTTGATGCTTTCATGCTGTATTTTAAGCAATATTTATCATGAAACATTGTAGAATTTGTCAATATAGTTGATTTCATTTTGATCAATTTTGTTTTTTATTAAAATAGCAAGAATGTCCGTATTGGTCCACCTGGAGGTCAGGAGGAGTGTCTGTTAGACTCTGAGGATGAGTCTACCCCACCACCCAAACAAAATGTGCCATCTGCCCCCACTATACACTTCCCTACAGTGACCCCAAACACCAGTTTCCCCTCTGATCCCACCACCACTATCACCAGCACCACATGGCACATTTTCTGACATGATCCAAAACAAATAGCACATGGTCAAATGCGGAAGTGGTGGTTAAAGCGTTACTTATAGCCATAGACTGTAGGGGAGAGTGGGGTGATTTGTGCCAGGGGGAAAGTAGTTCCACCCCTTGTTTCTGGAAAACCATAGAAGAAATTGGTCATGTGACCACATACTTTTGAAAAGCAATCAATTTTACTCATCCTCCAAAGAAGGAGAGACACATGGCATGAGAGTTAAGCACATTTTAGTGCAAAAAACTGTTTTTTCCCTTTCAAAGTAAAATTTCTATGATTAAGGTTTTTGATTGTAGTTTCTGAACAATTATAGACAAGTTTGAAAACATTTCACACATGTTTTAGTGCTTTAGTAGGCTACACAATGAGTCTATACAGTTAGCATGATGTTAGCTCTTAACTGCTGGATCATGCTAGTTTTTCAGACTTGTGGGTCTGGGGTGATTTGTGCCAAAGGGCCTGGGTTAAGTTGTGCCAGATCCAGACCACCTAGACCTACATACTCAAAGGGGATAATCTTGAGAAGTGAGGAGATGGGCATGCCTCATCATTGTTTTACTTGGGCCTGCCTGCTATTTGTTTAATTTAGCTAACACTGATTTCTGTTTTGAGTTTGCACTATGTTATTAAAGAGAAGTTTTATTCCGTTTTTAAGTGGCCTATGTCACAATAGGATGTTTAGAAATTAGCCTAGTCACTTTATTCTTATATGTTACATAATTGACAGACAGCGCTATGTCAACAGGCATCTATTGCCAAAGCCTTTTTGCCTGAAATGATTCACAAATATCATATTGTGTTGCTATGGTGCTCTAAATGGTTGCTAGGGCGTAGCTTGATAGCTTCACAATGATCCTGAGAGACTGATTGGTCGTCTGAGTAAAATGAGCCCGCCCCCTTGTCTCTATGACACTGTGATCCAGAGTTATGTTCAATACAAAATCCCTATGCAATTGACCATAGTAGGAAAAACGCATGCTATGGTATTCCAGGGTGACAATATCTAAATAAACCTTAAATGAGTAATTTTGTATTGAATTTATATTGCTTTCATATAGCATTACGGTTCATAACATTAAAATGTTCTGTTTTACTTCAGAAATCACTGGCACAATTTACCCCCAATGTATTCCCCCAAAGGCACAACTTCCCCCGCACCAGGGGCAAGTTGTGCCATGAGACCACTTTTTTTCCAAGAGCTATATTTCTGAAACAATTTATTTCAGATACAAAGTTATTGTTCTCAGGGATGCACCACATCCTGAAATACATGTACATCGTTAAGTTGAAGGCATTACGGCCATGGCCTCACTTTAAAGTAAAAACTGGCACAACTCACCCCACTCTCCCCTATGGTTATAGCTGTTATGGATCACGATTACTCTTTGGCGAGTATTGAAGTGCCAACAAAACGAAAGCGTCCATATTCGGATACACGCGGAGTCACGGACTGTGTGACAAACGGAGGAATAAAACCCGGATAAATATCGGCAGGCGTTTTCGAGATGGAGAGAGCTGCGCGACAATAGGCTTGTTTGAGATGCGCCTTGCCTCGCCTGAAATGTAGGCGAGAGTAGGCGGCTGCAGTGAGAGGAGGAGTGAAAAAAGCGCAGGCAAGCCGGACAGTTCTCTCTTCTCGCAGTGGATCTGACACCTGCGAGATCAAAGACGGATATCGCGGGATTCACGGGATTCACGCTCGTGCACAGTGTTGCTAATAAATTGGATGGAATTTAAGTTCTGTTGCTTTTATATGAAAATAAATATAATGAACAAGACACCCAAAGTAGCCTACTTAAAAAAACAACAACACATG
Organism: Rutilus rutilus; assembly: GCF_951802725.1. NCBI lineage: Eukaryota > Metazoa > Chordata > Actinopteri > Cypriniformes > Leuciscidae > Rutilus > Rutilus rutilus. The sequence continues at coordinate 57,617,402 of NC_140210.1, forward strand.
TCTGTATTAAAGAAAAAAAGACTGATAAACATGTATTTGGAATGGAATTAAATGTTTGTTTTTTTAAATAAAAATTACATTGCATAAACCATAGTGACTGTTAGATAGTTTGGGAATATTCACACATAACGTATACACATAAAACATGATATCAGAGTTTTAAAATCAAACATTTTAAAAGAGAACAATACATCACGGTTGTTTAAACCAATGAACATCAAGCTGTGTCGTCAGCAAGTCGTTTCCCATCATGCTTTTGATCAGCGCAGTCGGTGGAGAGCAACTGCGCTCGACTGCAGAATCCGACAGGTGCGCCTTGCGGTCGCGAGAGTTTTTGACATACGTCAGCATGACATCAGAGCAAGGCGGGCCGCACTCGGACACATTTCTAACCGGCATGCATCTCGCGCTGATCACCGGTGATCGATTCTGCGCAGATTTTGCTCATCTCAAACAAGCCTAATCTTGGACTTGACAGAGACTCTGCTCTTGCGAGTGTATTGATAGACAGGTAAGACATGCAACTGTCAATAATAGCACTTATAAACAAAGTTATATTGCTCTTTGTACTTCGGTAAGGCTTTTTATCACGTGTGGTGACCGAGATTATGGCAGTACAATTAAATACAATCGGATATGTTGTTAAAAAATATATATTTAGTCATTACTTGCAAATGTTCGTTCAAATTTACTTTTAGATATTGGTTTGAACACGTTAAACAACACGGCATTAACCATAAAAACGTAAAACTGCACAACATAAACCAAACAAATCATTTGACAAATAGCTGTGTGTTGTAACGGGATAATATAGCATAACATTTCACGTTCCTTGCAGTTCATTAATTATGATGACATAAAATAATACGATCAGACATACAGGTAATACAAAAACGAATAAATTACCTCATCCGTGATCATGATTCATTAATTCCATTTAGATGCATCGCTAGATGGTGAAAACGCATTAAAAAACGACATCTCCCATGTCACCTCCTTCATAGCGTCATCAAGCTTCGCCTTTGTTATTGTTGGAAACTGCGCCCTCTTGTGGTCACATACAAAAGTTACATACTGGAGCTTTAATATTAAATATTAAGTATATAAATATTCTTATGCAAGAAGTTGCAGGAGTTTCACTATCAGATGCAAAATTTATGAGAGGAGAGTTTTTAAATGAATCACAACATGATTTACTAAGACTATTTGCGTCATTGTTGTTTAGTGGCCAAAAAAAGCATGTTAAACCAGCTGCCAATTTGCGCTGCTCTTAGAATAGAATAGAATAGAATCAGGCATTTATATAGCGCTTTCATATGTACTACTGTACACCCAAAGCGCTTTACAATCATGTCAGGGGATCTCTCCTCAACCACCACCAGTGTGCAGCATCCACTTGGATGATGCGACGGCAGCCACAGTACAACGGCGCCAGTGCGCTCACCACACACCGGATATAGGTGGAGAGAGGAGAGAAAGTGATAGAGCCAATTCAATGTAAGGGGATTATTAGGAGGCCATGATTGGTAAGGGCCAATGGTGTGTGGCCATGACACCGGGGTTACACCCCTACTCTTTACGAGAAATGCCATGGGATTTTTAATGACCACAGAGAGTCAGGACCTCGGTTTAACGTCTCATCCGAAGGACGGTGCTCTTTGACAGTATAGTGTCCCCGTCACTACACTGGGGCGTTAGGACCCACACAGACCACAGGGTGAGCACCCCCTGCTGGCCTCACTAACACCTCTTCCAGCAGCAACCTGGTTTTCTCAGGAGGTCTCCCATCCAGGTACTAACCAGGCTCAGCCCTGCTTAGCTTCAGTGGGCAACCAGTCTTGGGCTACAGGGAGATATGGCTGCTGGCTAGATTGCGTTGGTCATTATGGAAATGAATTGGCGAATCACTGCTGAATTTCACCAACATACAGAAAAAATGTCATATTTACACAGGTTTATATTTTTGGAATGTCGACGTTCTAAATTTACTAAAAAATCTTTTTTGGAATTGCTCTCACACTAATTTGTCCTGTTTAGTAAATCTGTCCCTAAGGATGCAGATGTATTTTTTTTGTTTTGTTACTTTTTATATATTTTTTTCAAAATCATGAACTTCTTTATTATAGCCATGTTGAAGGAAGTGTTGACAAAAGTAGAGATGGTGCTGGACCAACAAACAACCATCCCAAGACTGCTGCAACTGCGGGAGGCCCAGGTGCAGCCTTTAGGTATTGAGGAAGGTTCCCATACACTAAAGAAATATATTGAAATATATTTTAAAGTGTCAAAAATATATGTGGCATATATTCCAAATACATTGACGTTGTTCACTTATATTTATCATTTTGAAATATATTCTGAAATATAACAAAAATATATGATGTTAACTGTGAAATATATTTACATTTATATCATGTAATTTAAAATATATTACAAAATATATGGTCATAAAATGTTTAGCTTGCTAAAGAAGGGTCGAAAATGTATTTTGATCATAGTAATTCCTCTACCTTTTCCCCAATACACAACAGTAGGCGACCATATTCCACTACTGTATTATGACACACAGCTATAATAAATACTGTACTTACATTTAAATGACTGCAATGTAAAATGACAGATAGTTGCTTTCCTAGGACTATTAGGCCATATTAGGTGGCACGTACCTAACACTAAGTGCAATTATTAGATTTATTGTTGTTTAATTGACATCTTTCCTGAAGTCATTTAATGCACTGTGAACTAAATGAAATTGAACATTTTTATTAACTAACATTAACAATGGTTATTAAATGCTGTAATAATATATTGTTCATTGTTAGTTTTACGTTAGCTAATGCATTAAATAATGTAAAGACCTTATTGTATAGATTTACAACATGATCTTTGAAATACAGGCTTGTTTGAAACAGCACACAAGAGTCAAGTACTCGCCCACTGCTGTATAAAAAGGCATCTGTTGGAATTAATGCAATTAACACTCAGTGATGGAATTTTTTTATATATATATATACATATTCAGTGACTGAACGCCAGAAAACGTCTATATTCCACAGTTCCTTTTAGTGTAAATGAATCATCATTTTGTATATATCTCCATCATTTGGTTATGGTCATAATCTATTTTCCATGATGATCAAGTTTGTATTTTTTTAATGGCACCTCTGCATAACCATTTGTTTAATGTTTATTATTAAAGGGATACTCTAGCGAAAAATGAAAATTCTGTCATCATATACTCACCCTCATGTTGTTTCAAACCTGTATGAATTTCTTTCTTCTGCTGAACAGAAAGGAAGATATTTAGAAGAATGTCAGTAACCAGACAGTTTTAGATACCATTGACTTCCATAGTAGGAAGAAATACTATGGAAGTCAATGGTATCTAAAACTGTCTGGTTACTGACATTCTTCTAAATATCTTCCTTTCTGTTCAGCAGAAGAAAGAAATTCATACAGGTTTGAAACAACTTGAGGGTGAGTATATGATGACAGAATTTTCATTTTAAAGTGAACTATCCCTTTAAGGCTTGTTTAGCTTGTTTATCTGCTCTTTCATTGATCATAATGTTTATATAAGTGGGAACCCAAATAAATACATCTCAGTTTCTTTATTTTTTAGCGTATTGTCACTTCTCCATAAAATAACCCCTGATGATTTCTGAATCTACCTGTTTTGAGGCTACACAAGACAGACTGAGTCGCCACAGATTAGAACTATGTTTTATACACACACTGGCCGGCCAAAACATATAATCGCTGTTTGGATTTAAATAGTCAAATCCTTAAGAGTCTATGATTGTATCATTATTGCAGTGATTATTATATGTTTTAATTATATGTTTGGCAACAGCTCTTCTAACCCTAATTGATGGAGTGTGTAGCTTTTCATTTCTTAAACAACCATCTAGGAAGACAAATCATGGCCATATTCCAGGATGACAATGTCAAGATTCATCAGGCTCAAATTGTGAAAGCTCTGAATCCAGAGCTTAAATTCATTGAAAGTCTTTGGGATGTGCTGGAGGAGACTTTACAGAGCGCTGGACTCTTGCATTGTCCATACAAGATCCTGACCAAAACTGATGCACCTCTTGATGGAAATAAATGTTGTGATGTTATTTCCATTTAGATGTGCATCAGTTTTAGTTTGAGATCTTATATTGACAGAGTCCAGAACTCTGTAACTGAGTGGTGTCAGTTCATTACGGAAACTTCTAATGGTCATCTACTGGTCAAACAGTTGAAGTGCAAACGTCTGATTCTTCAACATGTAGATTTTGAAACAACATATTAAGTCGACAACATGATCATAAGAAGTCGAAGATATTCTAAGCACAATCCAGTCCAATCTGATAGAGTTCAAAAAATGCTGCTAAAACACTGTTGTTATCTCTATGTCTAATGTTAACATTCATATCATCTTCCTTTCTTCATTCACATAAAATTGTGTACACATAAAGTCATATTCACTGTAAAGATGCATGGGAACAAAAGTGATCAAATTAATTGAATGCCTCTTACAGTTCATTAATTAATGAGCAAACTGAAAGTACATATAGTTTGATCTGGGGTTTTGTCAGACTGAACTGTGTGATGGATACAGGACACAAAACACTGCATATTTGCAATAAAAACATTGCCGTAACGGTACATTTGGAGGAACCGGTTAATGCACTTTTGTCTCACACACAATCCTGAGAAAACGGAAGGATCTCAGTAACTTTCAGTGACTTGCTCAAGCATTGCTCAAACCACAGCTCTTATTATGGTTTCACCGGCCTCATGTGACACTTATACACTCTCTGACATCTGAAGCATGAAGAGCTGCTGAATATCTCTCTGATTTCCAAACCTTATCTGTATGTCCTCTGCTGTATTTTTGTGTCATATGAAATAGTGTGTCTCCTCTCTACAGTCAAGAGATGAAAGCTGCTGGAGTTTCTTCACACAGAGTATCTCTAGAAGAGTAAAGACTGTCATACACACAGTGCCAGTCAGAGTCAGTGTGTTCGTAACCCTGAAACGATGCCCTCACTCTTTAAACCTTTCTAGCAGAACAGTTTCACTGTAAACAGACAACATACGTTCATTTAACGTTCATTTAAAAGAACATTTATATGTATTACTTTTTATGCTGACAACAGGCCAACAGTATATAAGGTGCTACATTTATTAATGTGAAAGGTAACACTTTAAAATACGGATCCTTCGTTAATGAATAACTACACAGGAACAAATGAGTAACACAATGTTAACAATCTAGTAACTACAGTTAACTAACAAGTAACTCTGATTAACGAATTAGTAAGTAATAGCACACAGATTTAAGTGGTAGTTCACTATTAACTAATCAATAACTACTATTTTTTAATACTTCCCAGAGAACTACTGAATTTTTTTACAGATTTAAGTGGTAGTTCACTAATAACTAATCAATAACTACAATTTTTTAATACTTCCCAGAGAAGTAATGAAAAAAATTCACAATTCATGCAAAACTTAATAACTAATGCAGGAAAAATTACTAGCACTAGATGAACATTACTGCTAGATACTGTACACTAATTATCAATATGTAGTAGCGTAGCAGACTTATGATTTGGGAAAGCTGTCAATAATTAGCCTATGCACTGCTGTCTTTTAGAGAACTATTCATAAACTAAATAATTTTTAAGAATTGTTTTTATAAATGCACTTGTCTGGAACACTTACCCTGTGGCCGATTTTCCGGCATTCCTCTGGACTGGCTTTGAATAACTAGACTCATCATGGTGAGTACTGGAACATACTGAGTCATCAGCCATCCAAATACCAGTTATTTTATTATTTAACCTACCTCTCAAAATTGTTTTTATGTATGTCTCTTTGTTCATATATATATATATAAATATGTGTGTGTATATATATCCTGTGAATGATTAGATGATTCTACCCTTTCGGGTTGGCTCTTCATTAGTAACTACAGCATGGAATCATGATAACTAGTAATGACTCAAGTGTTAATGCATACCTCTATAGGAACTACTAATTATTTGGATCCGTATTCTAAAGTGAAGATCATGTTAACTAACTAGTAATGACTCAAGTGTTACTACATACCTCTATAGGAACTACTAATTATTTGGATCCGTATTCTAAAGTGAAGATCATGTTAACTAACTAGTAATGACTCAAGTGTTACTACATACCCCTATTTGGATCCGTATTCTAAAGTGAAGATCATGTTAACTAACTAGTAATGACTCAAGTGTTACTACATACCCCTATTTGGATCCGTATTCTAAAGTGAAGATCATGTTAACTAACTAGTAATGACTCAAGTGTCTCAAATGACTCAAGCTATAATAAAATAACTGGTATTTGGATGGCTGATGACTCAGTATGTTCCAGTACTCACCATGATGAGTCTAGTTATTCAAAGCCAGTCCAGAGGAATGCCGGAAAATCGGCCACAGGGTAAGTGTTCCAGACAAGTGCATTTATAAAAACAATTCTTAAAAATTATTTAGTTTAAAAGACAGCAGTGCATAGGCTAATTATTGACAGCTTTCCCAAATCATAAGTCTGCTACGCTATTACATATTTATAATTAGTGTACAGTATCTAGCAGTAATGTTAATCTAGTGCTAGTAATTTGTCCTGCATTAGTTATTAATTAGTTTTGCATGAATTGTGAATTTTTTTCATTATTTCTCTGGGAAGTATTGAAAAATAGTAGTTATTGATTAGTTATTAGTGAACTAACACTTAAATCTGTAAAAAAATTCAGTAGTTCTCTGTGAAGTATTAAAAAATAGTAGTTATTGATTAGTTAATAGTGAACTACCACTTAAATCTGTGTGCTATTACTTACTAATTCATTAATCAGAGTTACTTGTTAGTTAACTGTAGTTACTAGATTGTTAATATTGTGTTACTCATTTGTTCCTGTGTAGTTATTCATTAACGAAGGATCCGTATTTTAAAGTGTTACCATGTGAAAATTATAAAATGAAACAAACTGCATGTCTACAATTGTATTGTAAATTAAAATTACATGACAGTGCTGACTCAATAAAGACATGTATGATCTTTAATTCACATTTCTTTCTTTTATTATTTAATATAGTGTTTTAACCATTCATGTTTTACAACATTTTTAAATTTTACATGTACTACATTTTTCATTTACTAATTATGTGCTTACATTATTTCATTGACAAATTTTGAAAGCACTAACAACCTATCGCTGTAACCTTAATTTGCATTAGGCAAAGTAATACCACTGTTCATTTTGTGTGTATTTATAACTTTTAAAATCCTCTCAGCTCCCTTCCATCTGTCCTATAAGAGAAGAAGTGAGAGAGTCACTGTGATCCAGTGATCTGCCCCCCGAATCAGGCCAAATTAGAGAGAATAAGAGTAATTACTTTTAATTGCTGATTCTATTCTATTTTAAGTTAATTAACAATTAAAAGTAATATTAAATAAATGTATGAAAATAGATTAAAGTGAATTAACATGAATGTAAATAAATAAGACATCCACAATGATTTGTACATAGTTTTTTACAAAGTGGTGGCATGATTCTTGCAGACAATAAATAAATTAAATTCAGGGTGGAGGGAGTGGAAATGTTTAGTGACTTGTTTCCATATATTAAAACTTGCCATTTATAATATTCTTGTTTTTTCACAACATCCTCCCAGGCCATTTTACAATCAAAAGTTTTAAATAAATACAATTACATTTCAGCTCCTAATGAACTGACAGATAATTAAATAGAGTATAGAAATGTTTTTTTTTTTAATTAGATGCTTTTATCATAACAGAATTACTTTCTGAGAACTGTCCCCATGCCAGTGTGAACGTGCATAATCATCCGTGTGCAACTTGCATGAGAAAGGAAACAGTGTTACCACTCTACTCCATTAAATCTGTACTCAGTCTACTTTGGAATTTAAGTCTTTGTTTGTTAAATCTGACACAGAGACAGTTCAGACTTAAAAACCTTAAATCCAGCATAGAGGGGTTCAGTGAATTCGGTGTTTAATGTGTGTAAGTGTGTAAGTGTGTGTGTGCCAGAGACACTGTAGAAGGACAGAGTGCCGGCCGACACGTCCAGATACACTCCTACTCTCTTAGAATGTAGTATACGGGTTATGTTATTGCACACATTATTGTGCCAGAGAGTGAATCCATCACAAGTGCAAAAAAGACACCAGGATTTGTCATTGTATCCAAACTTACAGACAGTCCCTTTTTCCCTGCTGATTCCTTTATAAACCACTGCTACACGAGCCCAGGAGCCCCGTTCATCATCCCCAAGGCCCCATTTAACTTCCCAGTAACAACGTCCAGTCAGACTCTCTCGACACAGAACCTGAGGAATATCAGCAAATCTCTCTGGATGATCAGGATACGGCTGATGCTCTTCCACATATGTGATCTTTCTGTTCTCTTCAGACAGGATGAGATGAGTGTTTGCTGTGTTTGGATCCAGTGTGAGATCACAGGCATCTGAACACAAGAAGAGAGATAAAAAGTTTATTAATCTCATTTGTTTTGTTTTTTAAATGTGCAAGAGTGTGTTAGAAAAAGAACCTACACTTTTGTAGTCCTGATTTTATCCTGAAGGGTCCTCCATGATCCAAACTAAAAAAGACACACAAACATACAGACAAAACCAATTGTGAGTAGTTTGAATAGATATTCACATACAGACTATTGATATAAAGTCAAGTCATATTTATTTGTATAGCACATCTCTCAATACATATTGAAGCAGCTTCACAGAGACGTATGTCTCAATGTCTTGAGATTTTTTATATCTTGATATCTTCAGACCCCTGTAAACATCTTTACAGGAAATATTCTGCAGTCTTTTTGAGCTCCTAGTGAACAGCCGAAGGAGCTAAAACGGATTTGATATATGCATATAACTGTAAAACAAATAATATAATATTTAGTTGTAAATTGTTTGCATTTAGTAACTCTGCAACCAATAAATAACAGTACATGAGTATCTCTACCATCTTCAAATTCTTAATAACCCAATCCATATATTCTAACTAACATACTCAATGTTTTAGTTGTATTTTCAGCAAGCACTTATTACAGATATTGAACTTTTACTATAAATATGTAAAAACTGCAATAAAGAAAATGGTGCAAATACATTTTGCGAGTTAAAATATGGATTTAATTGCTACAATGCAGAGATCGGAAGAACCAGAAGTATTAAGGATTTTACTTTCAAAGCAAAGTTTGATTAAAAGCTCTGAATTCAATTATTTCACTTCTTATCTTGTACCCCACATACTTGAGTATCTGCAGTGAGCAGTTTGGATCATTCAGTTTCTCAGAGAGCAGCTTGACTCCTGATTGTCCTGGGTGATTGTAGCTCAGATCCAGCTCTCTCAGGTGTGAGGGGTTTGAACTCAGAGCTGAAGACACATAACCACAGCCTTCCTCTGTCATCATACAGCCAGACAACCTACAGACACACAGTCAGATCATCTACAGACACACATCAACAGTAAACGGGTTGTTTTAAAGCCAGTAGGGAACCACCATGAATGACTCAATGTAAAAGTCAAACCTGAGTATCTCCAGCAGACATCTTGGACTCTTCAGTCCATCAGAGAGCAGTTTCACTCCTGAATCCTGCAGGTCATTGTTACTCAGATCCAGCTCTCTCAGGTCAGAGGAGGATTGAAGAGCTGATGACAAACTCTCACAACACTGAGCAGTGAGGTTACAGCCAGCAAGACTGAAAGATATGAGATTTATATATTTTTAACTGCATTCTACAATTAGGAGTTCAATAATATCAGCATCATTTTGTAAAAACGCTTTTTTTTTTAAATAATCAAAATATACTTAAGATGTATATGTTATCACAACAATTTTGTATATTGTATTTTCAGTGTTTATATTCTGAAACTTTTCAATGTAATATATTATTAAACACTCACAGGGCTTTCCGGCAGTTGATCACAGCTGGTATCAGTCTTCTTCTACCCTCATCTGATGTGTTGTATTTCTTGAGGTCCAGCTCATCCAGCACCTCCTCTGACATCTGAAGCATGTAGGCGATTGTTGAGCAGTGAGCAGGAGAGAGTTTCTTCTCTGAGTGTTTGTCTGATTTCACAAACTCCTGAATCTCTCTGGACAGAGTCTGATCTTTGACTTCCAGCAGACAGAGGAACAGATTGATGGATCTTTCAGTGAAGAGACCATGTCCATCTTTGATTTTCTCTTTAATGTACTGTGTGGTTCTCCTGATGCTCTCTGAGCTGTTCTCTGTGTGTGTCAGTAGATCCTGTAAGAGTCTCTGATTGGACTCCAGTGAGACGCCCAGCAGGAACCGCAGGAACAGATCCAGGTGTCCATTCTCACTCTCAATGGCATCATCTACTGCACCTTTAAGCAATTTTTGTACTGAAGCAAAAATTTTCAGTCCCTCCATAGTTGTACTTACATGAAAGTAAAACACATAGAAGGCAGCGAGAAACTCCTGAACGCTCAGATGAATGAAGCTGTAGACTTTCCGCTGATGAATCACAGATTCCTCCTTAAAGATCTCAGTGCAAATCACAGAAAGCACTGAGGCATCATTGACGTCTATGCCGCTCTCAAACAGGTCCTTCTCATAGAACATCACATTGCCCTTCATCAGCTGTTTGAAAGCCAGTTCAGCAAGTTTCACAATCACTTCTCTGTTGGACTGCAGGAGTTTCTCTGGATCTCTCTCTTCATACTTCTGATTCCTCTTGTTGATCTGAATCAGCAGGAAGTGGATGTACATTTCAGTCAGAGTTTGAGGGATTTCTGCACTCAGATCTTCTTCCAGGAGCTTCTGAAGCACAGTGGAGGAGATCCAGCAGAAGACGGGTATGTGGCACATGATGTTGAGGCTTCTTGCTCTTCTGATGTGTAAGATGATTCTGCTGGCTTGATGCTCATCACTGATTCTCTTCCTGAAATATTCCTCCTTCTGAGGCTCATTGAATCCCTGAATCTCTGTCAGACGGTGGATGTATTTGGAGGGGATCTGATTGGCTGTTGCTGGTCTGGAGGTGATCCAGATGTGAGCAGAGGGAAGCAGATCTCCTTTCATGAGGTTTGACATCAACACACCCACTGATGAAGTCTCAGTCACATCAGAAACTGTCTGATCATCTGAAAACATCAGTGTGATTCTGCTTTCATCCAGACCATCAAAGATGAACACAACTTTACACTGCTCGTAAATCTTTGGGTCCAGATCTTGAAGTTCAGGATGAAAGTCCAGCAGAAGTCTGTGAAGACTGTACTGATGATCTCGGATCAAGTTCAGCTCTCGAAATGGAAGCACAAACATTAAATCTACATCCTGATTGGCTTTTCCCTCTGCCCAGTCCAGAATGAACTTCTGCACAGAAACACTTTTCCCGATTCCAGCGATGCCTTTAGTAAGAACAGTCTTGATCTGCTCTTTCTCCTCACATCCTGGTTTAGGTGAGGCTTTAAAGATGTCATTGCAGTAGATTGGAGTGTCTTGTGAGTGTCGTGTTCTGGCTGTTTTCTCCATCTGTAAAACCTCATGTTCTTCATTCACTCCTTCTCTCTCTCCCTCTATGATGTAGAGCTGTGTGTAGATCCTGTTCAGGAGGGTTTCATTCTCTTGGAGTTTGGTTCCCTCAAATAATCTCTCATACTTGATCTTTATGTTGGTTTTGAGCATGTATTTGACTGTCTGCACTGGTCCATCGCTGAATCTAATGTGTTCTTCCATAGAGTTTTTACTCCTTACAGACTCCGATCTCTGTCTGTTCCACCTGCTTATACTGACAAAAACAAACAAACAAAAGGGCATTACAGTACTAGTTATATTGAATTACTGGAATGCACCTATCATGAGTAGTGGCTGTAGTAATCGCAGGAGGCCGGAGAATCCAAACAAACACTTTATTAATCCGCAAAGTAACATACAAGAGATCACAGGAGCAAACTAATACATAACCAGGAACGATACAGGACAATGAAACAAAGGAAACTGAGGGCTAAATTCACAGGGGAGTAATCAAGGTAAAACAGAACAGGTGCAGGGACTAATTAACTACCAGGGAGACTAAAAATTATCAGGAACACAGCCAAAACAGAACCAAAATACAAATAAAACTAAACGGACATAGAACTACTACATAGAACAAGGCAGAGGGCTGTGAGAGAACGGCACGAGGCCGGTGGCGTGATTACTGATGAATACCACCTGTGGGCTGCACCGGTCTCTTATCTCTCACAGAGGAGCTTCTTAAGCATTAAAAGAGTAGTGACGACAGAGAAGGACGAGAGAGGTCCAGGCCTGGACTTTTATGTTATGTTTTGTTTATGTGTGTGCAGCATCCGTGAACAGCTGCCTCCTTTACTTTCGTTTTGTGTTTGTTTATTTATATATTAAAGTTTCTGAATGCTACATTGGTGCCGAAGCCCTGGAGTAAGGAGGGACACGCTGTCAGAGAGCTCTCGCTGCTGATGGGGATCGCGGTGCTGAGGAGGTCGAACAGCAAAGGAGCGGAGACCGCCGATGGCTGCCGAATTCAGTTTCTGAATTCACTCACTTCTTTTCATTCACTCTGTCAAGTGGACTATATTAGTGAACTAATGTAGGGAATAGTGAATGAGGGTATAGGGTGTGATTTGAAACACAGCCTCTGAGTGTCGACTTTGAGCGCTGTAAATTCACGGTATATTTCTGTAGGCTATTTTCTTGAAACTGATAAATATTATCCAGAATGCATTGGTTTCTATGATATATTACTGTTTTAATGGAAAATTGTATGTTACTATCAGAATTTAGCTGTTTTTTTACAGCAATATTTTACAGTGTAGGCTACAAGATACAAATATATATACAAATATGCAGTATGGGTTTTATGGACCGATTGACAGATATTTCAAAAACTTCACAAAAACATAATTTTCTCATAACTACAAAATTGTACATGCATGCTGCTCACATATTATTGTAGCAGCGTTTGTGCTGAATACAGTGTAATCACACTTTAGCCATGAAAATGTTATAATTAACAGAAATAAGCACAAATGTCAGGGGATGTCAGAACACCTCCAGGGCCCAGAAAACACCTCAGACCCCAGAGGATAAATGACAAATTACAGCAATTCACTTTTTTATACAGACAATTTACTTTATTTTTTATACAGTATTTTTTTCTGTTTGATAGTTCTCCCAAAAATGAAAATTACCCCATGATTTACTCAAATGACCTATCCCTTTAAGTGATAAAACAGTTGAATGACTGGCAGCCAAAAAAACACAAAAAACAAACAAACATAAAATTAAAGTAAAAAAAATCAAATAAAAAAGAATATATATATATATATATATATATATATATATATATATATATATATATATATATACATACATACATACAGGTGCTGGTCATAAAATTAGAATATCATCAAAAAGTTGATTTATTTCAAGAATTCAACTTAACAGGTGAAACTAATATATTATCTCATTACATGCAAAGTGAGATATTTCAAGCCTTTATTTGTTATAATTTTGATGATTATGGCTTACAGCTTATGAAACCCACAAAATCAAAATCCCAGAAAATTAGTATATTACATGAAATCACACAGTAATTACACAGTGATACCATGGTCACTGAACCAGGCTTTGGTTCTTTTGGCAGTGTGGGCAGGTGCAAATCTGGAAAATGAAGTCAGCATCTCCATAAAGCTTGTCTGCTGAAGGAAGCATGAAGTGCTCTGAAAATGTCCTGGTAGACGGCTGCGTTGAGTGGACAGCACAGTGGACCAACACCAGCCGATGACATGGCTCCCCAAACCAACACAGACTGTGGAAACTTCACACTGGACTTCAAGCATCTTGGAATGTGTGCATCTCCATTCTTCCTCCAGACTCTGGGACCTTGGTTTCCAAATGAGATGCAAAATTTGCTCTCATCAGAAAAGAGGAATTTTGGTCCACTGTGCTTTATTAAATCCAGAGTCAACGCAGCCGTCTACCAGGACATTTCCAGAGCACTTCATGCTTCCTTCATTTTCCAGCAGGATTTGCACCTGCACACACTGACAAAAGAACCAAAACCTGGTTCAGTGACCATGGTATCACTGTGTAATTACTGTGTGATTTCATGTAATATTCTAATTTTCTGGGATTTTGATTTTGTGGGTTTCATAAGCTGTAAGCCATAATCATCAAAATTATAACAAATAAAGGCTTGAAATATCTCACTTTGCAAGTAATAAATCTATATAATATATTAGTTTCACCTGTTAAGTTGAATTCTTGAAATAAATCAACTTTTTGATGATATTCTAATTTTATGACCAGCACCTGTATGTGTGTGTGTGTGTGTGTGTGTGTGTGTGTGTGTGTGTGTGTGTTACCGGCAAAGTGTGAAATTCCGGCAATGTATAGAATTCCTGATGTTTTTTGCAAAAAATACATTACGGATTACACACTTTGCCGGTAACATATATATTACAGGTAATTCCTGAATTATTAAGATCAAACACCTTCACTGTAAAAAAATATATATTTTAGCAGTTTGCAGGTATCTTTATCTGTAAATTATTGAAATTTTCAAAAGCATTTCTATTTTGCATAAACATTTTCCCTGACAGCGAGTGAATCACAAGCATTAACAGAGATTCACTCGCTGTCAGGGCAAGTGTTTATGCAAAATAGAAATGATTGTGTACTTCACAGATACAGGCGCATCAAACAGGCAGAGCACAACAGATAGAAAGTGCAATAATTATGACTTATGCATTTGGATGAAGCAATTGTTGGACATTAAATATAGATTTAAAATTCTTAATGTACAGTAATAAATTGTATTTTTATGAGAACGGTAACTGTAAATTGACAATTGTAACTGATGTATGTTCAGATGAATTACATTTTTAATTTAGAGATTTTAGCTTCTGCTTTAAAATAGTAAGCAATCAGTTTTTGTTTTAGAATGTACTGTTTATATTTTATAACCATTTTTGCACATAATGTATAGCATAGCCTACTGTATACATATGCATTCCCTATATTTGTTTTCATAGCCTAATAGCACTATGATTTATAGTATTTATACCAATAATAGTACCATTACACTGAAATATTAACTCGTCAGCAACGAATAGTTATACTTTCCTCCTCTGCCTACATAGGTCTACTGTAGATTAATGATGTACTGTAGGCATATAATAACCTGCACATTTAAAGAATTACATGACATTGATGGTTGAGGATTTCATGTTCAGAAGTCTCCATCTCTGGTAATGACTCAAATATCTGTTGTTAATTCCCACAATGCATAATGCCATATATTGGTTTCACTAGATATAATTGAGGTTCTTCCATAGATTTGATATTTATACAGAATGAAAATTTAAGTTAGAAAATGTAATCCCTCTGTGTATATATTGTAATGAATGTTTACACATGAACTAATATCTTAGCAGTAATTAACTTTATCTAACGTGTTTATACTCACATAGGATCAGTGGTCACTGGTTTATCACTGAACTCAAAAGGATTATCCATGGATGCGTCACTCTTCACAGTCACACGGCTGGGTTCAGGAGATCTCCGGGACTGAGAACATCCCTCCTCTGTTTTCTCATTGAGACTCATTTTAGAAGCAGCGTCACTCTTCTTTCTATCCAGAAAGATAATAGTCCTGTCAATACATAGTTTATAAATTAGGAAAATTCACATAATTTATCCATTGAAAGACACAAGACACAGCAGAAAAGCCATTTGCCTTTAAACTTGTACTTACCATGAAAATATCCTGCTGGTTTATGCTGCCTTTTCAGCCTCTTTCCTTTCCGATGTGAAGCTCTTGTATGTTTCTGCTTTCAGTTTTAGCTGTTCTACTTGTTACACCTGCTTTACTCAGAGGTCAAGGAGGAGTTTCATGTAGTTGCAGAACAGTGCAAAAGCAGAACAGTGTCCAATAAAAACATGTTTTGAAAAAGGAAAGATGCTGGTAACCTTCACATTTACCATGTTTGTTGTTTTAACCCTTCTCACAGCCTAAGCAATGAAAAGCAAAACACAAGCTATTCAGAATAAGTTTGATAAAAGACATACAAATTGCACTTATTTAATGTGTTACTGCAAACACCATTTAAATCAAATATTCAAAAATGAAAAGGATAATGTAACCCCAATAACCCAATATAACCCCATATATAACATATATATAACCCCAATTCACAAACAGTGCAGCACATGTGCAGTTAGTGGGAAAAAAACAGCAAGCTAGCCAATAAATCGAAATGCATCCCTGATAAAAATGACTTCCATGATCTCCTAAAGAAAACATTTTATATTCTGTTAAACCAACTTTTATCTGATTAAATGCAATGAATTCTGTTAATGCCCACTTCTGCATTTAGCCTCAGTGAAAACCTCAACTTCCAGTGTGAAGTAGGCTATGGGAATTGTTTCTTTTTCAAATGTTTTCCATCAACCAGACTAATGAATGCCTCGACACAACCCGTACTGGGGAATAGACTAGACAGGGATTTCTTCTGTGTAGACCAGCAGTTCTCAAGTGTCAGGGGTTTGCTATTTTCCTATTTTCCGAACTGTAAAGTCACATTTTTATTTTTTTATCATGAACCACGCTGTGTTTTATTCCTAAGTGACTATATAATGCATTTTACTTCAAATAATCTAAATGTTGACTTTGAAAATTAGGCATGTCAGAAGGCTATTCACTCTATTTTGGTTAATTTTGGTTTTCTTTATTTTTCAAAGGCATGACATTTTGTAGTCATTTTGAATGTACACAAATAAAAATAAAATTTTTACTGTTTGGAATGACAGAGTATTAAATGACAGAATATTAAGTTATTTCCCCTACTGAGCAACAAATCCAAGTGATGGCGCCGGCGCATTGCTCGCTCACACAACATCTAGGCTATTATCAGTTCACTTCTGGCATTGCTAACTTGACATCACAGCCTGTTCGTTATTAAAATAAAACACAGTCAACCAAATATATAAAAAGTTATTCTGCTTAATTAAATTGGTCTGTTGTACAATAGCACCTTGGAGAAACTCAACAGCAGAGCAAAATATGAAAAGACAATGCAGAAAAGCAGAGCGCATGTGGTGGAAGGCTAAACTTGTAGTCCATTATAACATTTACAAAGACAGCATCCATGCTTTTAATATGGAGCTAGGCAAAGCTAGACAGACTTTCTTCTCAAATATTATTAACAGTAATTTAAACAACACACGCACTCTTTTTGCTACTGTAGAGAGACTGACAAACCCCCCAAGCCAGATTCCCAGTGAAATGCTCTCAGACAGCAAGTGCAGTGAGTTTGCTTCTTTCTTCGCTGAGAAAATCAATAATATCAGAAAGGTGATCAGCACATCCTTGAGTTGCACTGGGGTCAGACAGATCAGACCACCTGAGAAAGTAGTAACTTTGTTTGATTTCAAAGAAATTGATGGCAAAATTTTGGAAGAAACCGTACAGCACCTTAAAACATCAACCTGCGCTCTTGACACACTTCCCACATCATTTTTCAAAAGTGTGTTAAACAGTTTAGAAGCAGATCTTCTAGAAGTGGTAAATGCCTCACTTCTCTCTGGTAGTTTTCCAAACTCCCTGAAAACTGCAGTTGTCAAGCCCCTCCTGAAAAAGAGCAATCTGGATAAGACCATATTAAGCAACTATAGACCGATCTCAAATCTTCCTTTCATAGGCAAGATCATTGAAAAAGTTGTCTTCAATCAGCTGAACTAATTCTTGAGCTTAAATGGATCCTTTGACCATTTTCAATCTGGTTTCCGACCGCACCACAGCACAGAGACAGCGCTCATAAAGATAATAAACGATATTCGCTTAAATACTGATTCAGGCAAATTATCGGTGCTGGTACTACTCGACCTCAGTGCTGCATTTGACACTGTCGATCATAACATACTTCTGGACAGGCTGGAAAACTGGGTGGGGCTTTCTGGGATAGTCC
Source organism: Rutilus rutilus (assembly GCF_951802725.1). Lineage (NCBI taxonomy): Eukaryota > Metazoa > Chordata > Actinopteri > Cypriniformes > Leuciscidae > Rutilus > Rutilus rutilus. The sequence continues at coordinate 57,635,414 of NC_140210.1, forward strand.
TAAAATGGTTCAGGTCTTAGATGGGAGAGGTTATTATGTGAGTATAGGAGACCATAAGTCTGAGTGGACATCCATGACATGCGGAGTCCCTCAAGGCTCAATTCTTGCGCCACTCCTGTTCAACCTGTATATGCTCCCAATGAGCCAAATAATGAGAAAGAACCAAATCTCTTACCACAGCTATGCAGACGACACACAGCTCTACTTAGCCCTATCGCCCAACGATTATAGCCCCATTGACTCCCTGTGCCAATGCATTGATGAAGTCAACAGTTGGATGTGTCAAAACTTTCTTCAGTTAAACAAAGACAAAACTGAAGTCATTGCGTTTGGAAAAAAAGATGAAGTTCTCAAGGTGAACGCATACCTTCACTCTAGGGGTCAAACAACTAAAAATCAAGTCAGGAATCTTGGTGTGACACTAGAGTCAGACCTTAGTTTCAGTAGTCATGTCAAAGCAATAACTAAATCAGCATACTATCATCTGAAAAATATTGCAAGAATTAGATGCTTTGTTTCCAGACAAGACTTAGAGAAACTTGTGCATGCTTTCATCACCAGCAGGGTGGATTATTGTAATGGACTCCTCACTGGCCTTCCCAAAAAGACCATAAGACAGTTGCAGCTCATACAGAACGCTGCCGCCAGGATTCTGAGCAGAACCAGAAAATATGAACATATCACACCAGTCCTCAGGTCTTTACACTGGCTCCCAGTTAGATTTAGGATTGCTTTTAAAGTATTATTACTGGTATATAAATCATTCAATGGCCTAGGACCTCAATACATTGCAGATATGCTCACTGAATATAAACCCAACAGATCACTCAGATCATTAGGATCATATCAGCTAGAAATACCAAGGGTTCACTCTAAGCATGGCGAGTCCGCTTTTAGCTATTATGCCAGCCGCAGCTGGAACCAGCTTCCAGAGGAGATCAGATGTGCTCCTACAGTAGTCACATTCAAATCCAGACTCAAAACACATCTGTTTAGCTATGCATTTACTGAATGAGCACTTTGCCAATGTTCGTCCGACTGTTTTTACTGCACTGCACTGTATTTTATTTTTTATTTTTCTAAACGATTTTAATTATTCTTATTTCTTTTTATTATTTTAATTTCTTCTATGTAAAGCACTTTGAATTGCCATTGTGTATGAAATGTGCTATATAAATTAACTTGCCTTGCCTACAATATAAAGGCTGTGCCGCAGAGTCCTACTTGCTGTTATTCCAAACTCATTTCCCTTGCTGTGAAGATGCTGATTTAACTATAGGCTAAATGTTGTTTATAATAAAGGACACAATAGGCTATTATTATAAGCTATTAGGTTATATTTTTATTATACTTGGCTACTTATTTTTCATTCTTGTGGTTTTCTAAATACCATTCATTTAAAGATTTGACATAGGCAAATGTCAAAGGGGAAGTAAAGGTAAGGGGAAGTAAAATACGCATAGACATAGCCTATATGTTATTAATAGTGTTTATAATGTTAATGTTGTTTTTATTTACCAGTCTTTTACACCATTTCTGAAAAGGCTAATAATAAAATGCGTTTGTTTCCCTCTCAACATGACCCGGTGCACTGCGCACAAGCGCACATCTTTGAGATATAAATTAATAAATTAATAAAACAAGGCCTACATCATAAAACTCAGAAGAGTATGCATTTAAGATCTGAACCAAATGGGAGAGGGTGAAACAATGAGCTGTCTTTAAAACAGTCCTGAGAGGTCTACAGACACTCGATTTTTATACTCTCTTTTTCAGAGTACTTACATTTTAAGTATGTATTGATATATAAATAAAGTTTAAACAAATTTGGAAAATAAGTTTTTTAGACAATTCCTACCTACCCTACCTTTAAATGGTACAACAAAAGTCTTAATGAAGTAGAAGAATTGGACATACATTATTTATTTTTATATTGTACGGGTTTGTTCTGTAACGGAATACGGTTTTCATTTTATTTGTGCAGGTCATTTTATTTAAAAGAGGTATTTAAAAGTCTTACATTTTAAAAACTCTGCAGATACCCTGCCAAATCAACTCATCCTTCCATAACAATAGCAAAGGTTGTCACTCAACAACGACCTAAAAAAAAAACAGGTAGCGTTACACAGTGACTTGTTGTATAAAATTTATTTACTAAATAAAACTTAATAGTTTTGAAAAGAGTATGCACACCTGTGCAAATGGCCCTGTAGTAAGAGTTTTGGTCATGTCATGAGAAACTAATTCATATAATTTTAAAGATGTAGGCTAGTCATTGAAATTGTGCCAAAGCAATGATAAATGATCCACAGTTTCGCCCACATAAACAGTTTTTTGTGCTCACTGTGTGAAGAGGTTTGAAAAACTGATATTAGTATTGAATAATTGGTCCTAGTGGCTGTAAAAAACAAAAACAAAAAAACAACTGCAAATAATTACATAGATACTAAAAGTTTTTTTTTTTTTTTTTTTTTTTTACTTGCAACACCACTTTTGAAACAACATGAACATGAGGAAACAACTATTTTCTGGTAGAGGTGATAAACAGACCGTAGACAAGAGCGCTGACACAGGTGAGGTGACGAAGCAATACATATTTATTAATAATTTTTATATTGTTTAAAAAAAAAAATTGTTTCAGGTAAACTGGTTGGGGCTTATTGGTGGGGCGGATATACGTGACTGCACCTGGCGCATAATGAAGAGGGTGATTGCCAACTCCCTGGCGAAGAACATGAATTGGAGGGGAGTGTGTGTACAGTATGTGTGTGTGTGCGTGAGTGTGTGCGCGAGTGAGTGCTTGTGTGAGTGAGAGAGTGCGTATGTGTGTGTGCGTAAGTGAGTGCATGTGTGCGTGAGTGAGTGCTTGTGTGAGTGAGAGACTGCGTATACAGTATGTGTGTGTGCATAAGTGAGTGCTTGTGTGAGTGAGAGAGTGCGTATGTGTGTGTGCGTAAGTGAGTGCTTGTGTGCGTGAGTGAGTGCTTGTGTGAGTGAGAGACTGCGTATACAGTATGTGTGTGTGCATAAGTGAGTGCTTGTGTGAGTGAGAGAGTGCGTATGTGTGTGTGCGTAAGTGAGTGCTTGTGTGCGTGAGTGAGTGTGTGTGTGCGTAAGTGAGTGCTTGTGTGCGTGAGTGAGTGCTTGTGTGAGTGAGAGAGTGCTTGTGTGAGTGAGAGAGTGCTTGTGTGAGTGAGAGTGCATATACAGTGTGTGTGTGTGTGTGTTTACATGTGAGTGCGTGAGTGTGTGTGTGAGTGAGTGTGTGTGCATGCGTGAGTGCGTGCTTGTGTGAGTGAGAGAATGCAGTGCGTATGTGTGTGTGTGTGCGTGTGTGCGTAAGTGAGTGCATGTGTGCGTGAGTGAGTGTGTGAGTGAGTGAGTGAGTGAGTGCTTGTGTGAGTGAGAGAGTGCGTGTGTGTGTGTGTGTGTGTGCGTAAGTGAGTGCTTGTGTGAGTGAGAGAGTGCTTGTGTGAGTGAGAGAGTGCGTATACAGTATGTGTGTGTGCGTAAGTGAGTGCTTGTGTGAGTGAGAGAGTGTGTTTACTGTATGTGTGTGTGTGAGTGAGTGCGTGTGCATGCGTGAGTGCGTGCTTGTGTGAGTGAGAGAGTGCAGTGTGTGTGTGTGAGTGCGTGTGTGAGTGCGTGCGTAAGTGAGTGCATGTGTGCGTGAGTGAGTGTGTGTGAGTGAGAGAGTGCAGTGCGTATGTGTGTGTGAGTGCGTGTGAGTGAGTGTGTGTATTCTTGTAAATTGTTTTAATTTGTTTTTACAAAAAACAATGTTAACTTGCATATTTAAGTGCACTTGTTAATTGTTATAAATGTTTGTTTTATATTAAATGTTTATATTACCATGTTGTCAACAAAATGTTCATGTATGTTATTTGTTCATTTTGAATAAAAGCCCAATCTTTTTCAATGATTGATTTTGTGTTTCCCTGATAAAATTAATTACATTTAGCAGTTTCTGGGCCACATCTGGCCCGGGGACCAAGCCGTCTCTCAGCCAGATCTGGCTTACAGCGCCTGGGCCATATCAATAAATAAGAGTCATTTTACAGGGTGTGGGCCACATCTGGGCCAGAGGAAGTAGTTTGAGTCCGTTTTCAGTGTGTTGGGCCAGTTTTGGGCCGGGGACCCAGCCAGAACTGGGCCAGAATTGAAGCAAGGATGAGGCCCAGAGGTGGGCCAGACAAATTTTGCTATCTGGGCGAGCACCGGTGAACCAAGGACTTGAGTGAGGGGCCGAATTCGGCGAAATGTAAGTTTATTTAATTACAAATAATATAAAAATGATGAAGACCAGTTTATTAGATTTAGATCTTTAAGACATGTAAAACATCCGCGTTTGCGTATTGCCTTAGGCCTAGGCTACTACAGGGTTCATTTTCAAAATGTAAATGTAAGAAACTTATCCAAGATGATTATGACGATGAGTAGGCTACTATTATTTAACTGAAGTTATGATTACACGCCTTTATACTTGATGACGTAAAAGAACTGGTGAACCGGTTTTTTGAACCGGTTCATTGACTCCAAGAGGGAAATTTTACTGGAATTCCATTTTAAGAGATGTTAATTGGAGAAAAGCATATGGCTGCTCCCTTACAAATTTTGTATTTCTAACAAAGTAAGAGAAATTCACCTGAAGATCTTACACAAAATATATCCAACTAATATGTGGCTTTCTAATTTTATGGATATTGGGAAAGAATGTTCCTTTTGTAACAGCTGTGAGGAGTCTTAAATCATCTGTTTGTTGATTGCCAGAGTGTAAAGTCATTTTGGAAAGATTGTTTTTTTTACTTTTTCAGTTAAAATTAATCTAACGATAACACTGAATGTGAAAGAAATTATTTGCTACTTTGAGAATGATGATAAAAATATAGTCAATTTTGTAAATGTTATCATCCTGAATGGCAAATTTTTCATTCATTAATGTAGATTGTCAAAATCTCCTCCTTTATAGAAGGTTTTATCTAACTCACTCTGTTAATGAAGTCTCTTAAAATTGTAAAAAATTCAAAAGCTATGTCTATTGTAAGATATTATGAATCTGTATCTGGCGTCTTGTGAATGTCTCTTTTTATTTTTTTTATTTAATCATCTTTGCAGTTTATGTTACTCATGCCTGTTTTTTTTTTCCTTTAATGTTATTTATATGTTCTAAAAAAAAAAAAGAAAAAAAAAAAGAACCGGTTCATTGAAACGAACTGTCCGAAAGAACCGGTTCGCGGAAAAGAACCGGACTTCCCATCACTACCGGAAATACGTGATGCTCGCCAGTGCATACTGCCTATTTACAGCGTGCCTCTGATCTTCGCGCTTTCTCCTGTCTTCCACAGAAAGCCGCGAACTCGCGTAATTCAAATATTAACGTCATTTTGATTTCAGCTGACTGAATAACATTTGTTTATCGATTTTTTTAATCTAATTATCAGGTAAAAATATGATAGTATTCGTATCTTCTATCCAGTCGGATCTCCTCCTTATCTTCAAACTCCATCACCCTCGTCCGTGAAAAAAACACAGAAGAAAGAAAGACTGGAGCATTCAGACGGTGAGTTTAATCTGTTTTACATTATTTATGCGTTTTAGCTGATTGCTTGTTATTTGTCTGTCTTTTTAATGAACTTAAATTAAGCTTATTCTACTCCACTTAGCTTATGAAAAATAACCATGGTTTTGCTACAGTATAACAAATGTCCTCATGTTTTACTATGTTTTAAACATATTTGTATTAAAGGGACACTTCACCCATTTCACCCAGCGCCTTGTTTCGTTAGTGTATTTGTGACTGGCCTTCATTTCTTCTTGTCTGTGTTCTGCTGGAGGGGGTACAGTAATAAACAGCAAAAACAGTAATATTGTGAAATATTATCATTTGAAATTACTGTTTTCTATTAAATCTAAATTCAAATTTTTTTCAGTGAGTCAAAGCAGCTTTTGATTGGCCGTTACCCCAGTCTTCAAAAATATTTTTTTTGTATAATGTGTTTACATAAACCTTCCTTTACTGCATGTGCTTGTTTTCCACAGAAAGGCTGAGTGACTAACATATAAATAAAACATATAAACATATAAGACTAACAATAAAACATGTTAGTATATTCGTCTATTAGTAACGCCACTGAAATACAATTGTATTTTTAATCAGAGAAATTAGGGTTGGTGAAGCCTCTACTCTTTTACTCCATCGCTCGTACTGTAGGAGGCGCTGTGACGCTATTTAGTCTACTGGTAAAACCACTGAAGAAAGAAAGACTGGAGCTCTCAGATGGTGAGTTTAATCTGTTCTATAAGCATTTTAGCTGTTGGCTTGTTATTTTTATGTATCTAGTTTTTAATTAACTTTAAAATTTAGCTTTTCCACGCCTACTTAGCTTATGAAAAATAGCTATGGTTTTGCTACAGTAAAAATGACGTCATGTTTTTTCTACAGTAATGTTTTAACCATGATATTTGTAGTAAACAGTTACTATTCCAGCAATACAGTGGGTATTTTCAATGCTAGATTCACGATTTTGGGTGAAATGAGTAGAAATCTGACAATATCATGTTTATTATATTACTAAATGAGTAATACATGTAATAGTGTCATATAGGCTTCTATTTGATAATATCCCTGCACAATGCTGGCTCAATACTGAAACTAAACATAAATGCTCCTAAACACTTATATCTGAAATTAATATTCTCTGAAATAGGCTATTTTGAGTTTAAATCAGTGTCAGTTCATTGCAAATTCCTCATGAACTAATGATGACGTTTGTCTTCAGATGTTGACCATGACAGCGCAGATGGATGTGATCTGCTGTAAATCAGTAGGAACTGATCTGTCCATGCTGGATATTGAGGATTTCATCACTGAAATCTGTCAGCTGAAGAAAGAGGTGGCGTCACTGGAGGCAAAGCTGAGAGAAAGAGGAGACAAACCCAACAGAGAGGTTTGAGCCGCTCATCATTTCATCCTTCAGCTCAATCAAACTAAAGTTTTGTTAGCTTCTCACTTCTTATGTACATCTCAATTTAAGCCAGAAGCAAAATATGCTAACAAATCACCAGTATAACCACTAGAGATAACTGCTGAGTAATGAGGCTAATATCAACAGGTTGTTGTTTATTTGTGTTGATCTATGATGTGTTTGTCAGGATCTGGAGAAGGTTTCAGTGTGTGTGACTGATGGGACAGAAGCTCAGGATTCAGTCTGGAGATCCAGAGACACACAGGACTCAGATCTCAGCCTCACTTTACTGTGTTATACTGACGCTCAGGATCATGGATCCGCTGATCAAACCTCTGACTGTAACGCTGGAGAACAGCAGATGAAGATGTGCTCCGTCAGACTGGAGGACTGCAGGAACCTGATAGAGAGACGAGAAGAAACCACAGCAGAGGAACAACAACAGAGCCAGGAGGAAGAGGAGGAGGAGGAGGATGAAGGAAATTATGTTGATGATGATGAACAGGATGAGGATGAAGATCAGAATGATGATGTTGTTGATGATGATGATGATGAACAGGATGAGGATGAAGATCAGAATGATGATGTTGATGATGACTTTGTTCCTGCAGGTATGTTTCTTTCTTTTATGACCAGATATGCTGAAGTAACAGAATTAGTATTAAATTGTAGAAATTCATGTGGAGCAGCATTTGTAGCGAACTCTGCCAATTCATTAAGACAGTTAGAATGGCATTTTGTGAGCTGCAGCTGTGTAAAATATCCCAGTGATAAAATATCAAATCAAACATTGTATTTATTTAAATGACAGCCTTAAGTTAAAAGTTTGATAACACACATCACAATTTGGATCAACTTATCTCTGGGCATTGTTATTTTTTTCTGCAATTATATTGTACACATACAGTATATTGTACATATATCTGATTAGGGGTGTAAATCGGACAGTTAATCACGATACGATACGATATCGATTCTCTTAGCCAGCGATACGATATTTTCCGATACTTCAAAAAATTCCACGATACGATTCGATTCGATTCAGGGCTATATCGATCGATTAATCGATATTTGTTCACACAACTAGTTACATTTTTATTAACTCACAAATGCAACCAAAATATATAACATGAATGTTTAATTAAACTCTTTGAAAATTGCACACCCTCTCCCAATTGGGACATTTAGAACAGAAGTGGTCATTTGCAAGTACTCCGTTCTTGTTCATTTTCATAAATCATGTTTTTTTATTATTATTGTGCATTCCAAGTAATATCAATCAAACTGCAGCTGGGTTGTTTTGATTAATAATAATAATAATAATAATAATAATAATAATAACTTAAAAAATACAGGTAAATTACAAAATTAAAGATAATTGCTTTAATATGTTATTTTTTTTATTTTTTTAGCAGAGCAGACACATTCACATTTCATCTTTCTGAGTCAAACAAAACCAAGTAATTGCTATGATAAATAATACAACACTCGGTTAATCTTCATAACGTTAATCTCCTCAGCTGACATAGACATAGACAAACTTTGTTGTTGTGATAACGTACACGCAATACAGATAGCTTTTCCCTCACCACTAAACGAGCTGCTTTAGTAAGGGTCCGTGAAAATGTTTCATCTTTTATTTTCCTTTTACGCCCTGAAGAAGATATCACGAGTTCATTGAAATTATCCATCCTCGATCACTTTTAGTCAGCTTCGACAGTTTGACGAAACTCCTCTTAGCTAGCGCGTCTTTTCAAAATGACCTCACCTGAATACTGCGCGCTGAGTCGCTAAAACGGATTTATCGTGTTGTGTTCACCAACAAGGGTGCGACGACTGCTTGTCTGTTTCTGCTGTAAAACCTGAACTTGCGATGCCTTGACAGCGGACAATACCGGCTTTTGTGAAAAAAAACTTGTTTAGGGTTTAGTCAGTCTTGTCAGGCGTCTTTTTCAGATGAGGAGATTAACGTTACACACCGGCAGGCGGTTGGTGAGTAAACGAAAATGTGCGCTTTGGCGGAAGGATGTTACGTGAGAATGTGGAGAGTGTTAAAATAAAGGTGTATATCGATATTTTAAGTGTGGAATCGATGCATCGTATCGTTAGACGTTATATCGATGCATCGATCCATATCGATGTATCGTTACACCCCTATATCTGATATAGCATTGTATTAGTAATTTTTTCCCTGTACATATCGTTTGGTCCACCACAAGGTGTCACTGTGGCCTCAAGTCAAGTCACCTTCATTTATATAGCACTTTTAACAATATGATTTTTTCAAAGCAGCTTTACAGTGATAGTAGGAAATTACAATAACAGAGATTGTTTTGGCTTTACAGCAGCTCTAGGATAAAGTTATTGTCCAGCTAAAGTTAGTTTTGATTGATTCACTTCCGTTGCGAAGCTCATTAGTTATTAACGTCGGGGCCGCTAACACGACACCGTTCTAACAGAAAACCCTCAATGCGCTGCGGCCGCCCATTCGCACAAAACAGTGCCTGGTGGCTCGAGATCGCACTCCCGGAAATAGGTTCCAAGGTGCAAAAGATTATCAATTATCTCTGCGCAAACCTCTGCACAAACACCGACTTTAGTTAGCGCGTCCGCGTAGCTACGTGGGGACTCTGTACAGATAAAACGACAGCGTTTTACAGGGTTCCCACGGGTCCTTGAAATCCTTGAAAGTTTGTGAATCTGAAAAAATGTTTTCAAGGCCCTGGAAAGTTTTTGAAAATAAGCATACATAGATACAGGTCCTTGAAAGTGCTTGAATTTATTTTGTGCAAGAACTTTTCTGAAAAAAATTCCACATTCACTCCGGTCCGCTAATGTTTTATTTCGCCAAAACTTCATAGCGTATGCATATTAGCTTGCTTGATTTTCGTTAGTTATGCGCATTTATGTGTTACGTTAAGTGTTTCCTGCATGAGGTAGGCCTACTTTGTGTTGTAGGCTACGTTGCCATGACGTTCACAGGCGCAAGAAACTACGATTGTACCTCAACATTGTTGGACACAACAAATGTGTGCCAGGGCTCGCAAAATCGCTAGCCCGACGTCCCGGGGCTATTGTGTTTTCCAGTCGGGCTACCAAAATGCATAATCGGCCTGCCCGACGGGCTATCTGAAATAGTGTTCGCTTCAGTCTTGTTATAATCAGATCCAGCGCGCTCTTCATCTTCAATCCGCAGCGGCGCCGAGCAGAGTGCAAAACAGAGGACAGGGTTTTTCGAATTTGAGCCTTTATTTTACTGTCTATGATTTGAGCAGAGCGACTAAGGCTACGTCTACATTAATCCAGATACATTTGAAAACGGCGTTTTCGTTTATAAACCCTCTCCGTCCACACTAGCGTTTTCAGGCGTTTTCGGACGTTTCAGTGTGGATGAGAAACTTTTGAAAAACGCCTGAAAACGCTAAATTCACCTTTACTGCACATTCGTAAAACCCCACAAAAGATCACTGATATGATTCAGATGGAAAAATAAATAATTAAGTTATCGCGCAATTCTTCTGACAGAATAATTTTATTTAGTGAAATATCTCACCATTCACTGATGCGGTCCAGGTCGCACGCAGTCGCCATATGACTGGTCTAAAACGCAACTGCTCTCATGTATTGCCGCAGGACAGCAAATGTGAGTAAATTCTGTCATCTTTGCAGGACTGTGATATGAAGAGCAGAGGTGTCAAGTAACGAAGTACAAATACTTCGTTACCTTACTTAAGTAGAAATTTGGGGTATCTATAATTTACTGGAGTAATTATTTTTCAGACGACTTTTTACTTCTACTCCTTACATTTTCACGCAATTATCTGTACTTTCTACTCCTTACATTTTAAAAATAGCTATTTAATTTCGGCTTGTTTTCATTCCGTTTTGTCATCGTAAAAAAAAAAATGGGCCAATTACACAAACGGTTTAGATCTGAGTCCCGCCTCCTGAATACACATCGCTAAATTGGTTGGCGTTGTGGTGTCTTTCTAACTTGTGAGAGGCTGTAGTCACATTTGGTTATGCGCAGCGCATATGAATGTGAATACTTTTGACACCTCTGATGAAGAGTGTGCAATGTAGAATATTTTTAACAACAGTGTGAAAGTGAACAGCACATAACAGGCATACTGGCATAAACATGAATATCTATTGGTACAATATGCGTCACGTGACTAAATTTACGTCATCGTTTTTAAATACCACCGGTTTCTCAGTCCACACTGCAACGCGAAAACGGCGTTTTCAAATGTATCCGCTTTAGAGTGCGTTTTAAAAAAGGCTTCATTTTCATCAATAAAAACGCTGTCTCAGTGTGGACGGAAGGCCAAAACGGAGAGAAAAATATACGTTTTCAAACGAAAATGTATTAGTGTGGACATGGCCTGAAGCTTCAGTTTACGGTCAAGTGCGAGATAAGATGTAAGTAGCTAAACGAAACATTTCACATTTGACAGTTTTTTTTTATGTCATAAATGTGAAACGAATGACAAAAATAATCCGGCAAACGAATATACTTTTGTCGAATTTCATTTTTAACTGAAAATAGGCCTATGTAACGTGACTCATGTAATGTAATAATTCGTTTACTGTCATGTGAGGGGACAAGAAACATTAACAAAGTCGTTTTCATCATGTTAGGCATAAGATTAATAATGAATGTGTGCATGTTGAGAATTAATATAATACAATTTGTTGCCTTCAGTAAATCAAAAAAGTTCAGCTTTAGGAGGAGAAGAGACAGGGCAAGATGAGGAGACTGAGAGAAAAAGAAAGAGTGATGGATAAGAAGTGAGAGCAGGTATTGACAAAAAATCTACTGCACACTGACATTGTTTTAAAGCTATTTCTTATCCTTTTTTGGCCTTCAAACGTCTTGAAATGCACATATCAGAGAAATAAAATAAAAAAAGAACCCCCTAACAACCTTAAATTTAGGACCTCCTTGATTATAAAGCCCAGTCTACGGCCCTGTATTAGGCATACGATCAATAATGAATGTGTACATATTGTGAATGAACTTAGCTACCTACCTAGCTTAGTAGCTTTCAGTAAATGAATGCTTCTGAGAAAATGATTCATAAATCAACCTATCAGTTGACCCTATGTTTACTTTCTTCACTGACACAAACATGAAAAGCCTATATCAGTCAAAGCTCAGCTTTAGGAGGGGAAGAGACAGAGCAAGAGAAAAAATAAGAGAAAAAGAGTGTGATGCTGATGAGGAGAGAAAAAATAATCAGCTGCGTGACATCGTTTTAAAGCTATTGTTATCCAATTTTTTTGGCCTTCAAAACATCTTAAAATGCACATATGTAGATCAGAGAAATCAAAATTTTCTTGGGGGAGCCCCCAAACACCTAACTAGCCTACCTCACATTCAGACCTCAGTGATGATAAAACCCTGCCATCTAAATGTTAATGAAACTAGTTAATAGTGAGCATTAGACCCTAAACTAAAGAGTTACCTTTCTTTTTTTTCTTTTTTTCTTTTAAATCATACCCTCATTGGGGGCTAACCCACAGACACAGACTGATTCATGTTCCACACTGGTCACACACATTTCAGTTCAGTTAGAACCTGATGCATATTTGTATTGATGATTCTAATTTGATTATTTTATATTCAATTGTTGAAATTTGGCTTCAAAAATCTGAAGAGTGCCTGCCCGAAGGGCCCCCAGTGATTTTGAAATTTTACGAGCCCTGTGTCCCCACATTAAGTCCTTGAATTTGAGGGTATTGGACCTGGAAAGTCCTTGAAAGGTCCTTGAATTTGAAGTTAACCAAGGTGTGGGAACCCTGGTTTTACACTTTTTTACAGCGTTGACTTCAGGACTGCGTTGTCGTCGTGTCCAGGCGTAGATCCTTCATCAGATCTGGATACAGCCTGGATCCAGCGGACTGCGGTAAACTTCGGGATAAACCGAAAGACTAATATCTGCGTAGATGCCATCCTTAGACGTTCATCAGGATTTATGGGAAGTGTTCCCGAATCCGGCTGACCTAAACTATGCAGCCTAACATTGAAGTATAGAAGTGTACAATGTGTTATGTGTATGCTAGGCCAAAGATATGTGTATATTTAGTCTAGATTTGAACTGACAGAGTGTGTCTGCTTCCCGGACAATGTTAGGAAGACTGTTCCAGAGTTTTGGTGCTAAATAGGAGAAGGATCTACCGCCAGCAGTCGATTTTGATATTTGATATTGATATTGATAGCCGGAATTTTAAGATCGCAACGTGAAGGACTATAATGTGTTAAGAGCTCGCTCAACTCTAGCTGCTGCGTTTTGGACCAGCTGTAATTTATTTATTAAGCGTGCAGGACAAGGTTATTCTAGGTTATTACATGAGGAACTTTTTTGTCCAATAGTTAAAATCTCTGTTTTTTCATAGTTAAGTAGTAGGAAATAACTAGTCATCCAGTTTTTTCATATCAGCTATGCATTCCATTAATTTTGTGAATTGGTCATTTTTGTCGCGGCTTGAAGAAATGTAGAGCTGAGTATCATCAGCATAACAGTGAAAACTAATGCCATGCTTCCTAATGATATCTCCTAATGGTAGCATGTACAGAGTGAACAGCAACGGTCCTAGTACTGAGCCTTGTGGTACGCCATACGGAACTTGTGATCGATGAGACATTTAACGAGTTTAGTAAATTCTTCCTCTCCTATAGCAATGAATGAATCAAATTTTTCCTTAAGGAGACTACATGCACTGTCTGATGCGATACTGTAGTAGACGGTTGAATAGTTATAATTTTCTCTCTGATATTATCAATCTTGTTAGTGAAGAAGTTCATAAAGTCATTACTGCTGTGCTGCTTGGAAACGTCTGGGCTTGAAGCTTTATTTTTCGTTAGTTTAGTAATAACCAATGTTTGGTTTTAGCCAGGTTTCTGTCAAACACAGCACATCTAGGTTATAATCTGTAATCATTTCATTAACAATAAGTGGTTTTGAAGTAAGGGATCGAATATTCAGCAACCTGAGCTTAATCATTTGTTCATCTGTATTATATCTGTTTTTTATTTGTTGAACATAAATTAAATTATTACTCTTAAATGGGTTTGGGAGTTTTTTGTATTTCCTAATTCGGGGAACAGACACAGTCTCTGAGTCTCATAAGATGGTATCTAGATGAAAGAGTCTCTATATGATGGGATTTATCTGACCTTGGTGACGTGAGACAGCTAGCAGACGGTTGGTTTAGCCAGTCTGTCTGCTTCCTGACCTGAGCTCCAGATTGTCATGTTTGAGCTCTAAGACTATGTGCCATATTACTAGAGAGACAACCAGCACCATCCCAGGAGGGATGAATACCATCTCTTTTCAACAGGTCAGGTCTGCCCCAAAAACTTTTCCAATTGTCTATGAATAGGGGTGGCACAGTTACCGCATTACGGCAATACAGCGGTCACGTGACGCCTACCGCGGGTCTGAGCTCGTCACCGCATCACCGCAAAAAAAATGCATTAGGGGAGGGTCTTTGTCTTTCTCAGGTGTGAAAAGCTTACATATTAATGAGCTCCGCATAAAGCTTTTTCACACAAAACACGTCGTAAAATTTTTAAATCAATATATTGTCTTATCTGAATGAGCAGTCGGGGTGATTTTCACATAGTTTTAGAGCAAATATTCTAGGCTACGTGATACAATTTTCAAAAGTCTTGTGAAGAAATAGTCAGTATGGGTTTCATGGCCTTATTTCAGTGAGAATTTTTTTTTGTATTTTCACAAACCACGCATAAATGTCATTATCTCAAAACTACAAACTTTTACATACATGCTGCTGATATATTATTGTAGCAGAGTTTGTGCTGAATACAGTGTAATTAGATTTTAGCCATGAAAATGTCACAAGTAACAGAAATAACCAGAAATGTCAGAGCATGTCAGAACACCTCCAGGGCCTAGAAAACAGCTCAGACCTCAGAGGGTTAAAAGACGTGAACATTAAAGGTTGATTTGAATTCCCGTCTGCTGGTCATGATAATACATGTATGCGGAAAAAAAATTCCTATGCCGCGGGCCGCGTTCGGGCAGATAATTCATGTTGATGTGTCGGGTTACATCGGGTCCGGGCTTTAAAAGGGTCGGTTGTAATTTTCAGGCCCGTTGAGAACTCTAGTTTGTTGTTTACAGCGGTGGAGTTGGTTAGTTAGCTTAGATGCTACCCACTTCATTTATGGTCCTAGATTGTTCCGTTTGAACAAATCATCTCAGATCCAACACAATTTTTCTTTTTACTGATCATTCAGCTTTAGTATAAAAGTTCTATATTTAATGCCCATTTTGCTCCTTTCAGAAGACATCGCTGGTTCATCTTCTGATGGAGAAACTGCCTCTACATCCAAAGAGCGACAGACAGTGAAGAGTTTCTCCTGTGGAGAAACATTCAACAAACAGGGTCATTTAGCAAAAAGTGAGCGAAAACACACAGAACTGAAAGACTTCACCTGCAAGATATGTGACATCAGCTTTTCTACCTCAAAAGAGAGGAGGCTTCATTCAAAAGAGCACAGCGTGAAGAAGGAGTTTCGCTGCGAACAGTGCGGGAAGGATTTTTTCACCACTCCTTATAATATAAGAGCTCATTTAAAGACACACAGTGAAAAGACTTTGCACTGCAGCGAGTGCGACAAGTATTTCCGCACCAAACAACATCTTACAATGCATAAGAGAATCCACACTGGTGAAAAGCCGTACAAGTGTCCTCACTGCGAGAAGAGCTTCAACCAGAGATCCCCTTTGAAGAGCCATCAACTCACACATAGCAATGAGAGGCTGTATCAGTGCCACCTCTGCGAGAAGAGCTTCAAACAGGGATCCCATCTGAACAAACATCTACTCATACACACCAATGAGAGACCGTATCAGTGTCCAGTCTGTGAGAAGAGCTTCAAATGCGGAACCAGTCTGAAGAAACATCTACTCACACACACCAGTGAAAGGCCGTATCAGTGCAGTGAATGTGAGAAAACCTTTACAAACTCTAGTTCTCTGAAGTTACACCAAAAAATACATTCTGATGACAGACCATATCAGTGTTCACACTGTGAGAAACGTTTCTATCATTCGACTCACTGGAAATCCCATGAGAGGACTCACACCGGAGAGAAACCGTACCTGTGCTCCTACTGCGGGAAGAGCTTTGCTAGTCCATTTTCTTTCAAAGTTCATCTGAGAGTTCACACTGGAGAGAAACCGTATCACTGTAGTTATTGTGGGAAGAGTTTTACTAATTCAAGTAGCTTACAAATACACCAGAGGACTCATACAGGAGAAAAACCTTTTAAATGCTCACTTTGTGACAAGAATTTTGTGACAAAAACTGACCTGAAGATCCATGAGCGAATGCATACAGGGGAGAAACCTTACCGCTGCTCCATCTGCGGCGAGAGATTCTCTTTTAAATGGGTTTTTCAGACTCACCAGAAGAAACACGCCGCTCCAGAGTCATCATAGCTTCATCATGTCATTATTTTTAGGTTGTGTCAAAAAAAACCACCTTGCAGTGTTACAGGGACGTTATGGTTGTAAAATACCTAAAACTAGAATGTCCAAAGGAGACCAAACTTAAATCTTTCTTAGCACCTTATATTAGGCCATATGTGAAAAATCTGGGTCTTTTACTGGACAGCTGCTCCTATTTTGCTATTTTAAAGTTTCCTAATGTTGTTTTGGAGCCTTCTTCAACAGGTTTACCTGCATCAAAGGTCAAAAAATGGTTTCACTGTCTCATAATATACATTTGCACATCACCACATTTTCAATGACTCTCAAACGACTCGTCAGATGAACCAATCAATCTAAATCCCTCCTTTCTGCAAGCTACTCTGCTCTGATTGGCCTGACAGCTCAGTCTGTTGTGATTGGTCTACCGTGTACAGCGCGGACCTCGAATGCCCATTGCCATAACAACGTACAATACAATTTAATTTACAATAAAGCAGTGTAATGCAATTAAAAATGCAAGTTTATTGTGTTTCTCTCAGTTTGTCTCAGGGAGTGTGTGTTTGTGACTGGCCTGCTTCATTTCTTCTTCCCTGTGTTCTGCTGGAGGGGGTGCAGTAATAAACAGCAAAAACAGTAATACTGTGAAATATTATTCCAATTCAAAAATCACTGTTTTCTATTTGAATATTCAAATGTATTTTCAGTCAAATCTCCATTTTATTGGCTTTTACTCCAGTCTTCAGTGTCACAGGAACCTTCAGAAATAGATGCTGATTTGCTGTTCAAGAATTTGCTGCTTATCACAGTTGAAAATACTTGTGCTGCTTAATGAAGTGTGGTGAACCTGACATACATTGTTTTTTCAGGATTCACAGATCAACAGAAAGTGAAGAACAGCATTTATTTCAAACAGTGAGCGTCTGGAACGTGTAGCCTAATTTACAGCACCTCTGATCTGCGCGCACTTTCTCCTGTCTTCCACAGAAAGCCGCGAACTCGCGTAATTCAAAAATTAGCGTCATTTTGATTTACCGCTGACTGAATAACATTCGTTTATCGATGTTTTTATTCAATTGTCACGTAAAAATATGATAGTATTCGTATCTTCTATCCAGTCGCATCTCCTCCTTATCTTCCAACTCCATCACCCTCGTCCGTAAAACCACAGAAGAAAGAAAGACTGGAGCATTCAGACGGTGAGTTTAATCTGTTTTACATTATTTATGCGTTTTAGCGGTTTGCTTGTTATTTGTCTCTCTAGTTTTTAATGAACTTAAATTAAGCTTATTCTTCCCCACTTAGCTTATGAAAAAAAAACATGGTTTTGCTACAGTAACCATAACAAATGTCCTCATGTTTTACTATGTTTTAAACATATTTGTATTAAAGGGACACTTCACCCATTTGCATTAAGCCTCGTATCGTTAGAAACCCAGTCATATTTTTGAATGGTCATGCATTGTTCCCTATTTTTCCCCTGAGATGGAAGAAATACGGATTTCGATGTTGCAGTTCCTGCTTATAATGATGTAAAAATCGTAATTTTTCATCATTCTAAGCAGGAAGTCCCATATATTTGTAGAGGTGTTGAGACTACAAACACTCATTCCTCATTTTTCCAGGGTGTGGGACCCATAGATATCATATAATAAAGGCTAGATGTCTCGTCCGCGCTGCTGGCCAATTGAGGTCGATGTCCGCACACGGCGGCCATCTTACCACAGGGTGCTCGCTCAGTCGTAACATGGTGCATGTACTTTTAAACTTGCTCAATTTTCTACCGATTTTCAAACGGTTTGGTTTGTTACAAACGTCAGAGATGTAGTTATGACACTGCATACATATGAATAATTATGTTCAACATGTTTAAGCATTTAGAATTATAGCCACGTTAATAACGTTTGTAAGAAACCAAACCGTTTGTAAATCCGTCCAGATTTCAGCGAGATAAGAGGATTTGTGTGCGTGCTGATCACTCACCTTAATTCACAGCTTCCCTGTGGTAAGATGGCCGCCGGTGATGCCGGAAGTGACTCCGCCGTAAGACATCTAGCCTTTATTATATGATATCTATGGTGGGACCCACTCACGCTACAGACCTACTACAGGTCAGTGGGTGGGACTTCACTTGCCGAAACCGCCATCCGCAATATCCGCCATCTTGTTTGGAAGCTAAGCTAACAGGCGCTGTGGAGCCAGATGTGAAGTTACGACAATGGCGGAAGGTACTCAATATGATATGGAAGAAGAGGATTTTGAAAGTCTGATGCTCGAATCAGATGTTCGCGGCTACCTTTACGAGGTGCAATATAGCGAAGAGCAGCGGAGGCTGATGGAGGAACAGGAGGCAGAAGACCTACCTGTTGCGGACGCGGACTGAACATCCCGGTACCGTTCAATAATTCCCCATTACGAAAGGAAATACAAACAAGGGGTAATTCACTATTGAGTTCGCCAACTAACTCGAAATTTTGTGTGAAATGAATTTATTAATTGAATTTCAGTGAATTTAACTAGCCTTGTAGACGGAAGAGTGATTTCTCTGATAGCCGGATACCTCATATGCGCTGTTCTGGATTAGTGGGAGTGGCTTGTGGAGCTGTGCAATGTGGTGCATTGTGGGAGTTGTCTTCCATACAAATGCGCCCTAAAGTTACTTTCTGTCTGTCCTCGGTCAAGAAGGCACCAAATTCGAAATTTGTTACATTTCGACTATATATGACCCACTTTTAATAAAGATTAATGTTCCCACGGGTGAAATGCTCCTTTAAACAGTTGCTATACCAACACAATGGTTAATTTTCCAATGCTTTTAAAGTTTTCACTGTTTTGGGTGAAATGAGTAGAAATCTGACAATATCATGTTTAATATCTTAATATATGATTATGAGTTATGCATAATGTCAAATAATTATATTTGATTTATATTTTGTTAATTATATTTTTGATTAATATTATTTAATACTGAAATTCACTAACGAATGCTTTCATCATAACTACCAGTGCAAACATAGTGTAAATAAGAGATTCGTCAAATATATTGGGAGTTTTGGCAAGAGTCTCAGTCACTGATTTGATTGACAGCTCCATGTGGGCAACCTGGCCAGCTTCATTTTTCGAAGGAAGAATAGCCTTTGTTGTGCTTTCTTTACCAGATGAGAAGTATTGATTGACCAATTTGATGTAATTTACCCTCTCCACTTCCTCTTCATTGACACACAATGGTGAATGGGTGGTCTATGATGATATCTCTTTTTATTTTGGTGTTCAGGACCAAATTATGGTCCGCACGCCGCCGGATTATATGTTGCACCTCCTCTCTTCACACTGTAAAATCTAATGAGTTGGACTTAAAAAAGCATGCAAACCGATTGCCTATTAAAAACCAAGTAAAGTGAAATGGGAATAGTATGTTGTCCTGGCAAATGCCTAGTATAGTTTACTTACACAAGAGTTGTAGTAACTAAAAAATAATTGTAGAGAGTACTTGATATACTTATTGCTTTAAAAAAAATGTATTGTTACCATAGTTGTGTTTTGCATGCTGAATGTTGAAGTCTGTGTGTGACTCAAGCATGATCAAATGGTAGATACTCACAAATATAAAGGTATTATATCATCCCAATTATAAGTTTAACAAGGTGTTTGTGAAATAAGTGTTAGCAACAAAATTTTAAAAGATCATTATTTGACATGAAATATAGTTTCACACACACATAAATATATATCCGGAAAGTATTCATAGATTAAATTCATTATTTTCCTTAAAATTCTACAAACAATACCCCATAATGACGACATGAAAGAAGTTTGTTTGTTCACTAGTAAAATATTTAAACTCAGATCAATATTTCGTGTCTAATTATTTACTTATGTGGCAAGTAGCCGTGTAATAAGCGAGATAATGTACATTGCCTCCGCTTCGCATCGGGGTCCTCATCACCCTGTCGGGGGTTATTCTGAGAGAACAACCGGCTGGATGTACATTATCTCTTACTTATTAGGCACTTCATTTTATTAAAAATACTGTATAAAGGTACTTTAAATAAGCTTTACAATCAATAGATAAAACTATAAAAATGACTACATGTGAGCTTAAATGTTGCGTAGTATGCGTACGGTCGTCTGCAGAAGCTTTTTTTAGATTATAAAGTTATACATTTTTAACAAAATATTTTTCTTACAAAAACCCATGGCCTTTATTAACACCCCCGCCCCCATGTAAACACACAGTCCTCCGATGGTGACCTTCATTATGTTTATTTATTTGACTTGAGTGCCAAAGTTAAAGCATCTTTTTTTACCGTGCCATTGCAGAATATACAGACAGAACTGGTGTTCTGAACACCATAGCAAAACATCACATGTTCGTTTTGTCTCTGAGCTTCATCGTCTTGTAGGTCTGAAGTCTCTAATATCCTCATAATTAATGGGTAGATTTTTACAATCATCAGGACAGTCTCTGATTAAGCTGTTGGGAGGTAAAAGCAGAGGAGAGAGAGATGAAACGAAATGAGCATTTAATGACGGAAACATTATTATTTTAACTACTCAGTGGAGTCCTAGTGACTTCCAGAGCATTTTACTTTTGAAGAACATCATCTCAAGATCTTCACGCACCTCTCACAGTGACTTTGGTCACTGCTTCGCTGGACCCCACGTGATTGGTCGCCACACATTTATACGTCCCACTGTCTGATGCTCTGAGCCGAGCGATCTTCAGCAGACCGTCCTTGGTTGACTCTGCCCCCCGCGACATGGAGGCTCCGCCCACACGCGTCCAGCGGAAGCGGATTGGATGAGTGCCGTGAGCGAGACACTGCAGACGCAAGGCATCCCCGGGACGGGCGACAATCTCATCCGCCAGTGTGGTGGCGTAGGGAGGCGCTGAGGAGGAGACAAGACAGTTTACCCTCATCCTGAGCCCTAAAATTATACTTCTTTTTTTTTTTTTTTTCATAAAGCTTATTATATTTCATTTTGATGATATTTTTTTCTCTGTTTTAATGCGATTTATTTTGGGATATTTTTGGTTATTTTTTATTTTATTCAATAAATACTAAATAAATAAATAAATAAATAAATAAATCGTAATTTACGCACATTGCTCACATTCTTTCGACTTAAATTCATAATAATTCATAATTTTATGCAATAAAGTCTTAGCATTTTTTGTTTGAATTTTGAGCATTTGTAGGTTTTTACTTTCTTGCATTCCATTGATTCCTAAGGGGGTCAATTTGACCCGTGAATGAAGGATTTGTTCCTCTTTTAAAATTTCAACCACGAAACTCCTCGAATCCATAAAATTGTGTATATTTTTATTTTTTATATATTATATTATATTTTTATTTTTTGTGTATATTCGTTGTTCAAGTGCGACACAAGTCATGGGGACCCCTCTGATGAACACTCAATTTTTTCAAAAATGTAAAAAAATAAACCCCCTAAGGGAAGGGTTAATGTCATATAAAGCATAGCTCACTGTAAATGAGTGATGTTTCCCCACACTCCCTTATTGTTTACACACAGGCTCTTTCACCTCGATCCCTCAGTCCAAAGATCGGTCTGTGCTGCTCTGATTTAAAATCTCAGTTGTCCTCTTCTTCATTTGTGTGAAACTAAACTGCTGCTCCTTTTCAGGTTCCCATGTGTTTAAGTTCAGCTGCTCAGAATCCGCTCAAAGTTTGTGTGCTGGCAGCTGATGTGGGTTCAGCTCAGATGTCTTACAGTATCAGCCTAAAGTCAACGTTTAGCGTCTACACTGACCTGTGACCACGCATGATTTCTACAGTGTAAACGTCTGTACAAGGTCAGAGTGATAAGAGTGTGTTTGTGTCACTCACAGTCCACCTCCAGCTGCACGTAGTCCTCGCTGAAACCCGCCGCGTTCGTGGCGTTACAGATGTACTGGCCTGAGAGACAGAGAGACACTGAAACTAATTGTGCGCGCATGTTGTTACATAATAATGAATCAGTACCTCATCAATCCTTCTTCGTGTTTTTGTCTTACCCTGATTCACTATGGTAAGCCTATTATAAGTGTGTGTATTTTAGACCTGTCGGGATGGTTTTGGCGGGTAATTGCGTGCTTTGGTCACTCGCCCGTGTGTGTTTTAACATGTCTGTAAATAGAGTTGCTCCGGATGCTTTGTCAGGTGTGGGAGTGGCAGAGGGGTGTTGAGTGTGTGTGTCTGGTGTGTGAGGCAAAGGTTAGTTGAGTGTGTGTGTGTCAGGTGTGGGAGTGGCAGAGGGGTGTTGAGTGTGTGTGTCTGGTGTGTGAGGCAAAGGTTAGTTGAGTGTGTGTGTGTGTGTGTGTGTGTGTGTGTGTGTCAGGTGTGTGAGGTCAGAGGTTAGTTGAGTGTGTGCGTGTGTGTGTGTGTGTGTGTCTGGAGTGTGAGGTCAGAGGTTAGTTGAGTGTGTCTGTGTGTGTGTGTGTGTGTGTGTGTGTGTGTGTGTCTGGAGTGTGAGGTCAGAGGTTAGTTGAGTGTGTGTGTGTGTGTGTGTGTGTGTGTGTGTGTGTGTGTGTGTGTGTGTGTCTGTCTGGAGTGTGAGGTCAGAGGTTAGTTGTGTGTGTGTGTGTGTGTGTGTGTGTCTGGAGTGTAAGGTCAGAGGTTAGTTGTGTGTGTGTGTGTCTGTACCTAAAGCTGCTTTGCTTTAAATAAATGTGACTTGACTATACACTGTGAAAAAACATTTTTAAACAGAAATTGATAGTGAATTTAACAATTAATTACAATTAAGTAGCCCAATAATTTACAGTAATATTATTTCAATATTCATCCCATATGTAAAGCACGCGTTCGTTCACTCACTCACGCTGTACCTGAGTCCTGCCGTCCCACGTTACTGAGGGTCAGACTCCCGCCGCTCACGCTGTGCTGCCATGGCAATGGCGCCCGCAGCTTCGACCAGGAAATGATCGGAGTGGGTGAACCTGAGGAATTATAGTGAGATCATGAGTTCACTGGACAGACTTATGTAAAGCTGTAAGCATTTGACCTCGTCATTTTGAATCAACTCAATTTGCATTTTTGAGTGCAACACCCACATCTTGACTGACAACCAAATCCCGCCCTACACAACACACAGGATTACTGCCGCTACTTACGTTTCATCATGACTTTAAGTGTTAATGGTGTTAATTTTCCCTGAGAGTGGCGTTACCGGTGGCGTTGCAGTGCATGGTGATGCTCTGACCCTCCACGGCTGTGAGATCTGTGTTAGCGACCGAGGCCTGAGGAGCCGAGGCTCCGCCCTCCAGTTCCAGCTCCACCCGCCCCTCAGCAAGCCCCTCCCCACTCTGAGCACGGCACACAAATATCCCAGCATCCTCTGCTGCCATCACTGTCACCTTCAGAGAGAGAGAGAGAGAGAGAGAAAGATGTGAATGAATCCTAGAATGACTGAAAGTGAAATATCTAGTTCGCAGGCTGATAGGTTATTTACATGCATCTGCAAGCAATCACATCATTACCAGATGGCACAAGCTGATTGGCTCAGCTGATCCTGCAGCCAATGAGATTGCTTGCTCAACATTTAAATAGTCTGGTTCAGTGTTTGCTGTAAGCTATCAGAGTTCTTCTGAACCCCTCCACCTCCCCAGCTCCACCTGCCTAGATCTGCTACGGGATTTATGTGTGTCTATTTATGCCGCAGCATATCTTATAAAGTCACAGAAGTGTGTCGGTGTCTCTGTTAGCAGTAGCGAGTCTATACTCCAGATCCAGTTCACCAGGACCAAATACAATGACACTGCATCATTAAATTACATGCCATAAATATTCCAAGAGTTGCCATAATGGAAATATATTTCACACCTTTAGTAATGCAGTGGTGTCTGTTGTCATGGAAACCATTTCCGTCTCACTTCCTCCTTCCTGTTTGAACCAGCTGACGGAGGGGCGTGGCTTCCCCGAGACGTTGCACTCGAGAGTCACGCTTTCGCCCGCTCGAACCGTCAGCGGCCCGGCCGGCGTCACGCGCACCTTCGGAGGCTCTGAACAAACGAACAAACACTCATCATACAGGTGACTGACAGCGGAAGTATACACTTGCTTTTTATTTTAAGATTTTTTTTTGTTTTTTAGATTTTTTTTTCCAAGTTCGTTTTATTTAGTTTTAATCATTCACATACAGCGTTTACTCCATTTATATCTTTTGTTTTCATTTTTATTTTATTTGAGTATTACTTTCAGTTTTTTCCGAAATATAATAAATATAATATAAATATAATATAAAATATGCAAAATGCAGCATGTGAACTTTGGTTGGATGTTGTTTTACATGTCAAAAAATGCCCTTCTGGTCGAGTCGGGTAGTTATTTTGACAGAATACGCTAGTAAAGTGAACACAAGAGATTAATTAAATCAAAATTGAAAATTAAGAAACAAAACTTAAATTCCTCTCTGGTATAATTAATATTTTTGCACACATTATTATTCTAGCTTTTGCTCTTTGCAAATTCCAGACTTTTTCTTTTATTTCATGAAAATATATTTTTTACTGCTAGATTTGTGTTTGGATTAGTTTCTGCCTATGATAATTACAGTATCACACTAGCATCAGTCAATAACAGAAACATTGTCTATTTAAAGTCACCATGAAATCAAAATGTAATATTGCAGTGTTTATTCAAACTAATTTATGAGTGCACATCATTATTGTTTTAATAATGTTGAATCAGAATAAGTTCCTCTTGCAGCATCTCCTCTCTTCTCTGATGACGGGGGCGGGGCTATGACCTGTCACTCACATGAGATCAGCCAATAGCAAACCACAACCATCCAATCAATTCCCCACAGACACACTCAAGCCCCGCCCACATTTGTTCTTGTTCCTGAAGCGTTTCACTCGGACATATGTCACAACAGGGTAGAAAAGACGAGCAACTTCCCTTCCATGGCCACTTTACTATGCGAGAAACACACTGGACTCACGTTTGATGCTCAGGGTGGCAGTGATGGTGGATTTCCCCTGAGCGTTGGTGGCAGTGCAGCGATACCCGCCCTGGTTTTTGAGACGGATGTTGACAATGGTCAAGACGGCACCATCAGGTCCAAGCTTTACGTTATCTGTGACAAAATACAGCATACCACGTAAACCCATTAAAGCCATGATCTGATGTGTCATCTGTCATTTTACTAACTAAAACGGCATTATGCTTTCTAAAAAATGTTTTCCGATGGTTCCATAAAGAGATCCTTTAACATCCATAAAACCTTTTCATTCCACAAAGGTTCTTTATGTTTGTTTTTTAATGTTCTTCACACTAAGATAAAAATGGTTCTTTTAAGAACGGATCGCTGAAAGGTTCTTTGGGGAACCAGGAATGGTTCTTCTACTTTCTTCTACTACTAGGTTTCTCCTACTATAGACCAACTCGTTTGCTCTCATTCATCATTTGTTCTTTGGAAGAATTTTATGATTAATATGTGAGTTTTGATGACAGACTTTGGTATCTTTAAAGCTACACTGTGTAGGATTTTCTCCCATCTAGCGGTGAAATTGTTTATGACTGCCAACTGAATATTACTTTCTAGCCCCTCCCATTCTGAGAGTGTTTTAACTCCTATGGTGGCCGTATTATTTCAAATCTGCCGGCAGTCGCGAGTAATCTCCCCCTTGCAATCATCATTCGGTGCCACTGAGTGTAAAAACGCGAAAGGCGAAGCTTGAATTTCCAGGTATGTCCCTCTTTGGCTAATGTATTTTCAAGATGGAGGCGCAACATGGCTGCTGCCATTCGACCGACTGGCTCGTATGTATTATAAATGGCAGATTCTTCGCTTACGAGAATACTTGATTAGTTGGTTGAAGTAATTACACATTAATGAGCACATATGATTTTGAAAGAACAAAGTGTTTTTTGCTAAGAATCAACTTAAAAAATTACACAGTGTAGCTTTAACAATCTTGAGCACATACTGAGATACTGTTGAGATGTGAAACTCTAGAAGAGACGCACTCAACATATGATCTGCATTTAATCCCATTTCTCCATGAGAAACTAATGAGTTAATTAAGAACAATTTAGTTTCAATGGTTAAATCTCTTTTTTTTTTTTTCTGAGAAAAAAAAAAGATGTGTGTTTTAATAGACTAACTCTTTATGCAAAGTTTTTTTCCCGTACTGAAAACTGGATTTAAAAAAAAAAAGTTTTACGAACCGCTTCCGGGTCAAAATTGAAAATGAAAAAGGAGGGTGTAAAAAAGTCTGTTTCCCCCTTTCGCTGGGTGATTCAGCAGAATGTGTGTTTTCTGAGATGGTTGTAGATGTGAACAACGCACCTCCCAGCGGCTGGTTGTTGATCCTCCTCCACTCCAGCTGGACGGGTTGAGCTCCGCTCGTCACACGGCACTGGAAGCTGACGGTGTCGCCGAGATTCACCGCAGCCGCTTTCGGTCGGACCGACGCCACGGGACTCTGGCCACACACTGATGTGAACACACAACACACATGTTTCAGCCTATGACTGGATGCTTCTTACTGTCAGTTAGATCAGGGGTAGTGCAGGTATCGTTCGTTCATTTGTTTTTGCTTTCACATATGAAAACGAAAAAACGAGAAAACAACTTCTTTTTCCATTTTTTCCGTTTTTTTGTGAAAAAATAAAATTATGACTTGATTTTTGGTTTTCCCGTTCTTGCCATAGACAGTATATAAACGGTTCTTGCACGGAAATCAGAAAAACCACTTGATATTCCGATTTTCCCCTGTGGGTGGTGCTAAATCTGATTGGCAGGATATGCATTCATTATTTTTCAAATTAAGAGTTTACCCACACTGTATTTGTTAGCCTGTAAAATTAATAGTCTATATGCATGCTATTTGTCACCCAATTATTGGGCTTAACTGACTGAAAAAATCTATTGAAACAGCCCAAATGTAAACAAGTTCACGCATTGACAGTTGTCAGGGTGGTTATCAGACAAAAGGCAGAATGGAGAGAAGACCCTTCTTATAGTTTCTATTGCATTCCTTCGCAATATAGGTTACTTTTGCCTTCATGCCAAGTTAAAGAGGTGTCGAGAGGAAAAAAGAGAGAAATCAAGTCATAATTTGTTTTTTTCGTTTAAAAAAAAAAAAAACGTAAAAGGAGCTGTTTTCTCGTTTTTCCGTTTTCATATGTGAAAGCAAAAACAAATGAACGAACGATACCACCAATTATGATCATCCTCACGAAGGACCCCATATTTTAAAGGCTGCTATATGTTTTCATGTATAATTCAAAGACTCGATATATAGTCTATAGTATAAGTCTCCTTTGTTTTTAGTGATTTATACAAGAGAAGCTTCACAGTAGTAAACAGGAAAATAACATTTAATGGTGCAAACTACAAATGTGAGACAAAATATACCAATTCAAATTTTTATTTGAAAAATTATTTAGTATAAGTTAAGTTTTTTTTCTACTTATTGTATTGTTAAATATATTTATTTGTTGTGTAATTTTTTATATTTGGTTATTTTAATCACATTTTATTTTTATTCGTATTAATCTCACTAATTAATTCATTAATTTATGGGAATATATTTATTTGATAATTTTTTTTAAATTTATTGTTACATTTTTTACACTGTTTTTCTCTAGACATTTCCACAGACAACTTTTCTATTATTTGTTTATTTATTTTTACAGTGTTTTTCTCCACTGACTGCCGTCACTCCCCTGTGGCCCCCGGTTTGAAAACCTCTGAGTTAGACCACATGATTGAGAAAATCTTTTTTTGTTTAATTTCAGATATGGCTGATTTCATTTTGAGAGTCTTCGTCAGATGAACCCTTCGCTCTCGCTGACCTTCAGTCCTGCTCTGCTAAACAAACGCAAGCAAAAATCTAACTCCACACAATCTGTTTTTGGCACAACAGAATCACTTGATGAGAAAACTAAACCAGTGAGTGTGATTTGATCACATTTAATGTGCTTATTTAAAAGTGACAGCATATCAGAATATTATAAAGCAAAGCTGGGAACGCATTATGTTAATTTAATGGGACGTGTGATGTGTCCCACAAAGTCTGTCAAAAAAAAGAAATGAAACCGACAACAGTGTTTTGCAAGATTTGCAACTAAACACACAAGAATATTACAACGGAAACCATTGCAAAGATTGAAACTGGCATTTTCTTTAAATAATTTTTTTTGAGTTTGCAAACGAATGAATATACGACATTACGTCACTAAATAATTAAATACACCATTTCTTGCTATTCTGTTAAATTCGACAAAATGTGGGAACCAGTTTTTTGGCTCTTTGTCTGTTTTTGATGTTTAAGAAAACATAATGAAAAATAATATATATAAAAATTTAAATAAATGTTGCAGTTTTGCTGTCAGTGTTGGACGGTGTGATTTAATCAGTCTCTACAGCCTGACTTCAGACTATCACTGTATTTTGTCGGGGGGAAAAACAGACAAAGATAAAGAAAAGCCAGTTAAACGAAGCGGACGTCTGACACACAAAACAACTGCCCTCTGTTCACTGTTTTCTGATAAATGTCATTAAATGTGCACATTAAACTAACACTGCTACAGAAAACAAATAAAACTGACACAAGATGCAAACAATTATCTATTTCAGAACAATTACAGCTAACTTACCTTAACAGTGAAAATACAGCACGAAAGTTTTCAAAACTAAAATCTTGGGATACACACCAAAAAAAAACCCCAAAAAAACCTGGAATAAAAGAGAGAGAAAGTGCTTCACCTGCGTGCAGGACGGCCGAGAGAATCAGCGCTGCGGTTCCAACCTTCATGATGGACTGGAGATCTTTCTCTGTCTGATCCCTGTGTTACACTGACACACTGTCTGTCACACAATCTACAGAGATATTCCTCCCATGAGCACACACACACACACACACACACACACACACACACACACACACACACACACACACACACACACACACACACACACACGTACACTCACCCTACCCCTAAACCTACACACACACACACACACACACACACACACACACACACACACACACACACACACACACACACACACACACACACACACACACACACACACACACACACACACACACACACTCACCCTACCCCTAAACCTACATACACATACACGCACACAGAGAGAGAGAGAGAGAGAGAGAGAGAGCTTATCTGTTTTGTTGAACTCAGTGTGGCATCAATAACTGCTGTCTTGTGTTTCTGTGGGTCATGTTTTGCTCTGTGGGAACCAACCAATAACAAAAATGTCTTTTAAGAATGTTACAAAAACATTATTTCTGAATGTACTCTGAATGTTAAAACATCAACAAGTTGTTAAACAAATGTTTTAACATCACCAAATGTTAAAAAAATTTTTCTTGGTTATGCAAAAAGGGAACATTCTATATTATCTCTCTTTACAGTAATATTACTTGTGAATGTTCTCTGAACGGTCCAAAACAAGTAATAACATAAAAAAAAAAAAAAACGTACAACTAAACGTTTCAGGTAAAATAGTTCCATGAGAAATGAATAAATAATAATGCTCTCAAAACATTAAAGTCCAGACAACTTTGAACAAACATTCTATTAATGTTACTGGAGGAACGTTAGTTCAGAACTTAGAGAGAACCTCGAGAGAACGTTCACTGTTAGCTGGGTAATCATGTGCCGACAAATCCTGCGTTTACCACGATGAACACCGCTGGAGTCAGATTCATAACGGGACTAAATAACGTCCTACTTCACATCTAAACATGTCAAACATACAGGGTAATTATATCAATTTAACAACCACAGAAGTTTATTCAGAAGTGCAAAATGTCTTCTTGTAGGCGTAACGTTTAGTTTAGACGACAGTAATTATAATTCTGTTTATACAAAAACAATAGCCGTCTTCACTGGCTGATTAGACATGTAGTGTGTGTGTTTTAGAGACTGATTGAAACTAAACAGAAATCACAATAAGATGCAGATATGCAGAATAACCTGAGAACATGTGCTGTTACTGTGTGGAAGCTTTTGTTCTTCAGCAAAAAGATGCGCTAAACTTGAAAACGCCATAGAGAACATAAACCAGCAATACTTGTCAATTGGAGATCTTAAAGATTATTTTAGACAAACACATTTTAGCACTCAACATTACAATAAAATAGATCCTCTATTCATTTAAATTTCTTTTTAAACATGTACAGCCAAGCAACCCAGCTAATATTTCATGGTGAGGCGAATGTGGGCATGATAGAGGCTGTATATATGTAGGGTTAGGTATCGTTTGGGTTTTTATTATACCGGTGCCAAATGGATACTTTTAAAACCTAAAAGTAAACGGAGCCTGATCCGATACTTTAACAAAAGAAGAGCCACAAACCGATGGTTGATGACATTAAAGAATTTAAAAAATCTTTAAATTGAACAATATATTAAAAGTTCAAAGTATATATATATAACACTTAATAACAGTTACAGTACTAATACTTGTT
The DNA here is from genome assembly GCF_951802725.1 of Rutilus rutilus. Classification (NCBI taxonomy): domain Eukaryota; kingdom Metazoa; phylum Chordata; class Actinopteri; order Cypriniformes; family Leuciscidae; genus Rutilus; species Rutilus rutilus. The sequence continues at coordinate 57,666,289 of NC_140210.1, forward strand.
AGCTATGTCATCAACTACGTGATATTCTGATTCTCAAATATGTGGATGTGAATGTGTTTTGTCGTTTAAAAAGCTTTATAATGATCATATTAGCTGATCTATAAGCGCGATGGGCCGCCGCCATGTTAGTTTGCGCTGCAGTTCAGAGAATCGGATCTGTCGGATTTACAACACGTCAGTTCATCCACTTCTCCCAAACTACATGAAAGTAAGTGGCAGGCGAAGTGTGAGAAGAATAGAGTAAACTTTACAACTACCTACACAATGTGTATCTGAAATGAATAAATATTGTTATTGCCGCTTTCATAGACATCAGTGTGTATTTTACAAACTAAAAATGTATTGTTTTGCTATTATGTGTGTTTAAATGTCTGAACTTGAACTTCTAATCACACCGATATGATTGTACGAGTTAAATGGCAGCGAAATGATGCACCAAATTTGCGTTCTGATTCAGTCCGGTACATATCGGTCATTATATAGGTGCCATATTGGCACTGGGTTTCGGTACCCAACCCTACAGTATATGGGCCCTACCATGGGTTTAGATAGGACCAACATAAGACCCATATCTCAAGCCCATATCCTGCATACATAAACAGAATCTCAGGGGAAAACTACAAACATTGAAACCCAAATAAACAGCAGCCAGAAAATGACTGCACACTTGATTACTCACCTAAACCTTAATATAGCCTAACAATGAATCCTGTGTGCATATTTATGTGTTTATAAATGGTTTGGGGGAATTGCAGCCCTAATTTATCATGGCACTAAAATGTACTGAAATACAAGTTAAAAAGATGAGTGTTGAACTGTGTGTCTGATCTGGTGTTTAAAGAGTTTCGTCATCTGCAAACAGAAGTCCAGAGTCTGACTGTGGGGTTGTGTGAGTTTGTGTGTGTGATCACATGGGCAGGACACGGTCAAATTATCTAACCAATCATCACCTCATCCCAACCATCTGTCAACAATCAGTAATCAACATGTGTACCCATTCAGCAAAATGAGTGGAGGCCTATATATATATATATATATATATATATATATATATATATACACACAGTCGACTCACTGATGTTCCTCAACAGTTTTCAGCATCCCTCCACCACCCCGTCTCCTCACACTCGCCTGTTTTCTTTCCTAACCAGAAATATGAGGGAGTACTCTGGGTTCGGGCCAAAATACAGAGCTTTGAGCCCTCTCCTCAGACAGCACGTCAAGTACGCTTACTTCTTCACTCTATCTGATTATTTGTAAGTGTGAACTCGTGAATGCATTTTTGGCGCTCTTTAATGTGGCATGACCATAGACTTTAAAAAAAGATGGACGACGCACATTCACTCTCTTCCATTGTAGAAAAGTGAATCCGCCAATGTCCCAATATGGCTCTGACATCTTGGAGCCCGAGTCTGCGCAGTAGTGAGCGTGAAGTGGATCCGCAGTATCAAGACCCTGCCATAACTCCCGCAGAAACGGTTAGGACAGTTTACTGGAGAACAAATTAGATGTCAGTGTGAAATAAAAAGTTATGGAAACCTAGAAATTAAAGTTAAAGCTCCATTATCCTCCCGAAAAATGTCCGATAGTCTCTCAGTGACTACTTCGCTCAGAAAAGCTGTCAATCTCAGCTGTCAATCATGATGTCATACCCCTGTTTTAATAGCATCAAAAAACTCTATAAAAACAAACTTATTTTAAAAACAAACACTTGAACTTGCATCAGCGTAATATAAACTACCTAAAATGACAGAAACCATCTTTGGAAAAAATGTATTGTTTAGTTCGTCTCACGTCCCATTTGATTACATGGAGAGGGAGGGGTTTATGAGCTTTTTGTTTTTGTGAACGTTTTTGTGAAGCACGTTTTGTGAAGCAATTTTAAAATATAATATAATATACCAAAATCATGCCTCATGTGTCAAATATGGAAAGACGTCACAGCTTGTAAACAACATGTCACGTAACGTTACATTTACCTAAGAAAAGCTGAAAAATGTACACTAGTATTTTGTATAAGCACTACGTTACATATTAATAATAATAATTGCATTTTACAATTGCATACTAATCACTCAGTTGTTAATTTTAAGCATAGTTTTTATTTTAATAATAATGTAGGCTACCAGCTGACAGGGTTCCCTGTATATACATCCCTGTTTACAGTATTAGTTGAGAGATTTTTTTTTTTCTTGAGAAAAATGTAAGGGATGGTTCAGAGTAAAATCAACCTAGGGCCCTTTGCACCATGACCTCGAGCCAAACACCCCCCCCAGAAGGCTTTTTCCCTTGGTCGAACATTATTAAAGTTAGAGCTTATTTCGAGATATCAGCCGTACGGCTTAGTGCAGGCGCTAATGGATCCAATCTCGTAATTTACCCCACTAATAATGCCCAGAATGGTACCAAACTACTACAGTTGTACAAATAGGTTCTGTACTCATAAAACAAGGCATTGGAAAGTTTATAAGTACATCAGGAGTTTATTTAAATAACACTTGCCTGACGGCTCATGCTACTGTGTGAACCACCTGAACCATCCCCATACACTGTTTACTTTAGCAATCTTTGTTTCATTGCAATGCCAATTGTGACCGTTGAAAAATGGGAAAAAAAAACCAACAACAAAAAAACACTTCTTGTCTTTTTGCCCCAAGTTGCCAGTAACCAAGGAGTCTTGTATCATCCATAAGTAATGTAATCAAACACATACAGTGCTATTTGGTTGCTATTAATCAAACTAATTCTGAATAGCTTGTGATTTGCTCCAAGCCACATTGTTGTTTCTGTGCAGGGTTATGGCATGCAGTTTTCTTTCTTTTTTTAAACAAACAAACTACTTCATGAAACTCCTCCTTGAATTGTGAATAAAGCAGGTCTAACAAGTAGAACAGCTAAAGCTGAAAAGAAAACCATACTGGAGCTTTTCATCGGCAAGGAAACAGGATGAAATATCTACATTGACTAGCAGGATCGTTTTCATGGTAAGTATATGTTTAAACTACACCACTTAGACAGTTTAAAACAAAAAATATGTAACCACCTGAAGTCATTTGTGTAGACTTCACTTGCGCACCTTCTCACAGCCGATGATGAGATTTGAGGTGAAGTGGGTGCGGCATCTGATGGAAGACTGTTTTGAAAGATTTTGTCATACAGAGACCGTGACTTTATTTAACCAGAGCAATCTATTTGATGTAAGAAGCCTTTGTGTACTAATAAGTTTGATTACTTTCACAGAGTATTTCCCTCTCTTGAACAGATGTTAAATTAATTCATGTTTAAAATTCTTTTTTGTATGTAAAGTTTTTTTTTTTTTTTTGCACTGTAAACCAGTTTTCTGGTTGTTATGGTTTTTAGAGTGAAGTCACATGATCTGATCTGAGAGTTTTACATTCAGTTCAGTTTTACATAAATTATTATTTTGTTTTTTTGTAATTGTTCAAAAATTCAAAGTAAAAAAAGAAAGTAAAATGTAAAATTGATGGTGTGATGTATGGACTATGTATGTGGCCTTTAATTAATTTGGGTGCAATTTATCACAAATGAACACAAAAATGTGTTATTAATTATTCACAACCCTAGTCTAAACTTATTAATAATGAACATTAGGGGTGTAACAATACCCTCATGTCGCGATTTGATACATATCACGATACTGAACTCACAATGCAATATTATTGCGATACTCCAAAAGTATTTTGGGTGAATGATACACAAACAGATTGTCACTATCAACGATTCATATTGTTGCATTTTTGTATTGGGATATATTGTGACGCGATATATTGTTACAACCCTAATGACACATAGGGCCCTATCTTGCACCCAGCGCAATTGACTTTGTACACCGACGCATGTTTCATTCCTATTTTGCACCCGCGCAAAGCGCGCTTTTCCCTCCACAGAAGCACGTCGCTAAACTAGGGAATGAACTTGCGCTCCCTGGGCGGTTCAGCGCAAAAAAGGAGGCGTGTTCCGGCGCAAACAATCCCTGGTGCTATTTTACTGTTCCATAAAACAATTGCGCCACTGGCCAGAAAAAACCTAGTCTAAAGTCAGTGGCGCGTTGCGCGTTGTTCATTAGGCTATTTTAAGGGCGCATGCTTGACCATAATGTATAGCGTGCACAACGCGCATACACTTTCTCTAATCTACACAGAAGCAGCCGTTTTCATTTTTGCAAATCATATTATTACAAACGATAGATAGATAGATAGATAGATAGATAGATAGATAGATAGATAGATAGATAGATAGATAGATAGATAATTTATTATAAAATCATACATCTAGCTTACACATTTACCCACATTATTATATACCTGTTTAACCGAAGCTAATTTGGCTGTGTTTCTCGATCCCCAATGTCACTGGGGATATTCTGGGGATATTTAATTTGATTTTATCAATCAATAAATTCCACTAGAAACAAACCTTGTTGTATTATTTTAATTTAATACTGTGAAGCTTCTTTGATACAATCTGTATTGTGAAAAGCGCTATACAAATATACTTGACTTGACTTCTCTCTCTTTTACGGCCGTGACGAGAGCGTTGCTCTCCTCGGCTGTGAACCGCTCCTGGCGCGCGCCTGGCAAATCCGCCGTTATAATAGCAATACGCCAAGGAAAAAGCGCGTCTGCTCTTAAAGGGAATGTGAGATGATGCTCTGATTGGGTTATTTCACGTTACGCCCAAACCACACCTATGAATAATGAAGCTACTTCAGACCAACCCCTTTTAGATTTGCGCCAGGCGCAAGAGTCATTTATCCCGCCGGGAAAATAGCAACAGCGCCGAGACCCGCCCACAAAGTTACTTGCGCTTTGCGCTTTGACACTTGCGTTTCAGATCGTTAAAATAGGGCCCATAAAGTGGGAGAGAGGCCGCACTATGCTTAAATATATTTGTATTTTTATTTGCACAGACGCGTTTCGGCGCGTGCCTTCTTCAGTGTGCAACAAAGTACAACCCTAATGAATAATCGTTTAAAGCAGCTTTTATTGGCCAAAATAAACTAAAAGAGTTTTAGTGACCTTAGATTAATGATTCCCCAATTATTTCATGTTTATTGTGTTCTTTATGGAAAATGTGAATTCCATAAATTGTGTTGCCTATTTTATTAGAATGAATGAAGAGCAGCAAAACACTGTGGAAGATGAGGACACTGCCTCTAAAATGAGTCTGAATGAGAAGATTGAGGCGAGGGCCACTGCAGCCTCTCCAGAATCCAGCTGTGTGTCTATGAAGAGTAACACCTCAATAGTTATGCCTCCAAATATTACAGATGAAGCAGTGACCTCTGACCCCAGGTAAGACAAACTCTGACATTGAATAGACCTCATGAAATACATAAATGGAGATTGACTGAGTCCTTTTAACTCATAAGGCTAAAGAATCACAAATCAGCCTCTCCAGAATCCAGCTGTGTGTCTATGAAGAGTAACACCTCAATAGTTATGCCTCCAAATATCACAGATGAAGCAGTGACCTCTGACCCCAGGTAAGACAAACACTGATATTTAATAAACCTCATAAAATACATGAATGGAGATTGACTGAGTCCTTTGATCTCATAAGGCTAAAGAATCAGAAGTCAGCCTCTCCAGAATCCAGCTGTGTGTCTATGAAGAGTAACACCTCAATAGTTATGCCTCCAAATATCACAGATGAAGCAGTGACCTCTGACCCCAGGTAAGACAAACACTGATATTTAATAAACCTCATGAAATACATGAATGGAGATTGACTGAGTCCTTTGATCTCATAAGGCTAAAGAATCACGAATCAGCCTCTCCAGAATCCAGCTGTGTGTCTATGAAGAGTAACACCTCAATAGTTATGCCTCCAAATATCACAGATGAAGCAGTGACCTCTGACCCCAGGTAAGATAAACTCTGACATTGAATAGACCTCATGAAATACATAAATGGAGATTGACTGAGTCCTTTGATCTCATAAGGCTAAAGAATCACAAGTCAGCCTCTCCAGAATCCAGCTGTGTGTCTATGAAGAGTAACACCTCAATAGTTATGCCTCCAAATATCACAGATGAAGCAGTGACCTCTGACCCCAGGTAAGACAAACTCTGATATTTAATAAACCTCATGAAATACATAAATGGAGATTGACTGAGTCCTTTGATCTCATAAGGCTAAAGAATCACAAATCAGCCTCTCCAGAACCCAGCTGTGTGTCTATGAAGAGTAACACATCTATAATAATTATGCCTCCAAATATCACAGATGAAGCAGTGACCTCTGACCCCAGGTAAGACAAACTCTGATATTGAATAGACCTTGTGAAATACATAAATGGAGATTGACTGAGTCCTTTGATCTCATAAGGCTAAAGAATAACAAATCAGCCTCTCCAGAATCCAGCTGTGTGTCTATGAAGATTAACACATCTATAGTTATGCCTCCAAATATCACAGATGAAGCAGTGACCTCTGACCCCAGGTAAGACAAACTCTGATATTGAATAGACCTTGTGAAATACATAAATGGAGATTGACTGAGTCCTTTGATCTCATAAGGCTAAAGAATAACAAATCAGCCTCTCCAGAATCCAGCTGTGTGTCTATGAAGAGTAACACATCTATAGTTATGCCTCCAAATATCACAGATGAAGCAGTGACCTCTGACCCCAGGTAAGACAAACTCTGATATTGAATAGACGTCATGAAATACTTAAATGGAGATTGAAACATAATTGGAGATTGAGTACTTTGATTGAATGATGCTGAAGATTTACAAAGCAGCATCTCCAGAATGCTTTATTCTTACTTTATTCTTAAATTATTTGTGGTGAGTTTGCAATAAACCAGGTAGACCAAACCATGTTTTCCTTAAGTTTTACTGTTGCAAGAATGCCATTCACATATAGACATCAGGGTTTTTTACAGCGAAGGACAACCTTGCCTAGTGTGGGATGTTTTTATATACGCCTATACCATATTAGGAATGGAATAGTACTTACAATGTTCAAAGTTTCACATCTGTTCCAACAGTAGACGTCATGTCTATCTTCTGGAAAAGATAGTTTTAAGGATGTGCAGCTGTGTTAACCCTCTGGGGTCTGAGGTGTTTTTGGGGTCCTTGAGATGTTCTGACATGCCCTGACATTTGTGCTTTTTTCAGTTGCTTATAAACATAGTAATGGCAAAAAAAAAAATTACACACTATTTAGCACAAACAGGGCTACCATAATATGTGAGCAACAAGAATGTACATGTCTGCATTTTTGAGAGAATAATGTTTATGCGTGGTTATTGAAAAAACTAAAAACTAAAGTTTCTGAAATAAGACCACAAAACACACACTAAATATGTGCCAATAAGACTTTTGTCTAATGGATGTCATCGCCTAGTGTTTTTTCTTCAAAATTATGTGAAAATCACCCTGCCTAATCCTTCACATAACACAATACATTGATTTGAATTTTGCAAAGCACTTTCTGTTTGGAAAGGCAATATTCGAGTGGGCGACGACGATCATACATATGTAGTGGTTCACACCTGAGGACCGCATACTTAATGAGCCATTCATTCAGGTGAGTCACTGAGCCACAAGAATGCAAGAGCAACAGTTGGAAGCATCTCAATTCTTTTTTATTTTTCCACATATTGTGCTTGCAATTTGGCCTATAATAGCCAAGGAAAACATGTAATTGTGCAGTTAATTCTCATACTGTATTTTCAGTTTTGGAATATTTATCCTCTCCCCAAATTTGTCACTAATAAAACACAATAAAAATTATTTAAAGAAAAGGCTTATATTTACCTTTTAATAGTTTGTTTACATCTACCTTGTAAATATTTAAATAAACAACAATTCAAGTGTAATCTTTCTTTGTACAAACTAAAGTATACATTTTATCATACATATTTCAAAGTTAAGGATTTGATTGATTATTTGATTATTTTTGACAAAAAAATTGGCAAATAAAAGCTTATTTGAGGTGGCAGATATTTTACAGTAAAAATGTATAATCTATCCAAAACTAATCAACGAAATGTTGTCTTTCATATGTCTGTAACATAGGTCTTTCATTTTTATTATAAGGAATATAAATGCTAATTTGCAGTTTAATACGTTGCTTATACAAATATATATATGTGCATACACACACACATATATATGTGTATATATTTATACACAAAAATAAATTTTATTTATATTTTTTATATACATTTTTTTTCCACAAATTGTGCTTGTAAATTGTATAATATCCAAGGTAAACATGTCTAGTAATTGTGCAGTAAATTCTCATACTGTATTTTCAGTTTTGGAATATTTATCCTCTCCCCAAATTTGTTACTAATAAAACACAATAAAAATTATTTAAAGAAAAAAAAATTATATTTACCTTTTAATAGTTTGTTTACATCTACCTTTTGAGGGACATTTTCCATTATTATTATTATTCCTCACAGCGCTGCGAGACGGTGTAAACAAGTAATGATCTGAATAAACTTGTGTTTTCTCGAGCTGATATGGGGCTCGAGAAAACACAGCCCCTCACAGGTTTGCGCCGTGGATTCCCGCGAGTCAGACGCGGATACTGTGTTTGTTTTAGGCTCGCGCAGTCTTCACTCGGACGCGCGCTTCAATCCGTTGTGGAGACACTCTTTTCGTTCCAGTGAAATTACAAAACAAAATACACACACACGTGTCTCTGCCTGATATACAACCACTGATAAACATAATCTGATTTGACAAAAAAAAAAAAAACTATATGAGTGCGGATTCGAACTCAGAACCTCTGACACGCTAGGCAAATGTTCTACCACTAGACCACTTGAGTTCACATATTTACTCACGTGAAAACTCGGTGTTTACTCGGCGTGATCAATTCGCTCTTGAACATGCTGCCGTTCGTCTGAGTTACAATCTTCCTCTGAGGAAAAGCCAAGGTGAGTTATTCCTCGCTGTCCAGGATCATCTGAAGGGCGTCTTTAAACGTCATCCTCTCTAAACGCGATGAACTATCAGTGAATCTGATCTGATGAAAGTTCGTGTTTTCAAGGCATTGATCGGGGGGCGGGTGCGAAGCATAGATCACCTAAACTATTTACCATGTCAATAGCGCCGGGGGCGGGGCGGCCTCAGTTCATTATAGAGATAATTAGGCAGAAGGAAAAAACGGTACCTCTCCTTGCTTTCAAACGGATTACATGAGTTGAAAACATTTGTTTTTTTTATTAATTACTTCATTTAAAAGAAGAGATTTCAAGCTTCATAAAGACATATATCACGTGCCTGTGTGAGAAGTATTCGCTGAGTTATGATTCATTTTCGGACGCGTTTCAGAATGGACTACACGGACAGAGAGAAGGCAGAACTCGCTCCGTGATTATTTTTCTTAATTTGGCGAAAAGCACAACACTTTGTTTTTATTGTGAGTATACAGAAAAATAATACACATTTAACAGAATCGATTGATGTATGAAACTCCTATGGAAAATCAAAGTCAACAGAGTATTTATGAGTTTCTTTTACACTGATAAAAAAAAAGCGAGCTGGTATCGCCGGCGATACCGCCGACCTCAGGGGGTTAACAGTTGTTGTAACTTTCTACTTCTCAGAGTAGAAATATTTTCATTTATATTCAAAACTTTTTTTTAATGAATAGTCATAGTAGTCGTAATTGATAATGCAAAGCTCGGCCGGTCCTAACAAAATTGTCTGGTGTAAATAATTCTTCTATTGTCCTCTTTGTGTTTATTTATTGTGATTCAAAACTGATATTTTCTTTCACTCAGCAGTGATGATCTAATACAGGTTCAGTCCAGGTGTGGAGTTTGTGAGCATGCTCTCAAAGATCCTGTCTCTATCACCTGTGGACACACTTTCTGCAGACAGTGCATCAGTTTCTACTGGGATCAGTCCAGACCATCAGAAGATTTTGACTGTCCTCAGTGCAGAAAGAGATGCAGAACACGTCCTGTTCTACAGACACACAGAATCATGAGAGGATCCAGTTCTGCTGGTTCTGCTCACTGTTACACACAAACAGTCCTGCAGGAGGAGACTGGAGACCTGCAGAAACCAGTGGATAATGAACTACAGAGAGTCAAAGACCAACACAAAACCAGCATGAAGGTCAAGTATGAGAGATTATTTGAGGGAAACAAATTCCATGGGAAGGAAACCCTCCTAAACAGGATCTACACACAGCTCTACATCATAGAGGGAGAGAGTGAAGGAGTGAATGAAGAACATGAGGTTTTACATATGGAGAAAACAGCCAGAACACAACACTCACAAGACACTCCAATCTACTGCAATGACATCTTTAAAGCCTCTCCTGAACCAGGATGTGAGGAGAAAGTCCAAATCAAGATTGTTCTCACTAAAGGCATTGCTGGAATCGGGAAAACTGTCTCTGTGCAGAAGTTCATTCTGGACTGGGCAGAGGGAAAAGCCAATCACAATGTAGATTTCATATTTGTGCTTCCATTTCGAGAGCTGAACTTGATACGAGATCATCAGTACAGTCTTCACAGACTTCTGCTGGACTTTCATCCTGAACTTCAAGATCTGGACTCAAAGATTTATGAGGAGTGTAAAGTTGTGTTCATCTTTGATGGTCTGGATGAAAGCAGAATGACACTGATGTTTTCAGAGGCTCAGAAAGTTTCTGTGACTGAGACTTCATCAGTGGGTGTGTTGATGTCAAATCTCATTAAAGGAGATCTGCTTCCCTCGGCTCTCATCTGGATCACCTCCAGACCAGCAGCAGCCAATCAGATCCCCTCCATATACATCAACCGTCTGACAGAGATTCAGGGATTCAATGAGTCTCAAAAAGAGGAATATTTCAGCAAGAGAATCAGTGATGAGCATCAATCCAGCAGAATCATCTCACACATCAGAAGAGCAAGAAGCCTCAACATCATGTGCCACATACCCGTCTTCTGCTGGATCTCATCCACTGTACTTCAGAAGCTCCTGGAAGAAGATCTGAGTACAGAAATCCCTCAAACTCTGACTGAAATGTACATCCACTTCCTGCTGATTCAGATCAACATGAGGAATCAGAAGTATGAAGAGAGAGATCCAGAGAAACTCCTGCAGTCCAGCAGAGAAGTGATTGTGAAACTTGCTGAAGTGGCTTTCAAACAGCTGATGAAGGGCAATGTGATGTTCTATGAGGAGGACCTGATTGAGAGCGGCATAGACGTCACTGACGCATCACTGTATTCTGGGATTTGCACTGAGATCTTTAAGGAGGAATCAGTGATTCATCAGAGGAAAGTCTACAGCTTCATTCATCTGAGCGTCCAGGAGTTTCTCGCTGCTTTCTATGTGTTTTACCATTATGTAATGAAAAATGTCGACACATTGCAGTTTATTGATGTAGTGCATAATCTGCTTAAAGGTGCAGTAGATAAAGCTCTTGAGACTGAGAATGGACAGCTGGATCTGTTCCTGCGGTTCCTGCTGGGCGTCTCACTGGAGTCCAATCAGAGACTCTTACAGGATCTACTGACACACACAGAGAACAGCTCAGAGAGCATCAGGAGAACCACACAGTACATAAAAGAGAAGATCAAAGATGGACATGAACTCTCCACTGAAAGATCCATCAATCTGTTCCTCTGTCTGCTGGAAGTCAAAGATCAGACACTGTCCAGAGAGATTCAGGAGTTTGTGAAATCAGACAAACACTCAGAGAAGAAACTCTCTCCTGCTCACTGCTCAACAATCGCCTACATGCTTCAGATGTCAGAGGAGGCGCTGGATGAGCTGGACCTCAAGAAATACAACACATCAGATGAGGGTAGAAGAAGACTGATACCAGCTGTGATAAACTGCACCAAAGCCCTGTGAGTGTGTAATCTTGTTATAGTAAAGTTTTTAACCAAATGGAATTAAAAAAATTGCTTATACATCTTGAGTATATTTTGCCAATTCTCTTGTTCTGCTCTCTTTCAGTCTTGCTGGCTGTAATTTCACTGGTCAGTCATGTGAAATTGTGTCATCAGCTCTTCAATCCTCAAACTCTGTCCTGAGAGAGCTGGATCTGAGTAACAATGACCTGCAGGATTCAGGAGTGAAGCTGCTTTCTGATGGACTGAAGACTCCAAACTGTCAGCTGGAGATACTCAGGTGCTTAAGAATAATAGATAATGTCAGTCAGCTGGTCAAACTGTTTATGTGTGTCTGAAGATGATCTGACTGTGTGTCTGTAGGCTGTCAGGCTGTATGGTGACAGAGGAAGGCTGTGGTTATGTGTCTTCAGCTCTGAGTTCAAACCCCTCACACCTGAGAGAGCTGGATCTGAGCTACAATCACCCAGGAGAGTCAGGAGTCAAGCTGCTCTCTGACAAACTCAACCATCCAAACTGCTCACTGCAGATACTCAAGTATGTGTGGGTTTACTCAAGATCACTAAAAGTATTAATCTCAATTGAGTCAGTTAAGTCAGTGCTTCTCAAACCTGTTCTGTGGACCCCCACCACTGCACATTTTGGATGTCTCCCTCATAGGACAGACCCAATTCAAGTCTTTCAGTCTTTACTAATTAGCTGGTGAGTTGAATCAAGTGTTACATCCAAAATATGCAGTGGTGGGGCGTCTCCAGGATAGTTTTGAGAAGCTCTGAGCTAAGTTAGGTAAGTTAATATATACACACATAGAGTAAGGGTTGATTACTGTGCTGCTGCTGCATTTCATCCAATGCATTTTCCTTTCCTTCACCTCAGATAAGCATTTTTGTAACACCTCGCGGTACAGATTAATCTTATACAAATGAAATATCTGTATAGTAGTGTTGCACAATATACCCGTACTCAAAAGGTAGTGATACTCTGCTATTAATAATGGTACGATATGAAATTTTATTAGTACCACTACTTTAAAAGTGACAGCACTCTAAAGAATAAGAGCAGTATTTCTTTATTTGCGTCAATATGTGACAGTCGGAGTCAGGATGTGTGTGCAGAACTCTGCTTCCACTGTTCCACAGCAGAACAGTAAAATATATACGCGCAATGCTTGACAAAGAAACATGCATGCATGAGAAATAAAACGTGAGACATGCTCATGCTGCCAGACTCTGACCTGACGCGAGCGCAAATGCCTGTTAGACAGCATGCGATTGCAACTTCAGTTCCCTTTTGCAGATTATTAGGTTTGGATAGTCAAAATTCGATGTAAAAATGCACGTCCTGGTGAGTATTCACATAAACACAGTCGGGTATGTCTTTAATGAATGCAAACCATTTGTAAAAAGAAATTGTATGCGTTCCAATGTATTGGGTACTTGCAGGTCTTAAAGGGCCGGATCAGCAGCCTAATATTCTGTGTGATAAATGTTAATCCAACAACAAAATAAATTAGAGAATCACATCTATTTATTAAGAATCAGACTTTTAATTTATAGAGTGAAGACTTTTTCTCTATAGATTTTCAGCTACTGTAGGTCTATTAAACAGTAGCATTGAAAAAAGAAATTAAGCACTGTTTATTTTATTTGTCTCTTTTAGTATGTCATATTGTTTGTAATTTTCATTTTTGCTTATTTTTAATTTAAAAAAAATGTATTATCTATACTGTAATTATACAGTTACATTTAAAAAAATATTTAATGACTTGGTCATCCCAACCTGTTCAGAATTCTGAGTAGAATTATGAATTGATAGAAATGTCAATGTCAATTGGCATATAATTATTATTATTTTATTTAATAACCCTTTATTAAATAAAATAAGAATAATTACATGCCAATGTGTACGTCCTTACAGAGATGTTTTCAACATTGACATTACAATCAATTCAGAATTCTATTGGCCAAGGGAATGGCCAAAAAGCAGGGGAGGAACATGCTGGTCAAGTGAGTTTTAAGTTTTCTTTTAAATTCATTTATAAAACTCATTCTGTAAAAATAATTTATAAAATTGTACTGTTTTAGTTTTTTTCCCGTGGTATCGTTTCAGTATCGGTATCGAGGTATTTTAGTCTGGTATCGTATCGAAGCCATAATTTTGGTATCGTGACAACACTACTCTATAGTTGACTAGAGTTAAATAATAGGCAAACTGATGTTGGAATGTGTTGTTTTTCATGCTGAAATTCACCTAAACGTGTTCCTGCTCTTGATATAAATCACTGATTCACATCTTTGGTTGGAGAAGAAAAGAAAAACTATTTTCTTTGCACAGACAATGCTCCAGAATCAAGTTCTCTTTCACACTTGAATGGACAGTAACACACACATTTATGTTAAAATATCAGTTTTGTCGAGTATCCTTATAAGAGCAGTCTTAAATGAGTTAAAGTCTTAAATGAACGTGAAGAGTTGTGATTGAATGAGACACGTGTGAGATCCGCATTATGTGAAGCAGCGGCAGATCTTAAAGTGATAGCAGACACTAATTCTGTCTGTCAGTAAATTTGATCAAAGCACAAAGGGAACAGAGTACATTTTTCACTGCTCTTAACTAAGTATTAATCTATTTTTAATTTATAATTAATGCTGTCACAAACTGTTTTGAGACACGAAGGTTGAGGATCCAAATGCAATATTTATTGAACAGGGTAATCCAAAGACGTAATCCAAAGTACAGGCAAGGTTCATACAAACAAACACAACAAGGCAGGGAACACAGACAAAAGAGTAATCCACGGAACAGGCAAGAAATCTAAAAACCAAGAGACATGAAACCAGGGAGAATTCTCGGAATTACAGTGTAACTACACTGTAGTTACACTGTGTCCTAACTACACATGACACGACGCGCTAATATTCCTGCTGCTGTCTGTCATTAATGATAATCAAACAAATGACAAAGGAAAATCACTTGATCTTGACTGACTTAACTTAAGCAGCTTTAATAAGAATTAATATGTGTACAGTAAGACTATGCAATTTTATTTGCAGTGTTATTTTAAATTTGATTGTTCAATGTTTTGTTGTAGGCTTTTACTTATCTGAATACCGCCGTTAGTACATCTGAAAAATGTAAAACACTGCTTATTTTATTTGTATTTCAGTTCAGTTTACTGTTTTGTTTGTAGTTAGTTTATTTGTTCTTACTGTATTGCTGACTGTTTACTTGTCTTATGTAGTTATTTTGAGGACTTTTTTCTTACATTAGTTAACCTAGTATTAGTTTTTGCTGAAGTATCAATAATTATGAAATATCTCTGATACTTAATAAGACTTTCATCTTATCATATAGATCATTCTGTCTCTATGGCTGGGTATTAGACTTTCTAACAAGACTTCTGAATTTGGCTCTTGTTTTCACTTTTTAAGTGCCTCATTTTTATAAAAATATTTCAGCTGCTTCTTGCACATTTTTAATAAACGAACATTTGTATTATTTTGCTTTATATTTGTCTCTTTCTAGTTTGGATCATGGAGGACATTTTAGAATCACACCAGGACTAAGAAAATGTAGGTCTTTTCCACACACACACACACACACACACACACACACACACACACACACACACACACACACACACACACACACACACACACACAGCTCTGAAACTATGCTTAATGTACTTCTCATCTCTCTTCTTGTGTTCAGATGCCTATAATCTCACACTGGATCCAAACACAGTCAACAATCAACTGATGCTGTCTGAGGAGAACAGGAAGGTGACACATATGAAAGAGCAGCAGCCGTATCCTGATCATCCAGAGAGGTTTGATACGTATCCTCAGGTTCTGTGTGGAGAGAGTCTGACTGGACGCTGTTACTGGGAGGTTGAATGGAGCGGGAGAGTGACTGGTTTAGCAGTGACATATAAAGGAATCAGCAGAAAAGGAGTTAGTGACTGTGTGTTTGGATGGAATGACAAGTCCTGGAGTCTCTTCTGCTCTGATAACAGTTACATCGTTTGTCACAATAATGACAGAACTGACTTAAGTGCTCCTTCACCCCCCTCTAATACAGTAGGTGTCTATCTGGACAAGTCGGCTGGGATCCTGTCCTTCTACAGCGTCTCTGACACACACACACTCACACACTTACACACATTCAACACCACATTCACTGAACCCCTCTATGCTGGATTCAGGGTTTATGATGCCTCAGTGTCTTTGAAAAATATCTGACTGTCTTTTTAGACTAGCGCCATAGTTTATTCGCTCTGCTGTAACCCAGGCTTGACATTAACACTCGCCAACCTGCCAAATACGGGTGTATTTCAGCACTGGCATGTAATGCAGACATTCCTACTTTATATATAATATATACATTTTTCAATTGTAGTCTTTTAAAATGGCATAATAATAATGATAATAATAATAATAATAATAAACTAAGTGCACAATTATAAACTACATGTAATGTAAAATGGGCGAAAACTGATTTTTCAAACCCTGTAATGCCAACAATATTCATCCGGAGCAAATGAAAGCCATTGCTAGCCATTGATTTGAAAATGTGAACAGCTGTAGTTCCCTTTTTTTTGTGAAAATGTGAAACTTTTTAAATAAAAAACAAGTTTGAATTTTGAGTTTGAATTTATAAATATACTAAGTGAAGTGAACTTTAACAGATATACCTTGCTCAGAACTCTAAGTTGCATTCAATAACATTTATTTGATCACTTTTTTTGTTCCAATGTACAGTATCTTTACAGAGAATGACTCTATGTGCACACAATACACTGTAATATGAATAAACAAAGGAAGACGATATGAATGTTAACATTAGACATACAGTAGAGGTCACAAAAGTGTTTTAGCACACAAAAGCATTAGTTTGAACCTTATCAGACTGGAGGGTTCATGCTGGACTGTAATTTGAATATCTAGTTCCTCTCAACAGCAAAATCGGTCACCAATGCAGGACAAAATAAGTTGAACATGAGTTATTAATTCTACTAAAGATCATACGGTCTACTTCAGATTCATGTTGCTGCATCAGACACATCAGCTTTCTTTGTTTCACACAATTATGAACTCAGCAACAAATCATAAGAGCATATACTGAGACAGACACTGTAGTTGGACCACAGGCCATAAAGATAGGAATAAACAGTTGGTGCCACAATTTGTTGTTGGCACAATATGGATTTGAGGTATATATTGGCTATATACAGTGGTGGTCAGAATTAATGGCACCCCTGTGCCTGACGTGCCATAATTGTGGCTGACGTGTTTTGGAGAAAAACATTTATTTCATAATGTGATCTTCTCCCACTTTCAATTATTTTACTTCAATGAAAGGTTTGATTTTTGCGAATTTTTTTAAATGAAAGATCAAAAGGATAAACAATGCAGATTTATTTTTTACAGCCATTTTTGATCATATTTACCAGGGGAGCCATTAATTCTGACCACCACTGTATTGTATTATGTTATATTAAAACATACCATTCTAATGAGTTTCAGAAGCTTTAAATTATTTAGTGTAAGAGTGAGATCAAATCCACATTGTGTCCTGCTGTCTGATTTAATTCAGATTTAATTTCGTGCTTCATTTTTTCACTATTCCCATAGCCTACACTTCACACTGTAAGTTGCTGTTTTCACTGAGGCTAAAAACAGAAGTGGGCATGTACAGAATTCATTGCATTTAATCAGATAAAAGTTTGTTTAACAGAATATAAAATGTTTGTCTTTAGGAGATCATGGAAGTCATTTTTATCAGGGATGCATTTCGATTTATTGGTTAGCTTGCTGTTTATTTCCACTAAGTGCACATGTGCTGCACTGTTTGTGAATTGGGGTTTTATACACACTGTTAACCCTTGCTGTAAAAAAAGGTCAAATTCTGACAATATCATACCATTTTCCATTAAAACAGTAATATACCGTAGAAAACAAAAATAGCCTACAGGAATATACTGTGAATTAACAGCGCTCAAAATCGACACTCAGAGGCTGTTTTCCCAATCACACCCTATACCCTCATTCACTATTCCCTACATTAGTTCACTAATATAGTCCCCTTGACAGAGTGAATGAAAAGAAGTGAGTGAATTGAGACACTGATGAACACCTGATAAGCAGAATCACTGAAGGACAGAGAAACAAGACCAGAAAAAAGAGAAACACAAAAACTACAACTGACTTCCAGCGACACTGAGTGTGAAACCAGTTTACGATTATTTCTTTCATACATGTACAAAAGTTCTTGTTGAGAATTAACAGAGATTTAGGGTAACGCTTTAGATTACAGCCCGGAAAGTACTGCGTAATTAAAATGAAAGTACAGTGTAACTTTCGGTAATTACAGTGTACCTATAAAGTACTTACGTGTAAGTATAGGGGAACAATATGTAAAGTCTTGGGAATAAAGGTGTAACAACCAGGAAAATACTGCGTTATTAAAACGAAATTACAGTGTAACTTTCGGTAATTACAGTGTACCTATAAAGTGCGTACGTGTAAGTATAGGGGAATAATATGTAAAGTTTTGGGAATAAATGGGTAACAACCAGGAAAATAACAAATTATTTAGGCAAATTATTTAGACTGTAAGTATTCCATGTAGTAACAGGGTAAGTATGACATTGCGGGCTGTAAATTAAAGTGGTGCTTCTTACCTTCTTGTTTCGTGTAGTTACAGGGTAAGTATGACATTGCGGGCTGTAAATTAAAGTGGTGTTTCTTACCTTCTTGTTTCGTGTAGTTACAGGGTAAGTATGACATTGCGGGCTGTAAATTAAAGTGGTGCTTCTTACCTTCTTGTTTCGTGTAGTTACAGGGTAAGTATGACATTGCGGGCTGTAAATTAAAGTGGTGTTTCTTACCCTCTTGTTTCATGTAGTTACAGGGTAAGTATGACATTGCGGGCTGTAAATTAAAGTGGTGCTTCTTACCTTCTTGTTTCATGTAGTTACAGGGTAAGTATGACATTGCGGGCTGTAAATTAAAGTGGTGCTTCTTACCTTCTTGTTTCGTGTAGTTACAGGGTAAGTATGACATTGCGGGCTGTAAATTAAAGTGGTGTTTCTTACCTTCTTGTTTCGTGTAGTTACAGGGTAAGTATGACATTGCGGGCTGTAAATTAAAGTGGTGTTTCTTACCCTCTTGTTTCATGTAGTTACAGGGTAAGTATGACATTGCGGGCTGTAAATTAAAGTGGTGTTTCTTACCCTCTTGTTTCATGTAGTTACAGGGTAAGTATGACATTGCGGGCTGTAAATTAAAGTGGTGTTTCTTACCCTCTTGTTCCATGTAGTTACAGGGTAAGTATGACATTGCGGGCTGTAAATTAAAGTGGTGTTTCTTACCCTCTTGTTTCATGTAGTTACAGGGTAAGTATGACATTGCGGGCTGTAAATTAAAGTGGTGTTTCTTACCCTCTTGTTTCATGTAGTTACAGGGTAAGTATGACATTGCGGGCTGTAAATTAAAGTGGTGCTTCTTACCCTCTTGTTTCATGTAGTTACAGGGTAAGTACAATAAAAAACACATGTACACACACAATCTGACATCACTTGGAAAACCTTTATTTGAAAAACAACTTATTTCAAAACAGATTTACAACATATTACACTTCTTATTTATTTAATTTATTTAATTTATTATCATTTTTTTTAAATCAACTTTTCATTTCAAATTCTAAAGTCCTGACAGAAAGTAGCATGTTTTGTCCTTTTTTGTTTCTCTTGCATGGCTTCCTCCTCCTCTTGGTCCTCCTCTTTTTCTATCGTTCCACTGATTATTAGCCTAATCTTAAGGAGTCTTTTTCTATTCTGTATTATGTATTAAAAGAAAATACAGTACACCCAGAAATGTTCTCATAATTTACTCATCTTTTCGCTACCGACCAACTTTCACCAGCGAGTGCATGAGAGTCGGCTTCATAGGGGCGGCTTGAATGGCTTGGCGTTTGGTGAAGCTTTAAGCGTTCATTGCATTCTCGCGGGAGTTTGATGTGAAACGTGCACGAGAACTGGTGTCTCTGTTCTTCTGCATGGTTTGTTTTTCATTATTATTATCTGTTATTGTTTGTATTTTGTTGTGAGCAATAATAAAAACATTAAAAAAAATAATAATTCAACATTGGTTTTTCGGTGCGCTTACGTCACGCTTTAAGCCTCTGTTATACTCCAGTTTGGACGCGTACACGACAGCTGCGCACAGCTCGGACGCGGACAACTTGTATTTATACTTTCTCTCAACCCTCTCATGAACGCGCAGGTGACAGTTGGTCGGAAGCGATAGTCAACAGTTTAAAAATGTAAAATATTTGGTATTTTTCTTACAAACGCTTATCGTTTCACTTCAGAAGAAGAGGAACAAGAGGAGGAGGAAACCAAGCAAGAGAAACAAAGTGCTGTAAATCCGTTTTGAAATAAGTTGTTTTTCAAATAAAGTTTTCCGAGTGATATCAGATTGTGTGTGTACATGTGTTTTTATTGTACTTACCCTGTAACTACATGAAACAAGAGGGTAAGAAGCCCCACTTTAATTTACAGCCCGCAATGTCATACTTACCCTGTAACTACACGGAACAAGAGGGTAAGAAACACCACTTTAATTTACAGCCCGCAATGTCATACTTACCCTGTAACTACATGAAACAAGAGGGTAAGAAACACCACTTTAATTTACAGCCCGCAATGTCATACTTACCCTGTAACTACACGGAACAAGAGTATATTTTCCCAGCATTTAAAAAAAAAAAAAAGTTGCAATAGTTTTACTTGCCTTGAAACTTAATCAGTGCACCTTTGCAATAATAACAAATTAGCCTACTTTATAAATGCACTGATATGTATCCCGTGATTTAAAAAAAGCCTTTATGTATTTTTGTACACTATTATTACAAAAAGGTGCAGTGTATGTACTCGCTAAATTGCTCCCAAAAGTAAGATTCTAAAATACTTAGTCTAAATAATTTGCCTAAATAATTTGTTATTTTCCTGGTTGTTACCCCTTTATTCCCAAAACTTTACATATTGTTCCCCTATACTTACACGTAAGTACTTTGTAGGTACACTGTAATTACCGAAAGTTACACTGTAATTTCGTTTTAATAACGCAGTATTTTCCTGGTTGTTACCCCTTTATTCCCAAGACTTTACATATTGTTCCCCTATACTTACACGTAAGTACTTTATAGGTACACTGTAATTACCGAAAGTTACACTGTACTTTCATTTTAATTACGCAGTACTTTCCGGGCTGTAATCTAAAGCGTTACCAGATTTAGTTAATAATAAAGTTTGTTGTCACCATGATGGAGATCAGTATTTGCTTTAGTTGGTCTCTTGTCCCTGGACTTCTTACCATTCATCTCTCTCTGCCTGCTGTAACAGTGAGTTTATAAAACAGATTTGTTATGGTAAGAAAGAGCCAAAAGGAAGATGATCAAGTGTTTTTGGCTTTTGTGATGATCTCACAATCATTCTGGACATGTCTGATTCTCTGATCTTTCCTGTATATATTCTTTGAATTTATGTGTATTTCATATTTGGAATATAAATGTAAATCTACAACATAAAATCAATATTTCTGTAATAAGGTCTTCTGAAGAATATCATAATCATATATTGCAATAAAACATTTTTAACTCCTGCTTGACTCAGACACACACAGACATCAACAATGGTGACAATCAAAAGTTTCATGTCGCAATGCATGCTGGGTTCCAGGATAATGTAAAACTCCCAGCATGCACTGCTGCATGAATAAAAAAATATATATATTGCCACCATTGTTGAGATTCATGTGCTAAATTGTGATATCTCTGTGTTTCTAATAGACAGTGTAGCTCTGTTTCTCTGGTTATGCATGATGTGTTAAAAAAATGAGTCATTGTAATTTATTGCTATGAAATTTATTTCACAGTGGTGCTAATGTAACACTTTTGATTGAGGATTAAACTCTGAATGAGTGAAAATGAATTCCTTAGTGAATGAACAGGCACTATGATGATTTTGTTATCACAACCGCAATCATTCATAAACTGTGTGTGTGCACAAGTGTGACTTGCAGAAACACAGCTCAAGCATCAAAGCAGAAACTAATGTTTTAGCATCAGCATCCCAACTAAAGCAAGCACTGATCTCTATAATGGTAACGTCAAACCAAACATTTTCAATTAAACATCTCAATAACAACTTCTGTAGATGTATGAAATAAAGTCATACTGGTAAATAATAAGTGTAATAATGTGTAATGGCTGGAAGTCAGTTGTAGGTCTTGTGTTTCTCTATTTTCTGTTCTAACAGCAGGTGTTCATCACTAATGCTCAACAATCACTTACATATTCCCTTAATTATCTCACTGCAACACTGTCTCAATGTTACTTTTTACTCTTTGTAGTGTGGATTTTCCTGTGGGGTTGAAAGGGTTAACAGTGTAAGATAAAAAAAAGTCACACCCACAAAATGTATTTTAACAGCAATAAACTGTAAGTTATAAAACAGGTATATACTGTAACACTGTTGCCAGTAGTTTACTGTAAAATCTCGTTTTTTGGGTCACCATTGTGCAGAAGAGTAGAGCCTGTGCTTCAGTCCAAGAGAAGATCTACAAACATTGATGATTTGCTGCATGTTGCTTTATTTAACAGGTGGTGACTGTGTAGTTGCTGGTCCAGTGGAAATCTCTTTATTTACCAAAGTTTTTCTGTGGTTTCAAAAGAAATAAGTTCACAGTAATACTTTGCTCACATTGTTAATGATTTATAAATTCTAGTTAATACATTTAAATGACAGTTGGTCAATTTAAGGCAGTCGGTTTCTGCAAGTGAAATTAGTTAACTCGAGTTTTAGTGCATTTTATAGTAACATACTGTAGATTACAGTAAATAACTGTACAATTAACAGTAAATTACTGGCAACCGTGTTGTTTTGCTTTAAACTACATTGCTTATGCTGTGAGAAGGGTTAAAACAAACAAACATGGTACATGTGAAGGTTATCAGCATTTTTCCTTGTTTATTGGGCACTAAAAACACTCTTCCGCAACTACTTCATGAAACTGCTCCTTGACCTCTGAGTAAAGCAGGTGTAACAACTAGAACAGCTAAAACTGAAAGCAGAAACATACAAGAGCTTCACATCGGAAAGGAAAGAGGCTGAAAAAGCAGCATAAACCAGCAGGATATTTTCATGGTAAGTACAAGTTTAAAGCAAATGGCTTTTCTGTATGTTGTGTCTTCTGTTTTTCTATGGATAAATGATGTGAATTTTCCTTATTTATAAAGTACATGTATTGGCAGGACTAATATCTTTCTGGATAGAAAGAAGAGCAAAGCTGCTTCTAAAATGAGTCTCAGTGAGAAAACAGAGGAGGGATGTTCTCAGTCCCGGAGATCTCCTGAACCCAGCCGTGTGTCTATGAAGAGTGACAGCTCCATGGATAATCCTTTTAACCTCAGTGCTAAACCAGTGACCACTGATCCTATGTGAGTAAAGTGTTAAAGTATTTTAACTGCTAATATATTAGTTCATGTGTAAACATTCATTACAAAATATACACAGAGGGATTACATTTTCTAACTGTACAATATCTATTCTGTATAAATATCAAATCTATGGAAGAGCCTCAATTATATCTAGTGAAACCAATATATGGCATTATGCATTGTGAGAATTAACAACAAATATTTGAGTCATTACCAGAGATGGAGACTTCTGAACATTTAATAGTCAACCATCAATGTCATGTAATTCTTTAAATGTGCAGGTTATTATATGCCTACAGTACATCATTAATCTATTAATCTACTATGTAGGCAGAGGTGGAAAGTATAACTATGCGTTGCTATTGAATTTCACTGTAACAGTACTGTTATTGGTATAAATACTATAAATCATAGTGCTCTATTAGGCTATGAAAACAAATATAGGGAATGCATCTGTATACATAATGTGGAAAAATTTATATACAGTTTTTTTTATTCGCTTTGGTACTATTTTCACAAGTAAGGTGTACATTTTCAAAACTCTTAGTACAAAAGTCCAAACTGATCACACTTGTAACACAGCTAGTCATTCTTTCAAAACCTGATCTCATGCTTTTCATTACAGTTATACACTTCTCAGTCCACATAATCATTGTTTCAAACGCAATATTATTGTAATATGTAATGAGAACATTTGGTTTAATCACAGAAACACAACAGTATGATCTTCTTTCAATTTAGTACTTTTAACAATCAGTTCATTCAACAGCAAACAATGCAAGATACATGTTTCAAATCACCATTGTTTCTGAAATAGTTACAGTAATACAGGCTACAGTTGCCACACTAGAAGTAATTGAATCCATAATGTTTGTAATAGTATCTATCCAGTGTGTTATCAAAAGGTGTGATGAAGCACAGCCATGAGGTTCTGTGATTACAAAAGTATTAAACTGAACAAGAAGAGATGCAAATCAAAAGTTTGATAGTAAGAGCTTTATGAAAGGCAGTGACTGTGAATGAAACATTTATGTAGACGAAACACTTATTTTGTGTTGTGAAAAGGATACTTTGTGATTTTGTGTATTGTGCTAACACAATTGAAAACATGATGAAATGTTTGGAAAAAAGTACACTTTTGATGATCTGTTGTGATATTAGCACTAAGAGTTTTGAAAATGTACACCTAACTTGTGAAAATAGTACCAAAGCGAATAAAAAACACTGTAAAATATAAACAGTACAATCTAAAACAAAAACTGATTGCTTACTATTTTAAAGACTGATATTTATTTTTTGTAAAAATAAAATATTCTTAAATACAGTCTCATTTCTCCTTAAGTAAAATCTGGCTCAGCTTACCCCAATATTGTCACTAGACATAGTTTGAAAGATTGTATCTTATCAAAAACTGATAATGGGTCAAAAATACTAAAAGAAGAAACAAGGGGGAAAATATCTGATCCTCTGGCCACAGATAAGCTTTAAAAACTATATGACCAAATCTTTGACCACAGCTGGAACTAGAGTTTTCTTTCTCTTCTTTCTCCTATTTTTGTACTGTATGTAATTTTACTACTATTATTTGTGTCCACTGTTCTTTTTATTCTATTGGCTATGGAAAATCATCAAAATATTTTTAAAACTAAAAAAAAGAAATAATAGAAAACCACTAAAATAAGAAAGAAATATGAATGTCTGTCTTACCGTGCTCCTAGTGACCATTTGATGAATAATGATATCATGGCCACACGCATCACTGCAAACCTACATGATTTAACTTCCTCTTTCCTTTGGATTGTGGCAACAACAAAAAAGAGAGAACCATTTGAAGAACTTATTTTAGACAAACACATATATAGACAGACGGATGGATGGATGGATGATGGATGGATGGATTGATAGATAGATAGATAGATAGATGATAGATAGATAGATAGATAGATAGATAGATAGATAGATAGATAGATAGATAGATGGATAGATGGATGGATGGATGATGGATGTATAGATAGATGGCTAGACGGATAAATAGATGGATGGATGGATGGATGGATGGATGGATAGATAGATAGATAGATAGATAGATAGATAGATAGATAGATAGATAGATAGATAGATAGATAGATAGATAGATAATGGATGGATGGATGGATGGATAGATGGCTAGACGGATAAATAGATGGATGGATGGATGGATGGATGGATGGATAGATAGATAGATAGATAGATAGATAGATAGATAGATAGATAGATAGATAGATAGATAGATAGATAGATAGATAGATAGATGGCTAGATAGATGGCTAGATAGATGGCTAGATAGTTCGAGTTTCCAGTTCATAATTTTTCCAGTTCTAGTAAAGACTGATTGGCCTTCATCTCATAAGCACAATATGATCTGGAAAGTAAACAGATGGAGCTGATAGAGCAAGTGTTTGTGTGTTTGCTGCCTTCACACAGTACAAAGGTCTATTTTAACACGCATATAAAAATAAACTGTATAATCAGCTGACTTCCATCTCATGCCATAAAAGCGTCATCCATAAGGAAGTCTTTCTGGAAAAACATGAGGCGTGTGCGTGTTTAAAGCAGAGGTTAAAATCTCAAAAATTAAACATGTAATTCACCTATACATACTACAATTACAATAATCAATTTACAGTTACTGTTCTCATAAAAATACAATTTCTTGTAAAACTGTACATTAATAATTTTAAATCTATATTAATGTCCAACAATTGCTTCATTCAAATGAATAAGTCATAATTATTGCACTTTCTATCTGTTGTGCTCAGCCTGTTTGATGCGCCTGTATCTGTGAAGTACACAATAATTTCTGTTTTGCATAAACACTTGCCCTGACAGCGAGTGAATCTCTGTTAATGCTTGTGATTCACTTGCTGTCAGGGAAAGTGTTTATGCGAAATAGAAATGCTTTTGTAACTTTCTATAATTTACAGATAAAGATACCTGTAAACTGCTAAAATATTTTTTGTTTTTTTTTACAGTGAAGGTGTTTGATCTTAATAATTCAGGAATGACCTGTAAAATAAATTTTCTGTTTATTTAAATGAGGATATTTTACTTTAATTTTATGGTTTTTTTTTTGTTTTTTTTTGCTGGAAGTCATTTTATCACTTAGGGATATTTCACCTAAAAATGTAAATTACCCCATGATTTACTCGCCCTCAAGCCATGCTAGGTGTATATGACTCTCTTCTTTCAGGCAAATACTATCATAGTTATATTAAAAAAATGTCCTGGCTTTTCCAAGCTTTATAATGGCAGTGAATGGTGATATTTTGAAGCCCATAAAAGTGCATCCATCCATGATAAAAGTAATCCATACGGCTCCAGGGGGTTAATAAAGGCCTTCTAAAGGAAGCGATGTGTTTGTGTAAGAAAAATATCCATATTTAAAACTTAATAAACTAAAATAACTAGCTTTCAACTGACGGCTTTTTTTACATCAATTTACAGCAAAAGCTTGGAAGAGCCAGGACATTTTTTAATATAACTCCAACTGTATTCGTCTGAAAGACGAATGTCATATACACCTAGGATGACTTGAGGGAGAGTAAATTATGGGGTAATTACAATTTTTGGGAGAATTAAACGTGTCTCTGTAGGCAGCCTAGGCTCTGAGATCTGCACACAAAAACAATTGGTTTCACCAACCACTCAAAACCAAAACAAATAGTGTTCCAACCAATCACCGACAGGGGGAGGGTGTTGTGAGGTTTTGAGCCAGCTTCTTCTTCAGCTCTGACTTCGCGTGCAGCCGTGCATGAGCACAAAACCTCACTACACCCTCCCCCTGTCGCGTTTTTTTGACGGCATGCTTATGGGGCGGGCAGCTAGCGGATCGTTAGGAAAGATTAGATGAATGTGATTTTTTTTTTTGGGCCTGAAATCACTGATACAACCTTTAATTGTCTTTTTTTACTGTTCAACTACAGATTATTTTTGTCATTTTATACATTGGTATGTAATTTAAGTAAACAAAAAAAAATACTGTATACAAAATACAGTAAATTTCTTGGCCCTGGAGGTGTTCTGACATGCCCTGACGTTTGTGCTTATTTCTGTTCATTATAACATCATGGCTAAAGTCGGATTGCACTGTATTCAGCACAAACTCTGCTACAATAATATGTGAGCAGCATGTATGTAAAACTTTGTAGTTATGAGAAAATTATGTTTTTGGGTAGTTTTTGAAATTTCTGTCAATGAAATAGGTCCATTAAACCCATACTGAATATTTGTATATATTTGTAGATATTTGTATCTTGTAACATTGCTTTAAAAAACAGCTAAATTCTGATAGTAACATATCATTTTCCATTAAAACAGTAATATACCATAGAAAACAATGCATTCTGGATAATATGTTGTCAGTTTCAAGAAAATAGACTACGGAAATATACTGTGAATTAACAGCCCTCAAAGTCGACACTCAGAGGTTATGTTTCAAATCACACCCTATACCCTCATTCACTATTCCCTACATTAGTTCACTAATATAGTCCACTTGTGAGAGTGAATGAAAAGTGAGTGAATTCAGACACTGATGAACACCTGATAAGCAGAATCACTGAAGTAAAGAGAAACAAGACCAGAAAAAAGAGAAACAAAAGTCCTCAACCAGATGAGAGACTCTCACTCGCGGTGCCATGCGATGGTACTGGACATCCTTTGGAGGACGGCTCGATCCTCCAGTTGAGGGAAGTCGGCAGTGAGTCACACGTTCCCTGCTCCTCCCCCATCATGGCGTACGGCAGCAGGCTCCGGCCCACAGCGAATGGGGGCGACTCCTCCTCGATCCAGGAGCATGGTAGCGAGTTCTCCATCCAACCTGCTGTTCAATCGCTCCAGCACCACCACCTCGAGCAGCCATTGGCGGTCTTCGCTCCTTTGCTGTTTGACCTCCTAGGCACCTCGATCCCCATCAGCAGCGAGAGCTCTCAGACAGCGTGTCCCTACTTCCTCCAGGGCTTTGGCACCAATGTAGCAAGGTTTGTTGTTATGGGAAGGAGGCGGGAACCGGAGACATTCACAAACTTTAATATATAAATAAACAAACAAACACAAAACGAAAGTAAAGGTGGTAGCTGCTACACATAAACAAAACATAATGTAAAAGTCGAGACCATAGACTGTAAAAAATATGGACAAAGCGTCTGTGACGTCACCCATAGACTTTCTGAAGAACGGTTTTGAAGCCGTTTATTGGGGGTATGGGCGGCGCCATCTTGGAAAATCTTGGGAAATCCTAACCCCGCCCACCTTCTGGCCAATCCATATATGGGTAAATGACGCAAGTCCGCTTATTCCAAGTACAGAATAGCGCACGTCACTCAGCTCGCTCTGCTACTCCGGTTATCTCTGTATGTATATTTTAGGCAACGAAATATGTTATATAACACCATACTAACTCTTTTCGTTTTCATTTAAAGAAATCTTAAACATTATAGCCACACAAATGTGGTTCAGGCAACGCGTATTGATTATATTTACTGCATATAACGTTTGCCTATTTATAACAAAACGAAAAATAAAACACAAACCTGCCTCTTTTCGTTTTAAATATAATATAAAAATATTAAACATTTTAATATGGTCCAGGCAATATGTGCATTTGTACTAACTGATGTTGCAGTAAACAACGTTACAGATCATCTTCGTTGTATTAAAATTTAAAATGACAAAACTCAACCTAGTCTCTTTTTGTTACGTCAGAACGACTAGCCGAGGAAAGGCTGTTCCAGGCGGGGTACATGAGAGCCGAGCGCCCGGTCATCACTGGATCTCACAACTGGATAAAATTTGAATAAATCTTTATAAATAAACCACAGATTTGAGCTTTAAACAACTACATTCTCGCCTGAAAAACTCTTAAAACTACATTTCATGGTACAGAAACAGTAGTATTATATTTCAACTGTGTTAAAAAATGGCACTTCTTATGTTGTCATAGGCGCAGCCTATGCTCGTTATCAGCTGTCAATCAAGCTGTCAATCAAAGTTAACCACGCCCTTATTTGTCATACATTTTATTTCTAAATACGACCTAAACTAACGAGTTAGAAAAAAATTCACCCCCCTCACAGTTGTCAGGCACTCGGAACCTATCGAAAAATACAATAAAAGTCCATGGGACCAACCTGTAAAAACATGAATTTATGCTGTGAAAACGGACATTTTAACATGGTGGTCTATAGACATTTGCTCCCTTTTGGGACTTCCCTCTAGCGGATTTTCGATGTATTGCAGTTTTTCGCACTTCCGGGTAGGCTTCATTTTTCAGATTAGAATGTTGCCGCTTGGTCGAGACCTGGTCCTCTCTCATCCTTCACTGTCGTTGCTCCTCTTTTAATGCTTAAGAAGCTCCTCTGTGAGAGATATGAGTCCGGTGCAGCCCGCAGGGGGTGCGCATCAGTAATCATGCCACCGGCCTCGTGCCGTTCTCTCACAGCCCTCTGCCTCGTTCTATGTAGTAGTTCTATGTCCGTTTAGTTTTATTTGTATCTTGGTTTTCATTGTTCCTGTTTTAGCTGTGTTACTAATAATTTTTAGTCTCCCTGGCAGTTAATTAGTCTCTGCACCTGTTCTGTTTTACCTTGATCACTCCCCTGTGAATTTAGCCCTCAGTTTCCTTTGTTTCATTGTCCGATATCGTTCATGGTTATGTGTTAGTTTGCTCCTGTGATCTCTTGTATGTTCCTTTGTGAAGTAATAAAGTGTTTGTTTGGATTCTCCTGCCTTGTGCGATTACTACAGCCACTAATCATGATAGGTGCATTCCAGTTATACAATATAACTACTACTCTAATCCCCTTTTGTTTGTTTTTTGTCAGTATCAGCAGGTGGACGAGACAGAGATCAGAGTCTGTAACGAGTAACAACTCTATGGAAAAACACATTAGATTCAGTGATGGACCAATGCAGACAGTCAAAGACCTGCTCAAAACCAACATAAAGATCAAGTATGAGAGATTATTTGAGGGAACCAAACTCCAAGAGAATCGAACCCTCCTGAACAGGATCTACACACAGCTCTACATCATAGAGGGAGAGAGAGAAGGAGTGAATGAAGAACATGAGGTTTTACAGATGGAGAAAACAGCCAGAACACGACACTCACAAGACACTCCAATCTACTGCAATGACATCTTTAAAGCCTCACCTGAAACAGGATGTGAGGAGAAAGACAAAATCAAGACTGTTCTCACTAAAGGCATCGCTGGAATCGGGAAAAGTGTCTCTGTGCAGAAGTTCATTCTGGACTGGGCCGAGGGAAAAGCCAATCAGGATGTAGATTTCATGTTTGTGCTTCCATTTCGAGAGCTGAACTTAATCCGAGATCATCAGTACAGTCTTCACAGACTTCTGCTGGACTTTAATCCTGAACTTCAAGATCTGGACTCAAAGATTTATAACGAGTGTAAAGTTGTGTTCATCTTGGATGGTCTAGATGAAAGCAGAATGACACTGATGTTTTCAGATACTCAGAAAGTTTCTGATGTGACTGAGACTTCATCAGTGGGTGAGTTGATGTCAAACCTCATGAAAGGAGAGCTGCTTCCCTCGGCTCTCATCTGGATCACCTCCAGACCAGCAGCAGCCAATCAGATCCCCTCCAAATACATCAACCGTCTGACAGAGATTCAGGGATTCAATGAGCCTCAGAAGGAGGAATATTTCAGGAAGAGAATCAGTGACGAGAATCAAGCCAGCAGAATAATCTCACACATCAGAAGAGCAAGAAGCCTCAACATCATGTGCCACATACCCGTCTTCTGCTGGATCTCAGCCACTGTGCTTCAGAAGCTCATGGAAGAAGATCTGAGTGCAGAAATCCCTCAAACTCTGACTGAAATGTACATCCACTTCCTGCTGATTCAGATCAACATGAGGAATCAGAAGTATGAAGAGAGAGATCCAGATAAACTCCTGCAGTCCAACAGAAAAGTGATTGTGAAACTTGCTGAAGTGGCTTTCAAACAGCTGATGAAGGGCAATGTGATGTTCTATGAGGAGGACCTGATTGAGAGCGGCATAGACGTCACTGACGCCTCAGTGTATTCTGGGATTTGCACTGAGATCTTTAAGGAGGAATCTGTGATTCATCAGAGGAAAGTCTACAGCTTCATTCATCTGAGCATTCAGGAGTTTCTAGCTGCTTTCCATGTGTTTTACTGCTATTTAGAAAGCACCGTGGAGACCCTTAAGGTTTTTGATTCAATGCTAAGAGGAGCAGTAGATAAAGCACTTGAGAGTGTAAATGGACATCTGGATCTGTTCCTGCGGTTCCTGCTGGGCATCTCACTGGAGTCTAATCAGAGACTCTTACAGGATCTACTGACACACTCAGAGAACAGCTCAGAGAGCATCAGGAGAACCACACAGTACATTAAAGAGAAGATCAAATATGGACATGGACTCTCCACTGAAAGATCCATCAATCTGTTCCTCTGTCTGCTGGAAGTCAAAGATCAGACTCTGTCCAGAGAGATTCAGGAGTTTGTGAAATCAGACAAACTCTCAGAGAAGAAACTCTCTCCTGCTCACTGCTCAACAATCGCCTACATGCTTCAGATGTCAGAGGAGGTGCTGGATGAGCTGGACCTCAAGAAATACAACACATCAGATGAGGGGAGAAGAAGACTGATACCAGCTGTGATCAACTGCAGGAAAACCATGTGAGTGTTTAATAATGTATTACACTGAAGAGTTTCTAAATATAATTGCAATTGTGATAACTTATACATCTTAAGTATGTTTTGATTATTTAAAGTATTTTTACATGATGCTGATATTATTGAAATCCTAATTGTAGAATGCAGTTAAAAAATATAAATCTCATATATTTCAGTCTTGCTGGCTGTAATCTCACTGCTCAGTGCTGTGAGAGTTTGTCATCAGATCTTCAATCCTCCTCTGTCCTGAGAGAGCTGGATCTGAGTAACAATGACCTGCAGGATTTAGGAGTGAAACTGCTCTCTGGTGGACTGAAGAGTTCAAGATGTCAGCTGGAGATACTCAGGTTTGACTTTTACATTGAACCATTCATGGTGGTTCCGTACTGGCTTTAAAACAACCCATTTACTGTTGATGTGTGTCTGTAGATGATTTGACTGTGTGTCTGTAGGTTGTCAGGCTGTATGGTGACAGAGGAAGGCTGTGGTTATGTGTCTTCAGCTCTGAGTTCAAACCCCTCACACCTGAGAGAGCTGGATCTGAGCTTCAATTACCCAGGAGAATCTGGAGACAAGCTACTCTCTGAGAAACTGAAGGATCCAAACTGCTCACTGCAGATACTCAAGTATGTGGGGTACAAGTTAAGAACTCAAATAATTGAAGTTGGAGCTTTTAACCAAACTTTACTTTGAAAGTAAAATCCTTACTTCTTCTTCAGGTTCTTCAGATCTCTGCATGTAACAATTAAATCCATATTTTAACTCGCAAAATGCATTTGTACCATTTTCTTTATTGCAGTTTTTACATATTTAGAGTAAAAGGGCCATATTTGCATAATATTTGCAATATTAATAAGTGCTTGCTGAAAATACAACTAAAATATTGAGTATGTTAATTAGAATATATAGATTGGGTTATTAAGAAGATGGTAGCGATACTCATGTACTGTTATTTATTGGTTACAGAGGTTATTGGTAACTAAATATTAAATTATTTGTTTTACAGTTATATGTATATATCAAATCCATTTTAGCTCCTTTGACTGTTCACTGGGAGCTCAAAAAGACTGCAGAATATTTCCCGTAAAGATGTTTACAGGGGTCTGAAGATATCAAGATATAAAAAATATAATAAATATATAATATAATAAAAAGACATTGAGACATACGGCTCTGTGAAGCTGCTTTGGAACATATTGAAAAATGTGCTATACAAATAAATATGACTTGACTCTTTATATTAACAGTCTGTATGTGAATATCTATTCAAACTACTTACAGTTTGTTTTGTCTGTATGTTTGTGTGTCTTTTTTAGTTTGGATCATGGAGGGCCCTTCAGGATAAAATCAGGACTACAAAAGTGTAGGTTCTTTTTCTAACACACTCTTGTACATAAAAAAAAAAAAAAAAAAAAAAAGAGATTAATAAACTTTTTATCTCTCTTCTTGTGTTCAGATGCCTGTGATCTTACAATGGATCCAAACACAGCAAACACTCAACTCATCCTGTCTGAAGAGAAGAGAAAGATAGAATATGTGAAAGAGCGGCAGCCGTATCCTGATCATCCAGAAAGATTTGCTGATATTCCTCAGGTTCTGTGTCGAGAGAGTCTGACTGGACGCTGTTACTGGGAGGTTGAACGGGGCTCCTGGGCTCGTGTAGCAGTGGCTTATAAAGGAATCAGCAGGAAAGAAGGGACTGTCTGTAAGTTTGGATACAATGACAAATCCTGGTGCCTGTTCTGCACTGGTAAAGGATTCACTGTCTGGCACAATAATGTGTGCAATAACATACCAATCCATGTACCACAATCTAAAAGAGTAGGAGTGTATCTGGACTGGCTGTCCGGCACTCTGTCCTTCTACAGCGTCTCTGACACACACACAGTCACACACTTACACACATTCAACACCACATTCACTGAACCACTCTATGCTGGATTTAAGGTTTTTGAGTCCGACCTGTCTCTGTGTCAGATTTAACAACAAACAAACGCTGTTCCACAATTCCAAAGTAGACTGAGTAATGGAGTACAGTTGTAACACTGAATGTTTCCTTTCTCATGCAAGTTTGCACACGGATGATTATTGTATATGAATGTTCACACTGGCATTGGGAACAGTTCCCAGAAAGTAATTTTGTTATGATAAAAGCATCTAATAAAAAAAAAAAAATCCCATGTTTATTTTGGCCAGCATTTGTGTAGAACAGCAAAAAAATAACAAAATAAAATACAACTGCACTCAGTATACTCTACTTAATTCTCTGTCAGTTCATTAGGTGCTGACATGTCATTGTATTTATTTATAACTTTTGATTGTAAAATGGCCTGGGGGGATGTTGTGAAAACCCAAGATTATGCTATTATAAATGGCCAGTTTTAATAAATGGTAACAAGTCACTAAACATATCCACTCCCTCCACCCTGAATTTAATTTATTAATTGTCTGCAAGAGTCATGTCACCACTTTGTAAAAACTATGTACAAATCATTGTGGATGTCCTTTTTATTTACATTCATGTTAACCCCCTGAGGTCGGCTGTCGCGCCGGCGCGATATGCTCGTTTTTTTCCTTATCAGTGCAACAGAGACGAAAAATACTCTGTTGATTTTGATCTTACATACTTGTGTTTTACATCACTCGATCCTGTTAACCCTCTGAGGTCTGAGCTGTTTTCTGGGCCCTGGAGGTGTTCTGACATGCTCTGACATTTGTGCTTATTTCTGTTACTTGTGACATTTTCATGGCTAAAGTACACTGTACTTTTACACTGTATTCAGCACAAACTCTGCTACAATAATATATCAACAGCATGTGTGTAAAAGTTTGTAGTTTTGAGATAATGACATTTATGCGTGGTTTGTGAAAATACAAAAAAAAATTCTCACTGAAATAAGGTCATGAAACCAATACTTATTATTTCTTCACAAGACTTTTGAAAATTGTATGACGTAGCCTAGAATATTTGCTCTAAAACTATGTGAAAATCACCCTGACTGCTCATTCAGAGAAGACAATATATTGATTTAAAATTTTTACGACGTGTTTTGTGCGAAAAAGCAATATGCGAAGGGGCGGATCATCTCATTAATATGCAAGCTTTCCACACCTGAGAAAGTGTTGAAGTCAGCAGGACTCAGTGGCATCTGGGCCCTGAAAAAAAAAAGAAAAAAAAAAGTGAACATACTGATATCAAGAGAAAGGCCGGCACGATTTTGGGAATACATTTGAGATTTTTCTGGTTAAAATTGCTTTTTAAAATTCACAGAATACACACACACACTCACACAAATGTTTCCAGCCTTATAGGTATAGGCTATGCGCAGTTCTGCATAAAATAATACCAATATAGCAGCCTATATACATTTTCAAAAAGATTTCAGTAACAACTAAGCTAGAGAAAAATATATTGATTATCATGTTACTTCAAATGTTTCCATTCGTTATGATGATATGAAATGAGATAATAGTAAAAACATGAAGCCGTTTGGAGCGTTTTGCTTTTCCAAAATATGATGCATTCAAACACGATCGCGATCAAAATATGATACATTCAAACGCAATCGCGATCAAATATCAGATAAACAGTTTATAATGTTGCCAATTTCTGCTCATATGAATTGAATTACGTATGATAAAATGTATACTTTAGTTTTTACAAAGAAAGATTACACTGGAAATATTGTTACAATTTTAATTGTTGTTGTAATTGTATAACCTTTTAAATAAAATAGCAAAAAAAAAAAATGTATATATAATGTGTATATACAGTATATATATATATACAGTGCAATGCATAAGTTAATACACCCATGCTAAAGTTGACTAAAAAGAGGAATAAAAAATCATATTTTGGAAATTGAACTTAATGCCTTAATTTAAAAAATTAGGAAAAATCCAACCTTTAAGGACACCAATTTTCTTTGTGAATGAATAATGTATCGTAAATAAATAAATGTTTTTCCTTAAAATACATGGTGCATAAGTGTGTACACCCCTATGTTAAATTCCCATAGAGGCAGGCAGATTTTTATTTTTAAGTATTTAAAAAAACAAAACAATTTAGGATACTATGCATCCTGATAAAGTTCCCTTGGCCTTTGGAATTAAAAAAGCCCCACATCATCACATAGCCTTCACCATACCTAGAGATTGGCATGGTTTTATTTCAGTTAGCCTAATAGCTAGTTTGATTTGCATTGAGAGATGATCTTATGGAAAGTACCCCATGCCAATCTCTAGGTATGGTGAATGCTATGTGATGATGTGGGGCTATTTTAATTCCAAAGGCCAAGGGAACTTTATCAGGATGCATAG
This sequence comes from Rutilus rutilus, assembly GCF_951802725.1. Lineage (NCBI taxonomy): Eukaryota > Metazoa > Chordata > Actinopteri > Cypriniformes > Leuciscidae > Rutilus > Rutilus rutilus. Next base: position 57,702,652 of record NC_140210.1, read on the forward strand.
TATCCTAAATTGTTTTGTTTTTAAATACTTAAAAATAAAAATCTGCCTGCCTCTATGGGAATTTAACATAGGGGTGTACACACTTATGCACCATGTATTTTAAGGAAGAACATTTATTTATTTACGATACATTATTCATTCACAAAAAAAATTGGTGTCCTTAAAGGTTGGATTTTTCCTAATTTTTTTAATTAAGGCATTAAGTTCAATTTCCAAAATATGATTTTTTATTCCTCTTTTTAGTCAACTTTAGCATGGGTGTATTAACTTATGCATTGCACTGTATATATATACATACAAGGATAGATGTAAAAAAAAATCTTAAAAGGTCAATATAAGCCTTCTCTTTAAATAATTTTATTATGCTTTATTAGTGACACATTTGGGTAGAGAATATATTCCAAATCTGAAAATACAGCATGAGAATTAACTACACAATTACTAGAAATGTTTACCTTGGATATTATACAATTTGCAAGCACAATTTGTGGAAAAAACAACAACTGTGAACCAATTATTTATATATATATTGTCCTTGCATTCTTTCTTGTGGCTCAGTCACACACCTGAATGAAAGGCTCATTACGTATGCAGCCTCACTATGCGGGGGCCCATTGTCTCTTCAGGTGTGAATCACGCCCACCCGCATATTGCCTTTCCAAACAAAAAGTGTCGTACAAAATTTAAATCAATGTATTGTTTTATGTGAATGATTAGGAAGGATGATTTTCACATAATTTTGAAGAAAAAACTCTAGGCGACAAAATGCATTATTCAGAATTCTTATTGACACATATTTAGTATGTGTTTTCTGGCCTTATTTCAGACATTTTCATTTTTTTTATTTTTTCAATAACCATGCATAAACATTATTTTCTCAAAAATACAAACATGTACATACATGTTGCTCACATATTATGGTAGCCCTGTTTGTGCTAAATAGAGTGTAATTACACCTTTGCCATTAATTTGTTTATAAGCAACTGAAAAAAGCACAAATGTAAGAGCATGTCAGAACATTTTTAGGACCCCAAAAACACCTTAGACCCCAGAGGGTTAATTCACTTAAATCTATTTCATGCATTTATTTAATATTACTTTTAATTGTTAATTAAATTAAAATAGAATAGAATCAGCAATTAAAACTCTGTGTGAAGAAACTCCAGCAGCTTTCATCTCTTGACTGTAGAGAGGAGACACACTATTTCATATGACACAAAAATACAGCACAGGACATACAGAGGATGTTTGGAAATCAGAGAGATATTCAGCAGCTCTTCATGCTTCACATGTCAGAGAGTGTATAAGCGTCACATGAGGCCGGTGAAACCATAATAAGAGCTGTGGTTTGAGCAATGCTTGAGCAAGTCACTGAAAGTCACTGAGATTCTCCTGTTTTCTCAGGATTGTGTGTGAGACAAAAGCACATTCCAAATGTACCGTTACGGCAATGTTTTTATTGCAAATATGCAGTGTTTTGTGTCCTGTATCCATCACACAGTTCAGTCTGACAAAACCCAGATCAAACTATATGTACTTTTAGTTTACTCATTAATTAATGAACTGTAAGAGGCATTCAATTCATTTTATCACTTTTGTTTCCATGCATCTTTACAGTGAATATGACTTTATGTGTACACAATATTCTATGAATAAAGAAAGGAAGACTATATGAATGTTAACATTAGACATAGAGATCACAACAGTGTTTTAGCAGCATTTATTTGAATTTGATCAGACTGGACTGTTCGTGCTGAATTGTACATGAACCTCTGATGATCATGTTGTCGACTTAATATGTTGTTTCAAAATTTACATGTTGAAGAATCAGACATTTGCTCTTCAACTGTTTGACCAGTAGATGACCATTAGAAGCTTCCGTAATGAACTGACCCCACTCAGCTACAGAGTGCTAGACTCATGCATTGTCAATATAAGATCTCGAACCAGAACCGATGCACATCTAGATGTAAATAACATCACAACATTTATTTCCATGCATCAATCTTTGGTCAAGATCTTGTATTGACAACGCAAGAGTCCAGCACTCTGTAAAATCTCCTCCAACACATCCCAAAGACTTTCAGTGAATTTAAGGCCTGGACTCAGAAGAGCCGATTCATGTGTGAAAATGATTATTCATGCTCCTCACAACCATTCTTGCACAATCTGAGCCTGATGAATCTTGACATTGTCATCCTGGAATATGGCCATGATGTGTCTTCCTACATGATTGTATAAGACATGAAAAGCTACACACTCCATCAATTAGGGTTAGAAGAACTGTTGCCACACATATAACATGTTAGAAACATAATAATCACTGCAATAATGATACAATCATAGACTCTTAAGCATTTGACTATTTAAATCCAAAAAGCGATTATATTTTTTGGCCGGGCAGTGAAAACAAAGTTCTAATCTGTGGCAACTCAGTCTGTCTTTTGTTTTACAAAAATATCCAAAAACCACTAAAACAATGTTATACATTTTGTTGACTTGTGTACTTACATTATCCCAAATGTTTCCATCAATCCGCAAAAATTAGCTATTTTAACCAGTGTAACGGCCTGTGTAATTGTGTCGCCTGTCAATGATGTCATATCACTAATTAATTACTAATCACAACATTAACGTGTCTGAGATGTGAGCAATTGTCTTTTTTTTCTTTTTCTTTCTTCTAAAAAAGCTAAACAGAACCAAGAGTAAAAATGGTCTGTGTTAGTTTAAACTAGCGCCATAGTTTATTCGCTCTGCTGTAACCCAGGCTTTTGGTATTAAAGCAACACTAAGGAACATTTTTTACCTTAAAATAATGTTTCCAAAATCGTATCAGTGGTTCATCAAGTCGTAACAGGGTGAAAGGCACTTCTGGATTCGCTTTGCAGCCCTATATCTGCTATAACCACACTATGCTAAACTAAGTGCAATGTAATATGGTCGAAAATAAATTTTTCGATATATATCGATACTGAAATATCTGAAACGCTGCCAATACTCATTTTCCGAAGAACACATACACAATATCAGCTTTCTTGCTCTCTCATATATCCGACAGTGAGTAACACATAAACCCGCCTCCACTCACTCACTCGTTTCATTTGCTTTGGGTGAATATTGTTGCCGTTACAAAGCTTGAATTTCAGTTTGGGGTTATGCGTACTGTGCATAATTTTACTGATTACCGCAGATTGTGTGCTCACACTCAAAGTGCGCACACATAAAGCCTCCTCTCAGTACTAAATTAGTTCTTTTTTCACTGCTTTCTGCACTTAAACAGTCAAATACACTTATTAGACTGTTCATATTTGAAAATGTGAACAGCTGTAGTATATTTTTTTGTGTGAAAATGTGACACTTTATTATTTTTTTAAATAAATTAAACAACTTTGAATTTTGAGGGGCTTACATTTCTCACAGTCACGCCCACAAGAAGAGAAACTCTCGAATATACCGGACCATCCAGTAGTAAAAACTACCCCAGGAACTGTAAGGCCTGTGGTTTTATTGAGTTTCATTAGTCACAGGTGCAGTTTACATTGGGTTTTTCACAGGTTTAAACTAAAGTGCGCAAGATGCAACAGTTACAATGCAAATATTATGATTACAGATTAAATAACATCAAAAGACACATTTAATATAACCAAATTATGTTTATTTTCAAATTAAACATCACAACAGAAACTTATCACTCAGTTTAGGGCTTTCAAATATCACAGTTTACTTAACAATTTACATTAAAATTACTATTACTAAATTACTAAAATTAAAATTACTTTACATTTACTTGAAGAAAATATTCATATTTAAGCATCATTACACATCATATAGCCTATTGAATGAACTGATAAATAAAATGATGTACAGAAGTCTATTATGACATCATATCTCAAACTCTAATATGAATATAATAAGTGAAGTGAACGTTAACAGATATACCTCAGCTCAGAACTCTAAGTGGGATTCAGTTCAATTTATTTGATCACTTATTTTGATCCAATGCATCTTTACAGAGAATATGACTCTGTGTACAGAACACACTGTAATATGAATAAACAAAGGAAGACGATATGAATGTTAACATTAGACATACAGTAGTGGTCACAAAAGTGTTTTAGCACACAAAAGCATTAGTTTGAGCTGTATCAGACTGGAGGGTTCATGCTGGATTGTAATTTTAATATCTAGTTCCTCTTCAACCGCTAATGATCATGTAGCGCCTCCTTCTGGACAGAGACGGTCAAATAAACAAATAGATTTGTGTAAGTAAGAGATAACAAGAGCTGATCTATTTATAATGAAAATTAAAGTGTAAAGTTAGACTCCAAAAACTGTTTGGACTTTGTTTCTTTTTATATGCGTATGGATCATCGATGAGGTTTATAACACCTGGTGTTCATTATTATCTCCATTGCCATTCATTTCAATAGTTGCTTGGCTGGAACGTGTCCTGCTCTCTGCCATCTTTGCTCATGGGTCTCTGAGGTGCTTCAGAAAAATGTGTTTTCTGTTGAAGCTGCAAAAAAAGAATTATGTTATAAAGTCAAATACTTTTTGCTGAAAGATTTGATACCTCACAGTGTAACAGCAAAATCGGTCACCTTTGCAGGACAAAATAAGCTGAACATGAGTTATTAATTCTACTAAAGATCATACGGTCTACTCCAGATTCACGTTGCTGCATCAGACACATCAGGTTTCTTTGTTTCACACAATTATGAACTCAGCAACAAATCATAAGAGCATATACTGAGTCAGACACTGTAGTTGGACCACAGGCCATAAAGATAGGAATAAAAACAAAAACTGATGTTCAGCACATGTTGACAGTCTGTGCCACAATTTGTTGTAGGCACAATATGGATTTGAGGTATATATTGGCTATAAGCTATATTTATATATTGGCTATATACAGTATATATTTGGGTATATATAAGCCCATATTGTGCCTATATTTGCGGCACCAAAAACAAACAAACCTAGAAACACTGAAACAACAGCAGCCAGAGCACGACTGCACACTTTGCACATTGTTAATAGAGTTTGATTACTCATCTAGACCTCAATATAACCTAACAATAACTCATACTGTGCACATATAGCATATAGCTCAGCTTTGTACTTTGTTTGTCTTGTGCCCCTGACACTGATTTAAAGTCCCTGTACAAATGTTTGTAGGATGTAAGACATTTTCAATGTGTCCACACATAGTTTATATAATATAATTTATATAATATTTCCTTTAGTAACGAACACAAATGTGGTCATCTGGAGTGTGACTTTTGAGAACTACAATCTTGTGAGAGGAGGACATAATATGCATCCAATGGTGATTAATTTACACTGAACAGAACCCAAACCTTACATTACGGACTATAATGACTGGATTCATTCATTCACTGGATAGAGAGTTTAATAGAGAGTTTTTTATTTTGTCATTACATGGTAACCGTATCAAACCAAACAGACACATTTTTTTCTTTTCTTTTTTTTTTTGCTATAAGTTTATATATAGTGCATTTTAACATGTTTACTGCTGAGTTCAGTGCATCTGCCGCATGGAAAAAATTAGGAATGAAGAAACATCATTTCTGTGGTTATGCGATTTTCTAGTAGGCTGTAATATTCTCCCATAGCAAATTGTCATATTTTGGTTAATTATCAATTACAACTAGTAGAGTGTTTGATCTTCAATACAATGATGACACAGGTTTAATCAAATTTATTCAATTTATTAACAGTAGATACGCAAGAGTAAATACCACAATGTTTAATAATGCTGATAATGATTATACACTGCTAAATGATTATAAACTAATAACCAAAAAGGAAAGTACTGAATTAAACAAATCGAATAAATGATGTGAACAAAGAATTGATCAATGCAATGCTGTTGAGCTGAATGTGGCAATGGAAGAGAATTGTATGGGAATGCTTAGGAAACCACCTAATGGCTCTGACAAAACGCTGATAAATGAAAGCTTATTTATCATTAAACAAATAATATACTTATTATTTGTAACAAGCTGACCCCAGGTAACTGTTATCTAAGCAAGTTGCTGCAAATTTGCTGCAGGTATAAACTACTGCCAAGGTCTCCAGAAACAGGTTTGGTAAGTTGTTATGTTCCACACAGTCGATGGTCAGTCCGGCAGTAGATGTCCTATACTGGTGATGTGGGATGCGTGAAGGGCGTAGAGTTGCGATCTTGTAGTCATTACCACGCTGGACTGAAGGATGCTGAACTTCAGTTGCACCAAGAGTGCCCTTAAAGAGTGTACCGAGCATCTGGGTTAGTTGAAACTTCACAGGGTCTTTTGCAGACTGGCTGTGTCACTGAGGAGCCGTGTGGGACAGGCAGTGTGTGCCGAAGCGGAGGTCCTTTCTGCACTGCTGGAGGGGTCGTAAGAGTTAGTCAACAATCTTGTCGTCTATTTCCTCTTCAGGTCAGAAACTCAGGACGTAGTGTCTCCTTCCCAGTCGAGTTGGAAACGTAGAACAAGGGTGTGTCTACCCGGGGGACATATTACCCTTTCTGATGAGGAGGAGATTGAAATCTGGTGCCTTTCCAATCCTGGAGTGTGATTGGACACTGGTGTCTGAAGTAGCCATAACGGTGTTGCCCAACCTAGTGTGGAACTCATTTGCATAGCTTAAAATACAGCGTTAAAACAGTGTCTTTAGGGTTTGCCCATGCATCATTTCTTTACCAAACCTTTTTCAAATTATTAAAGGCATTGTATGGAACAGATAAAGACCAAACACGATAAGAAGCGGTCAACTCATCGTCCATGCATTCATTTATCTGGTTTATCTGTTATTAGGTCTGACCCGTGAACGGTTATGTTAACAGTCAATAATAAGAAGAGGAGTCCTCTCCTTGCCCTGTAAGTTTTCTTATCATTTTATCTGATGTTGCCAAACAGTTGTTTATTTTTATTCACTGAGGATCTAATCAGTGTGGCACATTTTCTTCCACCCCAACAGTTAGAGAGGGACCCTGCATACCATCTTAACTTAATATGTTCACCACATTATATTATATTATATTATATTATATTATATTATATTATATTATATTATATTATATTATATTATATTATATTAAACAATACCATTCTAATGAGTTCCATAAGCTTTAAAATCCTTTAGTGTGAGAGTGAGATCAAATCAACATTGTGTCCTGCTGTCTGATTTAATTAAGATTTTATTTGGTGCTTCAATTTTTCACAATTCCCATAGCCTACTTCACACTGGAAGTGTAACGGACACCAGCTGGAGTGCCCTTGAGAGCCACCAGAGGGCACTCCACACCAGACTCTCATGTTCACTCACAGACTACATCTCCCATCATTCTCTGCCTGGACTCATCAGCACTCAGTATCACATTCACCTGTATCTCATCTTCTTGTTTAGTTCACCCCATATAAGCCTGGGTCACCCCATCACTCACTGCGAGTTTTGTATGTTGTTGCACTGCATTTCCGAGCGTTTTCCCTGGTTTAATGTCTCTTGGTTTTTGTTTTTTTTGCCTGTTCCCTGGATTACTCTTTTGCCTCTGACACCTGCCTGTTTTGATTGTTTGTTTGTTTGTTTGTTTGTTTGGACTGCCTTCCTGTGTTTGACCCCTGCTTGTGCTGATTACGATTCTGGATTACGCTTCAAATAAAGCTGCAATTGGATCTCAACCTTTGTGTCTCGGAGCAGTTTGTGACAGGAAGTTGCTGTTTTCACTGAGGCTAAATGCAGAAGTGAGCATGTACAGAATTAATTGCATTTAATCAGATAAAAGTTGGTTTAACAGAAAATAAAATGTTTGTCTTTAGGAGATCATGGAAGTCATTTTTATCAGGGATGCATTTCAACTTATTGGCTAGCTTACTGTTTTTTTCCACTAAGTGTACATCGCAGAGGTGGGTAGAGACTAAGTATCCAAAATCTGTACTCAAGTAAAAGTACAGTTGTTTTCATTAGAAATGTACTCGAGTTAAAGTAAAAGTATCCACATTTAAATTTACTCTTAAAAGTATTTTTTTTCCAAAAAAAAAAAAAATACTCAAGTAAATGTAACAAAGTAAATGTACTTCGTTACTACCCACCTCTGTGCACATATGCTGCACTTTTTGTGAATTGGGGTTATATGCAGTTTGTACAGGTGTTCAGAGCTACATTATCCTTTTCATTTTTGAATATTTGATTTAAATGGTGTTTGCAGTAACACATTAAATAAGTGCAATTTCTATGTCTTTAATCAAACTTATTCTGAATAGCTTGTGTTTTGCTTTGAACTACATTGCTTATGCTGTGAGAAGGGTTAAAACAACAAACATGGTAAATGTGAAGGTTACCAGCATTTTCCTTTTTCAAAACATGTTTTTATTGGACACTGTTCTGCTTTTGCACTGTTCCGTAACTACTTCATGAAACTCCTCCTTGAACTCTGAGTAAAACAGGTGTAACAACTAGAACAGCTAAAACTGAAAGCAGAAACATACAAGAGCTTCACATCGGAAAGGAAAGAGGCTGAAAAAGCAGCATAAACCAGCAGGATATTTTCATGGTAAGTACAAGTTTAAAGCAAATGGCTTTTCTGCTGTGTCTTGTGTCTTTCTATGGATAAATTGTGTGAATTTTCCTAATTTATAAAGTATATTGGCAGGATTAATGGCTTTCTGGATAGAAAGAAGAGCAAAGTTGCTTCTAAAATGAGTCTCAATGAGAAAACAGAGGAGGGATGTTCTCAGTCCCGGAGATCTCCTGAACCCAGCCGTGTGTCTATGAAGAGTGACGGATCCATGATTTATCCTCCTGACATCAGTGAGAAAACAGAGGAGGGATGTTCTCAGTCCCGGAGATCTCCTGAACCCAGCTGTGTGTCTATGAAGAGTGCCGCATCCATGGATTATACTCTTGACCTCAGTGATAAACCAGTGACCACTGATCCTATGTGAGTATAAACACGCTAGATCAAGTTAGTTATTTAACTGCTAATATATTAAAACATTCATTACAAAATATACACAGAGGGAATACATTTTCTAACTTAAATTTTCATTCTGTATAAATATCAAATCACTGGAATAGCCCCAATTATAAACTTAGTGAAACGAATATATGGCATTATGCATTGTGAGAATTAACAACAAATATTTGAGTCATTACCAGAGATGGAGACTTCTGAACATGAAATACTCAACCATCAATGTCATATAACTCTTTAAATGTGCAGGTTTATATATTCCTACAGAGTATCATTAATCTAGGAAGAGGTAGAAAGTATAACTATTTGTGACTGACTAATATTCTTACTGTAACGGTACACTTACTGTTTTCTTATTATAATGGTACTTTGGAAAGCGTCTGCTAAATGACTAAATGTAAACATACTGTAAGTGAGTACAAAAAAATTACATATTGTTTTTCCTGTATGTTCCTCTCTGGTTTTGGTTTTATTTGTTGTGTCTTTATTTATCAATTCAACAAGCTAAAAAACAAATCTAAAGTTCATTCCATTAAACTTATGCATCTCTGTAGTTAGTGGTGGATCCTCCTATCATACACTTATTTTTCTTCTTGTTTCAGCAGTGTGGAAACAGATGCTGAGACTGGAGACCATCAGAAGGATTCTTCTCAACCAATGGATGATATTATGAAGAGAGTCAAAGACCTGCACAAATCCAGCATGAAGATCAAGTATAAGAGATTATTTGAGGGAAACAAAATCCAAGAGAATGAAACCCTCCTGAACAGGATCTACACACAGATCTACATCATAGAGGGAGAGAGAGAAGGAGTGAATGAAGAACATGAGGTTTTACAGATGGAGAAAACAACCAGAACACAACACTCACAAGACACTCCAATCTACTGCAATGACATCTTTAAAGCCTCGCCTGAACCAGGACGTGAGGAGAAAGAGCAAATCAAGACTGTTCTTACTAAAGGCATCGCTGGAATCGGGAAAACCGTCTCTGTGCAGAAGTTCATTCTGGACTGGGCCGAGGGAAAAGCCAATAAGGATGTAGATTTCATGTTTGTGCTTCCATTTCGAGAGCTGAACCTGATCCGAGATCATCAGTACAGTCTTCACAAACTTCTGCTGGACTTTCACCCTGAACTTCAAGATCTGGACTCAAAGATATATGAGGAGTGTAAAGTTGTATTCATCTTTGATGGTCTGGATGAAAGCAGAATGACACTGTTGTTTTCAGACTCTCAGAAAGTTTCTGATGTGACTGAGACTTCATCAGTGGGTCTGTTGATGTCAAACCTCATAAAAGGAGATCTGCTTCCCTCTGCTCTCATCTGGATCACCTCCAGACCAGCAGCAGCCAATCAGATCCCCTCCAAATACATCCACCGTCTGACAGAGATTCAGGGTTTCAATGAGCCTCAGAAGGAGGAATATTTCAGGAAGAGAATCAGTGACGAGCATCAAGCCAGCAGAATCATCTCACACATCAGAAGAGCAAGAGGCCTCAACATCATGTGCCACATACCCGTCTTCTGCTGGATCTCATCCACTGTGCTTCTAAAGCTCCTGAAAGAAGATCTGAGTGCAGAAATCCCTCACACTCTGACTGAAATGTACATCCACTTTCTGCTAATTCAGATCAACATGAGGAATCAGAAGTATGAAGAGAGAGATCCAGAGAAACTCCTGCAGTCCAACAGAGAAGTGATTGTGAAACTTGCTGAAGTGGCTTTCAAACAGCTGACGAAGGGCAATGTGATGTTCTATGAGGAGGACCTGATTGAGAGCGGCATAGACGTCACTGACGCCTCAGTGTATTCTGGGATTTGCACAGAGATCTTTAAGGAGGAATCTTTGATTCATCAGAGGAAAGTCTACAGCTTTAATCATCTGAGCATTCAGGAGTTTCTTGCTGCTTTCTATGCATTTTACCATTATGTATTGAAACATATTGACACATTGCACCTTTGTGATGTGATGCATAATCTGCATAGGGATGCAATAGATAAAGCCCTTGAGAGTGAGAATGGACACCTGGATCTGTTCCTGCGGTTCCTGCTGGGCGTCTCACTGGAGTCCAATCAGAGACTCTTACAGGATCTACTGACACACACAGAGAACAGCTCAGAGAGCATCAGGAGAACCACACAGTACATTAAAGAGAAGATCAAAGATGGACATGGACTCTCCACTGAAAGATCCATCAATCTGTTCCTCTGTCTGTTGGAAGTCAAAGATCAGACTCTGTCCAGAGAGATTCTGGAGTTTGTGAAATCAGACAAAAACTCAGAGAAGAAACTCTCTCCTGCTCACTGCTCAACAATCGCCTACATGCTTCAGATGTCAGAGGAGGTGCTGGATGAGCTGGACCTCAAGAAATACAACACATCAGATGAGGGTAGAAGAAGACTGATACCAGCTGTGATCAACTGCACCAAAGCCCTGTGAGTGTGTAAAAATGTATTACATTGAAAAGTTTCTGAATATAATCACAATTGTTGTGATAACTTACACATCTTAAGTATATATATATATATATTTTTTTTTAAGTCTTTTTACAAAAATGATGTTGATATTATTGAAATCCTAATTGTAGAATGCAGATAAAAAATATAAATCTCATATCTTTCAGTCTTGCTGGCTGTAATCTCACTGCTCAGTGCTGTGAGAGTTTGTCATCAGCTCTTCAATCCTCAAACTGTGTCCTGAGAGAGCTGGATCTGAGTAACAATGACCTGCAGGATTCAGGAGTGAAACTGCTCTCTGATGGACTGAAGACTCAAAACTGTCAGCTGAAGATACTCAGGTTTGACTTTTACATTGAAACATTCACGGTGGTTCCATACTGGCTTTAAAACAACCCATTTACTGTTGATGTGTGTCTGTAGATGATCTGACTGTGTGTTTCTGTAGGTTGTCTGGCTGTATGGTGACAGAGGAAGGCTGTGGTTATGTGTCTTCAGCTCTGAGTTCAAACCCCTCACACCTGAGAGAGCTGGATCTGAGCTACAATCACCCAGGAGATTCAGGAGTCAAGCTACTCTCTGACAAACTGAATGATGCAAACTGCTCACTGCAGACACTTAAGTATGTGGGGTACAAGTTAAGAACTCAAATAATTGAAGTTGGAGCTTTTAACCAAACTTTGCTTCGATTCAAATTATTAATTCTTCTTCTGGTTCTTCCGATCTCTGCATGTAACAATTAAATCCATATTTTAACTCGCAAAATGTATTTGTACCATTTTCTTTATTGCAGTTTTTACATATTTACCGTAAATGGGCAATGTTTTCAGAAAGTGCTTGCAGAAAATACAACTAAAGCATTGAGTATGTTAGTTAGAATATATAGATTGGGTTATTAAGAATTTGAAGATGGTAGAGATACCCATGTACTGTTATTTATTGGTTACAGAGTTACTGAATGCAAATAATTTACAACTAAATATCAAATTATTTGTTTTACAGTTATATGCATATATCAAATCCATTTTAGCTCCTTCGGCTGTTCACTAGGAGCTCAAAAAGATCTGTTTAGAGGGGTTTGAAGACATCAAGATATAAAAAATCTCAAGACATTGAGACATACGGCTCTGTGAAGCTGCTTTGGAACAATTTGTATTGAGAAATGTGCTATACAAATAAATATGACTTGACTCTTTATATTAATAGTCTGTATGTGAATATCTATTCAAACTACTTACAATTTGTTTTGTCTGTATGTTTGTGTGTCTTTTTTAGTTTGGATCATGGAGGGCCCTTCAGGATAAAATCAGGACTACAAAAGTGTAGGTTTTTTTCTGACAAACTCTTGCACATTTTATGAAAACAAATGAGATTAATAAACTTTTTATATCTCTTCTTGTGTTCAGATGCCTGTGATCTCACACTGGATCCAAACACAGCAAACACTCAACTCATCCTGTCGGGGAACAGAAAGATCACATATGTGGAAGAGCATCAGCCGTATCCTGATCATCCAGAGAGATTTGCTGATATTCCTCAGGTTCTGTGTCGAGAGAGTCTGATTGGACGCTGTTACTGGGAGGTTGAACGGACTGGCTGGGCTCGTGTAGCAGTGGCTTATAAAGGTATCAGCAGGAAAGAAGGGACTGTCTGTAAGGTTGGATACAATGACAAATCATGGTCTCTTTTTTGCTCTGGTAATGGATTCACTGTCTCGCACAATAATGTGTGCAATAACATACAAACCCATGTACCACAATCTAAGAGAGTAGGAGTGTATCTGGACTGGCTGTCCGGCACTCTGTCCTTCTACAGCATTTCTGACACACACACACTCACACACTTACACACATTCAACACCACATTCACTGAACCCCTCTATGCTGGATTTAAGGTTTTTGAGTCCGAACTGTCTCTGTGTCAGATTTAACAACAAACAAACACTTAAATTCCAAAGTAGACTGAGTACAGATGTAAAGGAGTACAGTTGTAACACTGAATGTTTCCTTTCTCATGCAAGTTGCACACGGATGATTATTGTACACTCACCTAAAGGATTATTAGGAACACCTGTTCAATTTCTCATTAATGCAATTATCTAATCAACCAATCACATGGCAGTTGCTTCAATGCATTTAGGGGTGTGGTCCTGGTCAAGACAATCTCCTGAACTCCAAACTGAATGTCAGAATGGGAAAGAAAGGTGATTTAAGCAATTTTGAGCGTGGCATGGTTGTTGGTGCCAGACGGGCCGGTCTGAGTATTTCACAATCTGCTCAGTTACTGGGATTTTCACGCACAACCATTTCTAGGGTTTACAAAGAATGGTGTGAAAAGGGAAAAACATCCAGTATGCGGCAGTCCTGTGGGCGAAAATACCTTGTTGATGCTAGAGGTCAGAGGAGAATGGGTGATTCAAACTGATAGAAGAGCAACTTTGACTGAAATAACCACTCGTTACAACCGAGGTATGCAGCAAAGCATTTGTGAAGCCACAACACGCACAACCTTGAGGCTGATGGGCTACAACAGCAGAAGACCCCACCGGGTACCACTCATCTCCACTACAAATAGGAAAAAGAGGCTACAATTTGCACGAGCTCACCAAAATTGGACAGTTGAAGACTTGAAAAATGTTGCCTGGTCTGATGAGTCTCGATTTCTGTTGAGACATTCAGATGGTAGAGTCAGAATTTGGCGTAAACAGAATGAGACCATGGATCCATCATGCCTTGTTACCACTGTGCAGGCTGGTGGTGGTGGTGTAATGGTGTGGGGGATGTTTTCTTGGCACACTTTAGGCCCCTTAGTGCCAATTGGGCATTGTTTAAATGCCACGGCCTACCTGAGCATTGTTTCTGACCATGTCCATCCCTTTATGACCACCATGGCTACTTCCAGCAGGATAATGCACCATGTCACAAAGCTCGAATCATTTCAAATTGGTTTCTTGAACATGACAATGAGTTGACTGTACTAAAATGGCCCCCACAGTCACCAGATCTCAACCCAATAGAGCATATTTGGGATGTGGTGGAACGGGAGCTTCGTGCCCTGGATGTGCATCCCACAAATCTCCATCAACTGCAAGATGCTATCCTATCAATATAGGCCAACATTTCTAAAGAATGCTTTCAGCACCTTGTTGAATCAATGCCACGTAGAATTAAGGCAGTTCTGAAGGCGAAAGTGGGTCAAACACAGTATTAGTATGGTGTTCCTAATAATCCTTTAGGTGAATGTATATGCACTTTCACACTGGCATGGGGACAGTTCTCAGAAAGTAATTTTGTTATGATAAAAGCATCTAATTAAAAAAAATACAACTGTATTCAGTCTACTCTACTTAATTCTCTGTCAGTTCATTAGGTGCTGACATGTCAATATTGTGGAATGCTTTACCTTTGTGTATTCGCTCTGCATCATCTTTGTCTGTTTTTAAATCTAAGTTAAAAACACATTTTTTTTAATTGGCTTATATTCAGTGAGGAAGTTGTATTGTAAGTTTTTATTATAAGGTTTGTTATTTTTTTAATTTTGTATTATATTGTATTGTCTTATGTTTACTACAGTATGTGCAGCACATTGGACAACCTCGGTTGGGATTAATGGTGCTATATAAAAAAAATTGACATTGACATTGTATTTATTTATAACTTTTGATTGTAAAATGGCCTGGAAGGATGTTGTGAAAAACCAAGAATATACTATTATAAATGGCAGGTTTTAATATATGGTAACAAGTCCCTAAACATTTCCACTCCCTCCACCCTGAATTTTATTTATTAATTGTAGCGGATGGACAAACTCACGATGACTAAGATTCAGAAAAGCTTTTAACTGTTAACCCCATAAGTGTAAATCACAGCTTCACGCCTAAGAGTCTGAATCAAATTACCCTTTTTGACACATTTGTTGCCTAGTGAAGTTTAACAGAAACATCTCAAAACTCAAAGAGACAGCTTCAAAGACTTTCGTTATCAGTCGAAACCCCCTCTCTCTGCAAGAGAGAAATCCAGGTGGCCTCTCTGAGATGCCATTACTTACACACACACACACACACACACACACACACACACACACACACACACACACACACACACACACACACACACACACACACACACGAACTTTGAACATTAAACTTAGAATATAAGCCTGTCAAATGTATACAATATACTCCTGTGTGTTTCCCAGTTCATATTAGCATAGTTTATGATTTTCTAGTTGAAGGAGTGAACTATAAGTGCTCATATTCAGGCATACGAATATAACTTTGTATTTCCACCTTCTTTACCTGCCGTTCTTGGTATCCCGTGAACCGTCTCGGTCTGACTGAGCCATACATATATAGTAGATTACAGTAAAATGTATTATTCTATGTGTAAATGTGGATAGGAGCAGGCTTCACTCAATGTATATACTTGTAAACTTTAAGAGTGCTCCCGCTCGAAAATCTCTGAAGGTGATTGGTCACTCACGCAAAAGGAGGCGTGAACAAGGATTTCCTTAAGAGAACGGGACATTCAGTTTCAATTCACTTCAGTTACTCACTTCAGTTATTCATCTTCAGTTATTTCACCTCAGCTATCCTCTTCGGTTTTCTTTTTAGTTTTAGTTTTAGTCTTTTGTCTTTGTTTTTCATATTCTCCTTTGTTCATTTCCACCTACAAGTGAAATGAACTTAGCCTGAATTATTTCTTTGGTAACTTTACTTTCAATGGACTTTTAAATTACCCGCGACTCTGCTCGTCCTAGAAGAAACATGAGAGCACGCCCAGCTCCGAAAGACCGACACACGTGCCTTCTTTCCACAGCAACACAAAAGAACCATATGCAAGTATTAGCTTTATCGAGCTTTTAATGTGATTTGATTTCTTGTTGTCTCTCAAAAGTTCCCTTGTCTGTGATTTTACCATACTGTGATCTTTCCGTGATCTCTCCCTATTCCTCTCACTTTCTCATTCTCATTTTCTTTCATTGTTTACTGCCATTATTCTGTTGTATATATTTATATTCCGTGTTTAACTGTAGTCATATGTATTTGTAGTTTCATTTATTAAAACCCATTATATTCTTGATTGTCTCTGTCTGCTGCTCACATTACGAAGTCCCTTAAATGTTCGCTCTAAGCTACAAGCTTTACCTTTGTTGATACTTTAATTAGTATTTTTATAGAACAGAAAAGTAATTTTTCATGGCCATAAAAAATAGCTTTTTCGCGAGAGTCTATAAGAAAGGATAACTTTTCTTGAGAGTTGATAGAAGATCATGC
The DNA here is from genome assembly GCF_951802725.1 of Rutilus rutilus. Lineage (NCBI taxonomy): Eukaryota > Metazoa > Chordata > Actinopteri > Cypriniformes > Leuciscidae > Rutilus > Rutilus rutilus. The sequence continues at coordinate 57,719,366 of NC_140210.1, forward strand.
GATCCGTTATTTAAAGTATATGCGACACGTGATCATATTCCTGATCAGTTATTAAAATATATTCCCTTTATTTGAGTTAGTGTCCTTACATAATTGTCTGCAAGAATCATGCCACCACTTTGTAAAAACTATGTACAAATCATTGTGGATGTCTTATTTATTTATATTCATGTTAATTCACTTTAATCTATTTCATTCATTTATTTAATATTACTTTTAATTGTTAATTAAATTAAAATAGAATAGGATCAGCAATTAAAAGTAATTACTCTTATTCTCTCTAATTTGGCCTGGAGCTGAGAGGATTTTAAAACATAGAAATACAAAAATGAACAGTGGTATTACTTTGCCTAATGCAAATTAAGGTTACAGCAATAGGTCGTTAGTGCTTTCAAAATTTGTTGATGAAATAATGTAACCACATAATTAGTAAATGAAAGATGTAGTACATGTAAAATGTAAAAATGTTGTAAAACATGAATGGTTAAAACTATATTAAATAGAACAAATGTGAATTAAAGATCATACATGTCTTTATTGAGTCAGCACTGTCATGTCATTTTAATTTACAATACAATTTTAGACATGCAGTTTGTTTCCTTTTATTAATTTCCACATTAATAAATGTAGCACCTTATATACTGTTGACCTGTTGTCAGCATAAAAAGTAATACTTATAAATGTTCTTTTAAATGAACTCGCTGCATGTTGTCTGTTTACAGTGAAACTGTTCTGCTAGAAAGATTTAAAGAGTAAGGGGGATCGTTTCAGGGTTATGAACACACTGACTCTGACTGGCACTGTGTGTATGACAGTCTTTACTCTTCTAGAGATACTCTGTGTGAAGAAACTCCAGCAGCTTTCATCTCTTGACTGTAGAGAGGAGACACACTATTTCATAAGACACAAAAATACAGCACAGGACATACAGAAGATGTTTGGAAATCAGAGAGATATTCAGCTCTTCATGCTTCAGATGTCAGAGAGTGTATAAGCGTCACATGAGGCCAGTGAAACCGTAATAAGTAATAAGAGCTGTGGTTTGAGCAATGCTTGAACAAGTCACTGAGATCCTCCCGTTTTCTCAGGATTGTGTGTGAGACAAAAGCACATTAACCGGCTCCTCCAAATGTGCCGTTACTGCAATGTTTTATTGCAATTATGCAGTGTTTTGTGTCCTGTATCCATCACACAGTTCAGTCTGACAAAACCCCAGATCAACCTAAATGTACTTTCAGTTTGCTCATTAATTAATGAACTGTAAGAGGCATTCAATTCATTTGATCACTTTTGTTCCCATGCATCTTTACAGTGAATATGACTTTATGTGTACACAATTTTATATGAATAAAGAAAGGAAGATGATATGAATGTTAACATTAGACATAGAGGTAACAACAGTGTTTTAGCAGCATTTATTTGAACTCTATCAGATTGGACTGGATTGTGCTTAGAATATCTTCGACTTCTGATGATCATGTTGTCGACTTAATATGTTGTTTCAAAATCTACATGTTGAAGAATCAGACGTTTGCTCTTCAACTGTTTGACCAGTAGATGACCATTAGAAGCTTCCGTAATGAACTGACCCCACTCAGTTACAGATGCTGGACTCTTGCATTGTTAATATAAGATCTCAAACAAAAACTGATGCACATCTTGATGGAAATAACATCACAACATTTATTTCCATCAAGAGGTGCATCAGTTTTGGTCAGGATCTTGTGTGGACAATGCAAGAGTCCAGTACTCTGTAAAGTCTCCTCCAGCACATCCCAAAGACTTTCAATGAATTTAAGGTCTGGACTCAGAGGAGCCGATTCATGTGTGAAAATGATTATTCATGCTCCTCACAACATTCTTTCACAATTTGAGCCTAATGAATCTTATCATTGTCATCCTGGAATATGGCCATGATGTGTCTTCCTACATGATTGTATAAGACATGAAAAGCTACACACTCCATCCATTAGGGTTAGAAGAACTGATGTCAAACATTTATTATAAGAAACAAACAAGTTATCATTTACTAACAAACAAGTATTCATTTCTTCAATTATTACATTGTTTAATTAGCTTAAGTGTGATTTAGTATATATACATTTCTGACATACGTAACTTAGACAGTTTCCTCTGATAACAGATCACTCTAAATTGTAATGTGGACTCATGCATTTTCTGTAAAGCTGCTTTGAAACGATGTGTATTGTGAAAAGCGCTATACAAATAAATGTGAATTTTATTTAATTTAATTTAACATGCTAGAAACATAATAATCACTGTGATAATGATTCAATCATAGACTCTTAAGCATTTGACTATTTAAATCCAAACAGCGATTATATTTTTTGGCCGGGCAGTGTGTGTATAAAACATAGTTCTAATCTGTGGCGACTCAGTCTGTCTTGTGTAGCCTCAAAACAGGTAGAATCAGAAATCATCAGGGGTTATTTTATGGAGAAGTGACAATACACTCAAGATTAAAGAAACTGAGATGTATTTAATTGGGTTCCCACTCATATAAACATTATGATCAATGAAAGAGCAGATAAACAAGCTAAACAAGCCTTAAGAAACAGAAAACATAGATACTGACATTAGTCTCTCAAGATCAGAAGGAAAGATCATTGAATGGAAAGGAATTGTTAAAGAGTGGCAGTAAAATACATGCATGTTATTTGCAAGAAAGAAAAAGGACATGAAAAAAAAAAGTAATAACAGGATGTGGAGTAAAGAACACACTGAATGCAGGAGGAGTGGACAAGGCAGAAGATAAATGAACTGCTTTCTTACAAATATATGAATAATGGAGAGTCTGTGACATGCTGCTTTGTATAGGTCTGAGTTAAATAACTCCAGAAGATGGCAGTAGTGCAACACTCAAGCTTCAATCTGCGTTAAAAACTCAAAGAAGAAGAAGAATATTCTGTTTGGTCTATCACAAAAATCCAGGTAACTGAAATCAGCGTGAAGCATGAACACACTAGTGTCTGTACACATTTATCCTCCATTAGCAACACAAACAGATGTTGTTCCTTGCCAAGATATAACTTAGATTCACACTTTGTTATTGACATCGCTGCCTTATGCCCCTGACACTAAACAAGTGTTATACAAGACAGCCTACATTTCCTTTAATAACAAACATTAAACAAATGGTTATCCAGAGGTTCCTAAAAAATTACTAACTTGATCGTCATGGTAAATAGTTTCTGACCATAACCAAATGATGGAGATATATACAAAATGATGATTAATTTACACTAAAATGAACTCAAAACCTCAAACTGTGGAATATAAACGTGTTTTCTGGGGTTTAGTCACTGAATAGCCTATATATATTTTACCATCACTGAGTGTTAATTGCATCAATTCCAACAGATGTCTTTTTATACAGCAGTGGGCGAGTACTTGACTCTTGTGTGCTGTTTCATACAAGCCTGTATTTCAAAGATCATGTGGTAAATCAATACAATAAGGTCTTAACATTAGTTAATGCATTAGCAATGCCAAACTAACCATGAACAATATATTATTACAGCATTTAATAACATTTGTTAATGTTAGTTAATAAAAATGTTACATTTCATTCAGTTCACAGTGCATTAAGGCCATCTAGTGGCAATAGACATGAAAATGCCATGTTATAATAGTTTTCCACAAGAGGTCGGCATTATTTTTAAATGAAATGTGCAAGTATTGTTATTTTGTTTTTAAAGACACCATAAGATTGTTTTATTAAAATATAAAAAAATGTTTTGTTGACTTGTGTAAAAATGAGCTATTTTAACCAGTGTAACGGCCCGTCTCATTGTGTCGCCTGTCAATGATGTCATATCCGCGTTGCCCTTGTAACCCTTTTACTTCTGTAGAAATCATGGAAACAACAAAGATGCTTTAAAAAATATGTATTTTATTAGACAGTTGAGCAACTTTTTGGTTACATTTTGCAACAGAAAACTAATCATTGTTATATATCTCAACACAGTTATTCTTCTTGTTTGAATCTATTGTTTTCTTGATTTACCACGAGTAACATGTTTGTACGATGCCTCAGAGACAACACTATTTTGTCAAGTGGAAAATAGCCTAATCAGAAAGAGCTTTATTAGTAGTAACAGTAATACAGCATTTTCTTCACCATACAATGTATTACAAAATGAATTGTATGCCCTTTATTCAAAAGTTATCCAGCTTTTATTAATATGATATTCTAATATCAATCTTGATTACTGCAATGTGCAGCAAGTGTCTCATAGCAGCCAGAGAGCGAACACACAGAGTAATGTAACTTTCATCACACTATTTTTAGTATGATTGTTTTGACTAGGGATGGGCATTTTTAAAAAATATTGCATTCAAATATTCGGGCTCATAAAAATCGAATATTCATTTATTTAAATGATGTTTAACGAAAAATACTTTTTTAAATTTTAAGTATGATACGTTATTTTAAGTTTAAGTGTTTTTTTTCTTTTTTTTTTTCTTACCATTTCTGAACAAGCTTACGATTAGGCAATATACACAAGCTTACAATATATGTTAAAGTTTTCTTTTAGTAGAAAACATTAAACATGTGTAAACAAAAAATACTGTATTAAGAACAAAAGCATTTAAAGGTGCTGTATGTAACTTTTTTTATAAAATGAATCCTTTTTTTATTGCCCGTCTGTGAAGGGGTTGTAATCACACATTACAATGATCCACTTTTCGCGTTTTGCTATTACCTCTGAAGGCCAGTATTCCTATTTTTTCGCGAAATCCACCGGATGTGACGTGCATGCGCGCTCCCGAGCCTCTCCGTTTTATATATACAGTCTATTGCGACGGCACTGCAGCTAACGACACGGAGTCTGATAACACCAAAAAACGACCTGCCTCCAGCACAACACAGACTCCAACACAAACTCCAAAAAAAAAAAAAATTTATCTGCTGAAGCTCGTCAGGCCAAACGTCAATCGGATCGACTCAGGACGAAAACACGGATCAACATTGGCAGAGCGTTTGAATTATGGAGAGACCTGGCTTTCATCCTTTTGGACAGGTAAGCTAACAATACTTCAAAGCATGTAAAATATATTGTGATTTTGTGCTTTAGTTGGCTCAAGTTAGACATCATTAGTTCGCCAGCTAACGCCGACCATTTGCTAACGTTATCTGATGTGAAAGACTAACTTACAGTTGTAACTTTATTGCTTTTCACAAGCACGAGCGCTGTTGTTGCAATCTGAAACATCACCGCTAGAGGCCGCTGGATCCTACATACAGCACCTTTAAGCTCAAGCAGCGCGAAAGGAAACAAGTAATAAAAACTCAGTGAGTGTTTTAGCGCAATTTTCTCACGTCATGGGATCACAACACTAAGAGATAGTAAATGAAAGAGAAAATAAGTTGCTCGAGAATATAACTTTCTCTTGAAATTCAAATGAACTTTCTGAAATCAAATCAGCAATGGATAATAAAAAAGGCACAATCACTTGACTAGTTGAACATCATTTTTTTATTAGCTCATTATTTTTTACATCTTGTGTTCACTCAATATCCTCGATTTTCTCTGTATCAGCTTCCTTTTCTGCTTTGTCCTCTTCAGATTCTTCCTTCTTTTCTGCTTGACTATTGGCTTGTGACTTTGTAAACTCTTCTTCTGCTTTCGAGATATTTGGCCAGGTGGTGTTTATATCAGAGGGGGCGGGACACTTTAGATTCTAGAGAGCGTTTGATTGGACAGAAGATGTGACGAGAAGCTGAAGTCCGCAGTGACGTCATAAAAATAGTGGAAGTGCGAGACTGTGAGTTTTGAATGCTTATATCTCCTAAATGCGAATTTTGTCATTGTTTTGGAACACACCAGCTTATTTATAACATTAAAGCTAAGAGCTAAATTTTGATTTCAGGGGGCCTTTAATCCTGTCTCCCTCAACGAAACTTAAAGGAAGTATATCTCTCAACCAATTTGCCATCAGATCAGCTTTCCTGCAGTTGTGAATGCAGTAATGTACAGCTGTCTGTTTGGATTTCATGGGATTTCTCATAGTGGTGATGATATTATAACTCAGATTCATTCATTAATTTGATCAAAAGTAATTCCATTTTGTAAGATCATTTAGTAAGATTTTTTTTAAATCATTTTCAAGTAATTCCAAACTTTGTGAGGCAGACGACAACATGTGATCAAATACAAACAACTTGTTAACACGCTCCACAGCGCCACCCAGTGCATTTAGTTCTAACTGCGAGTTAGTGCTTGGGATATCTATGCATTCACTGCATTTACGGCCAGCAAAGCAACGTAGTAAAATTCTAATAGTATTTTATTTTTATTCGAAAATTTGAATATTCGTGCACACCCCTAGTTTTGACCAAGTCAAACAGCGTTGCATTACACCACAATTTTTATTCGTTAAAATAGTTACCTTTATGAGTAGTAATCTAAGTGCTGAAACACTACTGTAACTGTAACGGGGGACATTAAAAAATGGATTAAAAATCATTAAAACATTACAAATCATAACTTTGTTTTGAATAAGCGAACTATTATTGAACCGAAAATTACTTAATCTGCCTTTAAGTTATTTTTTTTTAAGAATGTGCTTATTTTTATTTTTGAAAATCCATGATTGTTAAAATCTAGTAATTAAGATGTAAATAAAATAATAAATATAAAAAAAACTCCTAAAAATTGCATCTAAAAAATAGTCAAGTCAAGTCAAGTCAAGTATATTTGAAGTATATATATACTTATATATATAGTATATATATAGTATATCGCATCAAAGCAGCTTCACAGTATTAAATTAAAATAATACAACAAGGTTTGTTTCTAGTGGAATTTATTGATAAAATCAAATTAGATATCCCCAGAATATCCCCAACTGAGCAAGCCAAAAATAGATAGTTTTGTATGAGAATGAAACGATATAAGCTTTTAATGCTTTGGGTAATTTTGACCTGCAAGAGAGGGATGTGTAATTCACATATAGGGAGAATATTAAGGTCAACTAATGTTAACAGATAGATCTTTTAAAAATGTTTTAGTAAATGCTGAGATTAGCATTAGCTATGGTTAATAAATGCTGGATAAGTATTGTTTATTGTTAGTTCATGTTAACTTAATGTAGTTAACTAATGATAATAAATTAACCTTATTATTGCTGATTATGTTGATATATAAATATAGTGCTTTCAAACATGATGCATATTTGTGATGGTGCTTCTATAGAACTTAACCTTTTATTGTTTATTGCCACATTCCAAACCCAGAAATATGTTAATGTCACTAGTCATTTCTTCCCTATTGTGCTGTATATCCACGTGAAAGACTGGAACAAGACCACATGTGGGCGGGGCTTGATTGTGTCTGTGGGGAACTGATTGGATGGTTGTGGTTTGCTATTGGCTGATCTCATGTGAGTGACAGGTTGCCCCGCCCTCGTCATCAGAGAAGAGAAGAGATGCTGCAAGAGGAACTTAATCTGATTCAAGATTATTAACACAATAATGATGTGCACTGATACATTTTTTATAATAAACACTGCAACATTTAATAAAAAATAAAAAAAATCTATTTTGACATCTCATGATGACTGTAAGGTCTATAAGCGGAATGATACACTTCAGCTAGTCATTATTGCAAAATAAACATATAAACCAAATGAAACCTGCTATAAAGTTACATATCAATGCGGAGTGCGAAGTCTTTTATCACCACAATAGGGCTTTATTTTGCCATAATTCAAGGTCTCACTGATTTTGATTGTCATTCTATACACAAGTACATGAAGGAACGAAACTAAGTACTGAGGACCCGGTCAAAACAACAAGATAAAACATTAACCAATAAAAACCCTAAGCAGCGGCATCAAAAAATAGCATAATAAGAAATAAGAAATAAAAAATTCTTGAATAAGACTAAATAAATAAGTGCAAATAATAAGTATTAATAAATAATATAAATAGTCAAATGTTATTGCACCTAAAAATATCTGTACTGTAGACATTATAACTGGCTGACTATACATTAACCCATTTTTTAAAACCCAATTTTAAATTGTATTTAAATCCTGCTTCCAGTAACACATTCATTTACGCAATATTTAATTGCTAACCAAGTGCAATTTGTATTTAACCAAACATATTCTGAATAGCTTGTGTTTTACTTTGAACCACATTGATTATACTGTGAGTAGGGTTACAACAAACTAGGGAAATGTAGATGAAATATGCATTCTTCTTTATCAAAACATCTGTTTTTATTGGATTCTTTATGAAACTCCTCCTTGAATTCTGAGTAAAAGTGTAACAGGTTGAACAGCTACAAATTAAATTAGAAACACACTGCAGCTTTACGTCGGTGAGGAAAGAGGCTGAAAAAACAACATTTGTCATGGTAAGTCCATGTTTTTTTATTTTACTGGTTGGACAGTTAAACAAGCCATGTTGTTTACTACATGTTTCTGAAGCCATTTGTGTAGAATTGATCTGCTTGATTCACATATTTGTGATATACACAGACTATACACTCTCAGAAAAAAAGGTTCAAAAGCTGTCACTGGGACAGTACCCTTCAAAAGGGTTCTAATATGTACCATTTAGGTACTAATATGTACACGTTTGGTACCAATATGTACCTTTGAGGGACTTATATGCACTCTTTAGGTACAAAGGTGTACCTTTTGAAAAGGTACCGCCACAGTTTTGTACCTTCTTTTCTGAGAGTGTACCGTTAATGCTCTTTTGTGAGGCTGAAATGAGGTTTATTTTGTTTCTGGAGAAACTGTTGATTGGGTGCGGCGTTTGTGTGTTCCTGTTTAAAGAAATGATCTTGTGCAGTAAACCAGTTGTTCTAGTTATTATGTTTTTTAGAGAAACTCACATCTCTGCCCTAAAGACTGAAGAACTCCTTCAATCTCGCATTCAGAACATGTTTTCTATATTACATTCAGATTAAAATATTGTTTTAGTTTGTAATTGTTTAAAAGTTCAAAAATACCTTTAAAATGAAACTAATAGAACAGCTGTTTGTGATGTATGATACAGCATATGTATATAGATGTATGATGTCTAGTGGCCTTTAGGTGTGCTCTGTCTTTTGTCTTTGTATGGATGTGAATTTTCCTAATTTATAAACTATGTATTGGCAGGACTAATAGCTTTCTGGAGAGAAAGAAGAGTGACGCTGCTTCTAAAATGAGTCTCAATGAGAAAACAGAGGAGGGATGTTCTCAGTCCCGGAGATCTCCTGAACCCAGCTGTGTGTCTATGACGAGTGACGCATCCATGAATTTTCTTTATGAGCTCAGTGGTAAACCATTGACCACTGATCCTATGTGAGTATAAACACGCTAGATCAAGTTAGATGATGAGGAAGATACGATAAATCCAAACAGTCTTTAATAAATCCACTACTACAGCATCCAATACCAATGATAAAGATAGTCAATCAACGTGTAGACATTAACAATACCCGACGACCGAAAGAAAGACGAGCATGAACTTAAATATTCTTAGAAACTGATGATAATTAACGGCAAGTACCTGGACTGAATGACAATCTGTAATAATCAACATTATTATCTCCTGAACCCAGTGTGTCTACGAAGAGAAACAGATCCATGATTTATCCTCTTGAGTTCAGTGATAAACCAGTGACCTCTGATACTATGTGAGTATAAACATGCTGGATCAAGTTAGTTTTTTAACTACTAATATATTAGTTCATGTGTGAACTGTCATAGACCTGGTTGCATGTTGTTCAGATGACTTCATACATGTATTTTTTTCTGCATAAATATCAAATCTATGGAAGAGGCCAAATACAATATACTGTATGGTTCTATGCATTGTGAAAATTAACAACAAATATTTGAGCCATTACAAAAGATGGAGATGGACTTCCCCACATTAATTACTCAACCATCAATGTCATCTAATTCTTTATATGTGCAGGTTATTATTTTCTCACAGTATATTATTAATCTACAGTAGGTCTAGGTAGACAGAGGGGGAAAGTATAACTATTCGTTACAGTACTTGAGATCATTTTTCACCGCAATGGTACTGTTATTGGTATAAATAATAGTGCTATTAGGCTATGAAAAAAAATATAGTGAATGCATCTGTGAATGCTATGCTATACATTATGTGGGAAAGGGGTTTTAAAATATAAACATTCTTTTATAAAACAAAAACTTTTTGCTTATCATTTTAACACAAGTTAAAATCACTTAATTAAAAATGACATTCACATACTCTATTACAATAGTATATTTACCATTACTGTTCACATAAATAAGTTATAATTTTTTATATTTCTCTCTATTGCGCTCCATCTGTTTGGTGCGCCTGCATCTGTGAAGTTTAACAGAGACTCACTTGCTGTCTGGAAAAGTGCTTATGCAAATCAGAAATGCTCACGTAACTTTCTATAATTTATAGGTAAGCAATAAGGTAAGAGAGGCTGTGCTGTATCGTGAAGGAGGGATGTTAAAAGAGTTATGTTAATAGAGAGATGTTATATTTCTCTCTATTGCGCTCCATCTGTTTGGTGCGCCTGCATCTGTGAAGTTTAACAGAGACTCACTTGCTGTCTGGAAAAGTGTTTATGCAAATCAGAAATGCTCACGTAACTTTCTATAATTTATAGGTAAGCAATAAGGTAAGAGAGGCTGTGCTGTATCGTGAATAAGTCACCGCTGAAGGGCGCTGTATATAGATTTATGATGTCTAGTGGCTTTTCGGTGTGCTCTGTCTTGTGTCTTTGTATGGATGTGAATTTTCCTCATTTATAAACTATGTATTGGCAGGACTAATAGCTTTCTGAAGAGAAAAAGGAGTGATGCTGATTCTAAAATGAGTCTCAATGAGAAAATAGCGGGATGTTCTCAGTCCCGGAGATCTCCTGAACCCAGCTGTGTGTCTATGAAGAGTGACGCATCCATGGATTTTCTTAATGAGTTCAGTCATAAACCATTGACCACTGATCCTATGTGAGTATAAACACGCTAGATCAAGTTAGTTATTTAACTTAACATATTAGTTCATGTGTGAACATGACCTGGTTGCATGTTGTTCAGATGACTTCAATACAATAAATCCAAACAGTCTTTAATAAATCCACTACAGCATCCAATACCAATGATAAAGTTGGTCAACCAACGTGTAGACATTAACAATACCCGACGACCGAAAGGAAGACGAGCATGAACTTAAATATTCTTAGAAACTGATGATAATTAACGGCAAGTACCTGGACTGAATGACAATCTGTAATAATCGACATTAATTAAAACAAGAGAAACGAGCAAACTGAAAACAAAGTCCAAATGGTGTGTGTGTGACATAAATATTCATTACAAAATATACCTAAATTTACATGTACTTTTTCTGCATAAATATCAAATCTATAGAAGAGGCCATATTATATCAAGTAAATACAATATATGGTTCTATGCATTGTGACAATTACTAACAAATATTTGAGCCATTATAAAGGATGGAGATGGACTTCCCCACATTAATCGTGATAATCGTGAATAAGTCACGGCTGAAGCGGAGTGCAACCCCTTCAGCCGTGACTTATTCACAATATAACATTAGTCTTGAGTGCCTTATTGCTTATATAAAACGGTTACCACACATTACAAATATTAAAGCCAAAAAATATGTATCAATGCAACTTTCATTAAGTAAAAGCACTAAAAGCCTTCCTCCCACTTGAAAAATTAGTCCCTGACCGTAAACAGCTACGGAAGTTACATGATTACACCATTAAACGGCGGCAAAGACTGTAGAGAAGTAGAGAAGACATTTATATTGAAAGGACTGAAACTTCTTGTGAACATGGAGGAGCAAGATGCAGCTGACAAAAAATATATATTTTGAATAGCGCTGTCACTGTCAGGGCACGCAAAAACCCCTTAACTGGTAAAAAGACAAGATATCGAACTGGACATTTAAATAGATTTTTTTTTATTACGAACATAGGACTGACCTGAAGGAAAATGCTATATCTAAATGCAGGTACACTAGCACTTGATCTCTCTCTCTCTCTCTCTCTCTCTCTCTCTCTCTCTCTCTCTCTCTCTCTCTCAATACTCTACTCTACATAATACAGTAAGCTTCAATGAATAATACCAATGAGAACAAACACATGTTTACATTGCTAAGAGTGGTTGCTAAGGGTGTTGTGTAGTAGGAAGCGGTCATAGCAATGTTTTATCTTGAATAAAACACAGCTATTGACCAATCAGAATCAAGGACTGGAACTAACCGTTTTATAAATAACTATACAGCCATAAAATGTAAGTTATGGGCTATAGAAACATGTCACAAGGTCATTTAACAATACGTACATCTATAAAAGCAGATCATAATCAGTACTGATTACAAAAAATGACATATCATTAGCAGATAATTAGGCCAGCAAAAACAACATGACACATTCCACTCAAAATAAAATGATTAGCAGCTTTTCATCTCCATTCATTGTTCATGTGTACTCATGTCTGGTTTCGGTTTGATTCATTTAGCAAGTCAACAAGCACATCATTTCACATTACGCATCTCTGTAGTTAGTGGTGGATCCTCCTCTCCTGTACGCACTTATTTTTCTTCTTGTTTCAGCAATGTGGAAAAAGATGATCAGCAGAAGGATTCTCCTCAACCAATGTATGATGAACTACACACAATTAAAGACCAGCACAAATTCAGCATAAAGATCAAGTATGAGAGATTTTTTGAGGGAACAAAACTACAGGTGAATGAAACCCTCCTGAACAGGATCTACACACAGCTTTACATCATAGAGGGAGAGAGAGAAGGAGTGAATGAAGAACATGAGGTTTTACAGATGGAGAAAACAGCCAGAATACAACACTCACAAGACACTCCAATCTACTGCAATGATATCTTTAAAGCCTCTCCTGAACCAGGACGCGAGGAGAAAGACCAAATCAAGACTGTTCTTACTAAAGGCATCGCTGGAATCGGAAAAACCGTCTCTGTGCAGAAGTTCATTCTGGACTGGGCCGAGGGAAAAGCCAATCAGGATGTAGATTTCATGTTTGTGCTTCCATTTCGAGAGCTGAACTTGATCCGAGATCATCAGTACAGTTTTCACAGCCTTCTGCTGGACTTTCATCCTGAACTTCAAGATCTGGACTCAAAGATTTATGAGGAGTGTAAAGTTGTATTCATCTTGGATGGTCTGGATGAAAGCAGAATCACACTGATGTTTTCAGAGGCTCAGACAGTTTCTCATGTGACTGAGACTTCATCAGTGGGTGTGTTGATGTCAAACCTCATTAAAGGAGAGCTTCTTCCCTCGGCTCTCATCTGGATCACCTCCAGACCAGCAGCAGCCAATCAGATTCCCTCCAAATACATCAACCGTCTGACAGAGATTCAGGGATTCAATGAGTCTCAGAAGGAGGAATATTTCAGCAAGAGAATTAGTGACGAGCATCAAGCCAGCAGAATCATTTCACATATCAGAAGAGCAAGAAGCCTCCACATCATGTGCCACATACCCGTCTTCTGCTGGATCTCATCCACTGTGCTTCAGAAGCTCCTGGAAGAAGATCTGAGTGCAGAAATCCCTCAAACGCTGACTGAAATGTACATCCACTTCCTGCTGATTCAGATCAACATGAGTAATCAGAAGTATGAAGAGAGAGATCCAGAGAAACTCCTGCAGTCCAACAGAGAAGTGATTGTGAAACTTGCTGAAGTGGCTTTCAATCAGCTGATGAAGGGCAATGTGATGTTCTATGAGGAGGACCTGATTGAGAGCGGCATAGACGTCACTGGTGCCTCAGTGTATTCTGGGATTTGCACTGAGATCTTTAAGGAGGAATCTGTGATTCATCAGAGGAAAGTCTACAGCTTCATTCATCTGAGCGTCCAGGAGTTTCTTGCTGCTTTCTATGTGTTTTACCATTATGTAATGAAAAATACATTGCAGTTTTGTGATGTAGTGCATAATCTGCATAGGGATGCAACAGATAAATCCATTGAGAGTGAGAATGGACACCTGGATCTATTCCTGCGGTTCCTGTTGGGCGTCTCACTGGAGTCCAATCAAAGACTCTTACAGGATCTACTGACATCAACAGAGAACAGCTCGGAGAGCATCAGGAGAACCACACAGTACATTAAAGAGAAGATCAAAGATGGACATGGACTCTCCACTGAAAGATCCATCAATCTGTTCCTCTGTCTGTTGGAAGTGAAAGATCAGACTCTGTCCAGAGAGATTCAGGAGTTTGTGAAATCAGACAAACACTCAGAGAATAAACTCTCTCCTGCTCACTGCTCAACAATCGCCTACATGCTTCAGATGTCAGAGGAGGTGCTGGATAAGCTGGACCTCAAGAAATACAACACATCAGATGAGGGTAGAAGAAGACTGATACCAGCCGTGATCAACTGCACAGAAGCTCTGTGCGTGTTTAATTATGTCTTATAGTGACAAGTCCTTTCTAAAACCAAATAAAGTTTCTGTTGTTTTGCCAAGTATTGCATCTTGAGTATATTTTTCGAACATCTTTTGCATGAGTAAAACTGTTATTATTGAAATACCAGAATTAAAATTAGGAATTTAATTAGCATGTATTTTATTCTCTTTCAGTCTTGCTGGCTGTAATCTCACTGCTAAGTCTTGTGAAAGTTTGACATCAGCTCTACAATCCTCAAACTGTGTCCTGAGAGAGTTGGATCTGAGTAACAATGACCTGCGTGATTCAGGAGTGAAGCTGCTCTCGGATGGACTAAAGAGTCCAAACTGTCAGCTGGAGATACTGAGGTAAATAAGAGGGAATCATTTTTAGTAACAAAAGATTTCTATATTTGGTTTTTGATTTCTTGGATGCAAAGTACTTAATATAATAAAGTTAGAATGTTTAGTTTAGTACTAATATTGTAAAATTCTCAAAATAAACAGACTATAAGTCAGATCTATGTAATGTTTTTACTAGTGCTGTCAATCGAATAAAAAATGTAACTAATTAACTAATGCATTTTTTTTCTGTAATTAATCGGGATTAATCACCTAAAATACAGTAGCCTGTATTTTAAATATTTGTTTAATGGCAAAGTTTGTGTAAGAATCACCGATACAAATACTGCTACTGATGTCTAAAATTTAACAAGTTTTTGTACGTGAAGCCTCGCAAAATCCATATATATTATATAATGAAATATATGAAACATGAAACATGCTCTGATCGTTGTAAATAGCACATCATTATTTACAGCAGATTCACACGATGTGTGATTCCAAAGTGATTCCAAAATCCACAATCCATTGTGTCCAGTACGAGATATTCCTCACAGAGTCACAACACATAAAATCCATTGTCCCACATGTAGCAAATTAAAATCAAATATAGTTTTTCATTTTTGGTCTTTTATCAACAGTTTCTCAGCATTAGAATGTCCAAATGTAATGATTTTTCCCAAGAAAATGTTAAAACGTTTTCTATCCAACGATACCTACATTTTGACTCTCCTTGCTATAGTTTTGGAGTTATGAGTCTTTACTTTTTTGTGTATGTCACTCAAATGATTATGACATTTAGAAAATGTTTTGCATTGGTGCATGTTGATTTAGAGTTTGCATCATCTGAAGTCTTCGCAGTTGGCCGTCTCTTCATATGTGTTGGGCATCTGTAGTCTTCACAATAGGCTGGTCCAAACTGGAGCTGACATACTCTCTAGTTACCTCAGGATGGGCATCCCGTGATAAAACAGAGAAGCAAATAGAAAATGATTAGTGTAGCTGCTGTTCATAACATTAATCAAGGATAACCATGTGCATTTGATCTGATATAACTGAATAAGGGTAGGAGATGCATAATATGAATGCTTGGCTAAAGAGCTGTGTCTTTAATCTAGATTTAAACTGGGAGAGTGAGTCTGAGCCCCGGACATTATCAGGAAGGCTATTCCATAGTTTAGGAGCCTCCCTCATTAGTGGACTTTGATATCCTTGAAACTATCAGAAGGATCCATCCAATGATACTAAAATCAAAACCAAAGCTCAAAAGCTTCTCTACTAAAATGTGAGGTTGTTTCATATTAAAGGTGGATGAGAAATAAACAAATAAAAGTGTGACTGTAGAGGTTTTCAATAAAGTCAGCACCTTCTGTTGAATTAGAGACATTTGAAAAATATAATAAAAAATAGGTCCCAATTGCTCTGCACAGGAGATAAGCACCCGACCCGCAATATTATCAGGACCCTTTTCCTGGATTTTGAATACTTAAACAACTTATTTACATCCTGTTATGTAAATGGAATAGGATTATTACCAGTTAAATTATTCCTAAAACCATAAGTATCAAACCTTACATAAAATTAATGAAATGCTTGTCCAAGCTGAAAATCATCTTTATACCACTTTTAATCATCCAATACCACTTTAGAATCTCTTTTGTATTTTATACCAATGTTGGTTTTCATGCCATCCCAAGCAGAGCCCAAATTACTAGTTTTTAACTCCCATTCTATCCTTTCTTTATAACACAGCTTTGCCTTATTTATCTCCAATTTCACCTTTTTAATTTTTTTCCTTAGGGCTGTCCGATACAATGGGATAGGTTTATGGTCTCCCCCTCTTATTGCGTTTCCTGGGTATGCATGAATAATCACCAGTAGGTTTACTCTCTCAACACCATAGATCTGTCTAGCAGTTCATGCTGGGTAGAACTAGATCCAGTGGTTTGTCCTTGACCTGAGGGATATTCCACTGTAGTAGAAAGTTTCTACTATATCTGATGATCGATGGATTAGACAACAAACCCAGAGAGTCCGCACAATAAAACACCATCCACAAAAATAATAAAGCCATCAGCTCTATGCTTGTTTCTCAGAAACATAAAAAACATAATCTAAACCTCTGTTAATTCGCAATAAGAACTTTTGAATGAAAGAAATAATGACAAATTGGTATGTAATACTATATTTTTTATGGTAAAGTACTGGCACCCACAGCTGCCAGTTTTTACCGTTATTTCAATGCCATAAAACATGAAGTATTGAATAATTGTATTTTTAAGGTGTTACTTCAACCACAACTGTCAGTTTTTTGTATATAAAATTTCAATGACATTAAACCTAAAATATTGCTACAATATTTTATGGTAAAATACAGTAAATACTCCGGTAATTTTTTTTACAATGTACTTACAAAATCGATATATTTCATTGACTTTTACTGTAAAATGACATAAAATGTTAGATCTTCCCCGTGTGTAGTAAAGAAACATGACTTTAACCAATTAACATGTTTTTTTCATAGCATTATCATTCATCATCTTTTACCGTTAAATGACAAAAAAAATAAGTATTCAGATGATCTGCGCTTTAAGAAAAATGTTTTTAGTTTCAGTAAATGCAACTTAATTGAGTCAGGGGAAATTAGAACTCAAAAAGTTAAGTTGAATAAAGAAAAAAAACTTTAAAACAAAGTTTTTAGAGTGAACTTTGGTAGTGAAAACTTAAAGTTCACCTTACTTTCATAAAGTAATTCCTACTAAACTATAAATTCAAGTACCTATAAATTTGTCAAGTTAAAAAATACTTAAAATTCTATGTAAATACAATGTAAGAGTACATAAAGATAAGTACATCAATATTTTTTTTACAATGTGTCTGTTGATGTGTATCTGTAAATGATCTGTCTGTTGATGTGTGTCTGTAGATGATCTGATTGTGTGTCTGTAGGTTGTCTGGCTGTATGGTGACAGAGGAAGGCTGTGGTTATGTGTCTTCAGCTCTGAGTTCAAACCCCTCACACCTGAGAGAGCTGGATCTGAGCTACAATCACCCAGGACAATCAGGAGTCCAGCTTCTCTCTGAACAACGGGACCATGTGAACTACAAACTGCAATTACTCAAGTATGTGTAGCAGTTAAGACTCATATAAGGCATGTGCCTTCATTTTTTAAAATATGTAATGTAGTCCCAATAAATCTGTGCACACTTAACTTCTGTAAAAGTATATCTAACCAGAGGTCACGACCATTACCATAGAAATAAGCTGACTAACTTCTAATGGCAACTCTGTACAATCATCCCATGGTTTCCCACGTACACTTATTAGAATAATATTACAATAATCAGAGGTTGAGGCTCACCCTATTTAGATTGGCCAGCAGACACTATATGGTCAAAAAGCACTGTCCTTCGGATGAGACGTTAAACCGAGGTCCTGGCTCTCTGTGGTCGTTAAAAATTTGCCCAGTGGCCTCTGTCTACACATGGCCTTCTAATCATCCCCATATATACTCATTTGCTTCATCACTCTGTCTCCTCTCCACCAATAAGCTGGTGTGTGGTGGGAGTTCTGGCACAATATGGCATGATGAATTAGCATAATTTCAACAGAGTTAAATAGAATAATCAAATGTAGCTAAACTATTATACAAATGACCAATAATCAATTGGCCCTCTAACCTAAATTCGAGGTCATAATAAAATGGAGTCAGATGAAAGTTTAATTGGAATTAAATTACTTTGCCACGCTGAAAAGACCGAACGCACAGAAACCTTCAGCCACTCTATTGGAAATCGCCATTGGACCGGTAGGCGGGCCTTACACACTTATAGTACACTTAATCCAATACTTTTTATATACTATATTGGGCCAATTTAGTCTCAAGCAGTATTGAAATAGTACACTTACAAGTTTACTACTAGTACATAGACATTAGTATACTTACTACACAAAGTATACTTAAAATATACTTGACCAGTATACTTTATAAAATGAACTGTCTTGAAGTATACTTCTTGTAAGGGTATTTTCAGCAATAATCCAAAAGCCATTAGGAAAATGCTTTTAGCATTTTGTCGAGGGGTGATCTTCAACAGGATGATCCTAACTTCTCTAGGAGTTTCCTAGAAAAATTCATCATCCCTGCACGTCTATACATCCGTATTGTCCCTGTGCCTCTGATGATAAAGGATTTCTTGAAGTCCATATTTTTCAATACATCTGCATATGTCATTAATTACATTAAAACTTCAGTCTTCTGTCCGTCAGCTCCCTCTGTTGCTCTGGCTGAAAAGAGAGCAGTATAGTGAGACAAGAGACTACGCAAAGCTCCTCAGATTGCATAATTTACTGGAAAGTAATAGAAATGATCAGGGCTGTACACAAGTTTTGCTAATTACAGAGGTCACAAAATAGAGTTAGCTAAGGGGTTCCCATAAGAAAATTTTGATTTCCCTGGTCTACATGTGTGTGTTTAAGATGTTTGAAGATCATAAATTAGATAACAATAGCTTTAAACCATGTCAGTAGGATACTTTATTTGTCAAACACGTCACGATAACAGATACTTAAACATGAGAATCAGGTTAAATGTTGCAGTGAATGATCCACAATACCAACTGGATGTACAGAAGAGTCTATGTTTATTTGATTATGTATGTTTGTGTGTCTTTCTAGTTTTGATTATGGAGGGCCTTTGAGGATCAAACCAGGACTACGAAAATGTAGGTTCTTTCTCTGACACACTCTCGAACATTTAATGAAAACAAATTAGATTTATAAACAGATTTGATCTCTCTTCTTGTCTTCAGATGCCTGTGATCTCACACTGGATCCAAACACAGCAAACACTCAAGTCATCCTGTCGGGGAACAGAAAGATCACATATGTGGAAGAGCATCAGCCGTATCTTGATCATCCAGAGAGATTTGCTGATATTCCTCAGGTTCTGTGTCAAGAGAGTCTGACTGGACGCTGTTACTGGGAGGTTGAACGGGGGACTTGGGCTCGTATAGCAGTGGCCTATAAAGGAATCAGTAGGAAAGAAGGGACTGTCTGTAAGTTTGGATTCAATGACAAATCATGGTGTCTTTTCTGCACTGGTAATGTATATGCTGTCTGGCACAATAATGAGAGCAGAAACATACCAGCCCCTTCACCACTGTCTAATAGAGTAGGAGTGTATGTGGACGTGTCGGCCGGCATTCTATCCTTCTACAGCGTCTCTGACACACTCACACTCACACACTTCTACACAATCAACACCACGTTCACTGAACCCCTCTATGCTGGGATCGGGGTTTATGGCTCATCTGTGTCTCTGTGTCAAATTTAACAACAGAACAGGCTTTCTATATTTTCCATTTAGGAAAAAGTTTCATGACACTAATTCAACTACAGAAATAAATAAAAGCAAAATGTTGTACATGTAAACATTTAGAAAAACAGGTTGTGAAAAATGAACGTCTAAAAATATGTATAGTCAATAATAAAATAACAAATATGAATTAAAGGACAAACATGTCTTCTTCATCAAGTCATACTTTTGTAAATTTGCACCTCTAGTCATAGCAAATAATAAAAAATTAAAAAAAAATTGGTAATTTCAGGAGCATATCCCCTTCAGACCAGATTTTTTCTACACTGAGTAAAATATATATATATATATATATATATATATATATATATATATATATATATATATAGACATCCTATTGATATTTTCTCTTCTCAAATGTATAAATGAGAAAAATGAGACATTTTTTATTCGTTATTCGTTATCATGTCCACTATACAACAGTACTGAGAAACATAAAATTCATCATATTTCAAACATAATTATGAACAAGAGTTTGAACATTTACAGTATGTGAACTACTCTTGATGATTTTGAAAATAAGCCAAGTACTGTAACAATAAGCAGTGCTATAATAATGTAGAACAAATGTTGTCATGATCTGAAGTCTAAAAAATTAGCAGTGTAAAACTAGCAAGGCATCATCAGTGTGTGTGTGTGGTGGATTCATTATCAGCATAAACCTCTTCACTGTGTCTGTCTCTCACAAAAGCCAATGAAAAACTAAATTACTAAAACTAATGAGTTTATAGTCACTTTGAAGACAAATAAAATCATTTTAATAAGTAATACACATTAATGTTCATTAAACATTAAGATTAGAATTTGTAGCTCAGTATTTAAGCTTTTAATGCTTGCACAAATTTCACAACCTGGCACACTAAGTCATTAGGGTTCCTGCTATATCTTTCAAGACCTGATGCCCATTGCGATGGACATTAAAGGGTTAGTTCACCCAAAAATGAAAATTCTGTCAGTAATTACTCACCCTCATGTTGTTCCAACCATGTAAGTCTTTCGTTCATCTTCGGAACACAAATTAAGATATTTTTGATGAAATCTGACAGAATTTTGACTCCTCCATAGGCTTCCAGTGTGACCGAAACTCACCGGCCCAGAATAGTTATTAAAACATCGTTAAAATAGTCCAAGTAACTACAGTGGCACTACATTAAGTTTATCATGCGACGAGAATACTTTTTGTGCGCAAAAACAAACAAAAATAACGACTTTATTCCGCTTTTCATTTCCTTCTCTCTGGGCCTCGTAGTGTTTTTGCGCTGCGCGTCTGTGTTGCACGTCATCACGCAACACACACATGACCGGCGTCGGCCAATAGTGAGCCTACGTGGTGACGTGTAACACAGACGCGCTGCGCAAAAACACTACGCGAACCAACTAGAGGTCCAGAGAGAAGGAAATGAATAGTGGAATAAAGTCGTTATTTTTGTTTGTTTTTGCGCACAAAAAGTATTCTCGTCGCTTGATATACTTAAGATTGAGCCACTGGAGTCACTTGGACTATATTAACGATCTCTTTAATAACTTTTCTGGGCCAGCAAGTTTCGGTCACATAGAAGCCTATGGAGGAGTGAAACATGGCTCAGATTTCATCAAAAATAGCTTAATTTGTGTTCCGAAGATGAACGAAGGTCTTACGCGGTTGGAACAACATGAGGGTGAGTAATTACTGACAGAATTTTAATTTTTGGGTGAACTAACCCTTTAAACTGTGTTCTACAGAATGGAAAGATCTTCAAATTAACTTTGAACATTATCGTTTGAGACTATAAAGATTAAAACAGTTGCAATTTGATGATGCTATAAATAGCATATAAAAGTCATGGCTGTCTTATGTGATTAAGTTATGAGTCATATTTTCATTGTGATTAGTCAATCAGGGACTTATCAGTGACAAGGTATAGTATTCATATTATAAAAACATATATAATTTTGATTTAAAAAAACAGCAAATTATTCATTCACATTGATTTGTCATTTGCGCTCTTCTCAAGCTGGACTTTTGGCTGTTCCACACACACGTTTGTAGAGGACAGGGCTTTCTCGTCCTTTGCTCCTAGACTCTGAAACGCACTTCCTTCTCATATTAAAGATGCACTAAATCTAAGCATTTTTAAATCCAAACAAAGAATTAAAATACCTAATGGTTTTAATTATTTGTATTACAGTGTGTTCTTTAGTTTTTTGTACGCTTTGTATTTCTATCTGTGTATTTTTAATTTTTATTTAAATTTTATTTATTTTTCTCTTTGTATTTTTATTGTGTAAATTGCCTTGAGAAGCTGCTTTAAATGTGCTATGTAAAATAAAGTTTAATAATATTATTATTGCATTTAAGCTCTACATTATATCAGGTCATGCCTTCCCTGGAAACACAACACATTTTCCTAAACCGCTGGTCTAAAGAGAGGCCAGCGTATGGTGTGGAAAATTAACATTGAGAAAGTTTATTGAGGATAAATTGTTTTCCACACATCCAAATGACAGACACTTGGTCAAGGACCTAACTCTGAGCATAATCTGCAATACGGTAACACATTAATGTAAAATCAGTCGATGTAATTTCTAATAGGTTACAGTGCCTGATAAGTCCAGAATTGTTTCAAACAGAGAGTTATGTTCTACTGTTATCTGAATGATGTGGAAAAATAAAACTAAACATTTGAAATGCTCTGTTCTTAATTCTTAATAAAGTGTCAAATGTTGATTTTTAGATCAGTGATAAATCCAGGATAAATCTTCTCATCTGAACATCCCTGGAGTCTTCTGGCATAATCACACACCTTTCATGTTTCCAAACAAGCCTTTGCAAAGAACTTTCCTTTTTCTTACTCCAAGGGTGAATTTTATCAGGACCAACCTAAAACATTAGCTTTATTCAGGTGGAACAAAAACAAGAGGTTAGAACAAGCCTTTCACACAGACATTCAGAGCAGATCAAACTGATATAAACTTCTTAAAACAGTTGCAAATGCTAACAATGCATGTATTAATGACTGCATAACTTAACTTCATGACCATATAGCTTATGCTACTTAAAGTCCAGGGCAGAGGATATAGATGCATACTGTAGGTTACAGTCAGACAGTCTTGGGTGCTCAGATGCAGTACAAGCAGATTGTTAAAAAAGTAAAGGACGATGCAAACTTTAGCTACTGGCAAAACCAAGATATGGTATCGTTTGTTAAGTGACAGTACATTACAAACACATATCTGCCTATGAAACACCATTGTTGCAAAGAAAATACTTACATTTTTTACTTAAATGTGTTGACCAGTTTAATTATCAATTGAAACGAATGTCCCATGTTAACGTTGGCGTGGTTTGTGAGCACGACAGGAGAGCATGGTAAACTTTCTTTAAACAGCTTAAATTACGCAGGAACAGAAACAGCGAAATAAAAACTGTCTAATATTCATATCAATGTTTATACACAACAAGATATTTTTATGAATCTATACTGTGTGAAACATTAGTTCATTATGAAGTACATTATTTCAATGTGCTCCTACAATGACGTTCAGTGGTGGGCAATAACCAAGTATTTTATTCGAATATTTTCATTTGGAGAAACATTTGCTTTTACTCCAAAACATTATAACAACAAACAAAAACTTTCCTGAAAAGCCTGTAATTCCTTGTTACATGTAAGAATACATATTTAATAAAAATAAGTTTATTCTTTGATTGGCTGATCCTTTACCCCTCTCAGTAGTCCACATGCACTTTGACTTCAAATACATTAGTAGATTAATAAGTAAGTACTTCTCCTTTAGTTGATTAATATTAAATCAAGTTCTCTTTCTATTTGAAGTAGAAAATATGTGTAGTTTTTCCACCACTGATTATGCATATTATTATAAAACTGAATGTGACTAAAGTATAGAAGCATAAAGTATAGTATAGTATAACACAATAAAAGCATCTCTAACAGCACAATGAAATAGAAAAAAAAATTAAAACACAAGGTGAATCATACACTGAAAACAGTGAAACATAAGGGAAACCACATGGGGAGCAGATCGTAAGCACACTGACTAATCTCTTACAGAATAACACACCAACATTGGAGGGTGTTGTAGAGTGAGCTTTTGTATATCGACCTGTAGGGGGCAATCTAATGCCATTCGACCTGGCCTAAAAAGTAGCAAAGAAGAACCTGTTATGTGTGCATATGTAATCCACCTGTGATGTTATCAAGTGTCCTGTTTGCTGCTGAATCCCCTGAGTAAAATGAAACATTTTGTACAGATCTGTCTCTTTCAAGTTATTACATTTTGGTGAAGAGAATGAAAGCAAACAAAAGACGTTTTTGAAGAGGAATTAAGTTTTTGAAAGGTGAGGAAGCGGAATCTGTCGTTGAATCCAGAGTTGGAACTTTGGAAAAGAAGATGGGCAACATGGTAGGAACCATCACACCATTTGATAGTCAATCTCATTCTTGGGAAGAATATTGTTAAATTTTGCAACATTTCTTCAAGGCAAATGATATTACAGAAGCAGACAAGCAAAAAGCTTGTTGAGCACTGTAGGAAGTCAAACATTCAGTCGATATGTATTGAGCCCAGTTAAACCAGGAACAAAGACAATAATGAAATTGCTAAAAGAGCATTTCAACCCAAAACCCAGTGAAATTGTACAGCAGTTTAATTTCAATTCATGAGAATCAGGTGGAAACTGTACTTGAGTATGTGGCAGTATTTGAGAAAATTGGCTCATGATTGTAATTATTGAGAAAAATTGACAGAGATGCTTCGCTATAGACTGGAATGTGGCATAAATGATGACCGTATTCAATGTAGACTGTTGGCAGAAGCAGATTTAACATTTGAAAAGGCATTTAAAGCAATTGAAAGCATTTGAAACGGCCAATAAGGATGTGAAGAATTTGCAAACTCAACGCTCAGAAATATCCATTTCAATGAGAGTGCATAAAACATCAGTAAAGCAAGAAGATAGTAAAAGTAGAGCAGGTTACAGATGTGGAAGTGTGCAACATTTGGACAATGAGTGCAAAGTTGCTTCTGAGAAATGTCACAAATGTGGGAAACAAGGACACATGATTAAAGTATGCAGATCAAAAAGTTCCATCAGAGGGAGAAAGACGCAAGAGAGTTGTGGCCAGAGGAGGACAGAGATCGTGTTATGTGAGCATCTGATGAAGAGGGTATTTTTACAGATCACAGTTAGAAAGACACCGAGAGATTCCACAGGTGGCTCCACTGACTATCACATTGGCTATTAATGAGTCAAACGTATCTCTTGAAGTGGATACAGGCTGTGGTGTGACTGTAATGAATGGGTAAATGTTTTCCAAATTATGG
The DNA here is from genome assembly GCF_951802725.1 of Rutilus rutilus. Lineage (NCBI taxonomy): Eukaryota > Metazoa > Chordata > Actinopteri > Cypriniformes > Leuciscidae > Rutilus > Rutilus rutilus. The sequence goes on from NC_140210.1 coordinate 57,744,843, forward strand.
GGAAACCATAAAACAACAAAAAAGTTAAAAACCTATACTGGCCAAGCTTTAACAGTGTTAGGTTCAGCTCAGGTGGAAGTCAGACACACAGGAACAGTGAAGGAGTTACCAGTAGTAGTAGTACCCGGAAAAGGACCCAATTTATCGGGCAGAGGGTGGATTAAGGAGTTGGGCGTGAAATGGAAGGCCATACATAAGATTCAAGGAGTGGAAAATTCAATCCAAAGTTCTTAGCCAACATGTAGAAGTGTTTAAAGAGGAATTGGGTGATTTAAAAGATCCACCAGCAAAGATTTATATGGACCAGGAGTCTGTCCCCAGATTTTTCAAAGCCAGACCAGTTCCTTATGCAACAAAGGCAAAGATGTACTGCAAGGTATTTTTCATGTGATGCTTGCCCTCAAGGCCTACGTGCAGTTCTTACGCATGATGTCTGACGGTTGTGAAAGACCCATTGGATTTATATCACAGACGTTAAATCAAGCTGAGTGGAATTATTCGCAGTTGGACAAGGAAGGGTTGGCCGTAATGTTCAGCTTACAACGCTTTCATAATTATTTGTATGGTTGGAAGTTTACCATCGTTACAGACCATAAACCCTTGTTAAAATCGAGTTAAAATCAGTTCCCCAAAATGTCATCTCCTAGGATCCAGCGATGGGCTGTCACTAAGAGCATATAAATACAACATCATCTACAAGCCTGGCAAGGACAGACAATGAGGATCCCTGCATGAATTAATTGGAGCAGAGTTTGAACCATTCACATCAATAAAAGATTAATTAAGTGTACAGGATGGTTGTGTGCTCTGGGGGCCCCCGAGTAATCATTCCCATTGTCGATAGATTGGAAAGCTTTGGCCTGAAGTTATGTGTGGTGGCCCAAGTTAGATCAGTATGTCGAAAGGTTGGTTAAAACCTGTTGTATGTGCCAAGAACATAGGAATGTGTCGGCTGTAGCCCCATTGTATCCATTGCAAACCATGGCAAAGATTGCATGTTGATTATGCAGGACCATTCATGGAAAAATGTTCTTTGTCTTGATTGATGCACATTCAAAATGGATGGATGTGTATCCAGTGAACTCAGCCACAGGACATTCAAAATTAGAATTTTCACATAGAATTAAATGATAAATCACTCTCATCCTTTCACACTACACTGCACTACATCATGCACACAACACACTTATATGTTGCAACTTACTGTTAAAATTGTGGGCTGCAACTTCGCTGGTTCATCTGGTGAAGCAAAGTGAATAAAGTGGGAGGAGTTGGATCTAGATCAAACCTCGCCCCCTGGATCTCGTGTTCTGCAGGGAGAACCATCTCGTTAAATTGAGTTTTCGTTTTTAGTGCATGTTCAGTTACTTCACGTTTCACTGAATGTGAGAAATATGTTCATGTACAGTAGAATCAGCAGCAACTCACCTGAGAATGTGATGATGACGTGCGACACTAGAGGGAGATGTTCACACTAAACATGATGTCAATGAATGAACACAATACTCAGTCATAGTTATTCTCGTATACGTCAAATAAACATATAAGAGATGTGTGATAAAAGCTGTACATTTATTCGTACATTTAGATTTCTCTCATTATAAAGAAAATAACATGATAACTAAGAGTTATCAGAAATACAGCTATATTAGTGGTTTGGTGTTTTTAGGGATGTATATCTCTAGTCATATGCTCAATATTCATTCATATATTACGGTTCTGATGACATTAAAACAAAACAAGCGAAGCACACATAATTCTACATCTGTAAATGGAAGGTCATTTATTAAATCAATTCATACTGAATAGTTTGTAAAATAATGCTTTATTTTACAAACATTAAACTCAATGTTTGTGAGTGCGAGAGTGTGTGTGTGTGTGTGTGTGTGTGTGTGAGAGAGAGAGAGAGAGAGAGTGTTTGTGTGTGTGTGTGTGTGTGTGATACTGTGAGTGAATGTGTGTGTTTGTGAGTGTGTGTGTGTGTAGTAAATAAAAGTGTGTTTCTGAAATGTTTGTGTGAGTTCTAAAGCCTTGATTCTAAAGCAGGTGGAACCGGAAGAACAGGTCAGACGAAAGCAAGCAACGCACACAGGTAGTTTGACAAGGAAGTTGGCTGTAACAGCGGGAGAATTCTTCCTTGTAAGTACATTTATATACAACAGCTAGAAATGTTTCGTTTAGATTATAAATTCTTGGTTATTGTTATTTATGGTTTTGCAGTTGTTTTTGAGAGTGTTTTTCGAATGACCCTGTCTTGGCAAACACAAAGGACGTTGTTGTTGTTGTTGTTGTTGTTGTTACGACACAGTGGAAAATAAAGCTGGATATATGCCGTCTGAAAAAAGAGACTGAAAAAAATCCCACAATAAAGGGCTTATAAACTGAGGACATGCGAGTGCACGCAAATAATTTTACCTGGCTTTCCAGCAGATGCGGCGACAGATTCGTCGAATGCTATTTTCCACGGAACACAAATGAACAAAAATGTTTTAAATCAGGGGGGGTGACGGGGGGGTGACCATTTGCCAGGAGATCACCTTTCTTTGTATGTCAGTAATCTTTAAACTCTTAAAAACCTTATTACCTTTTGTTTTACTTATTTAGAAATTAGACATTTGTACCAGTCGCACGTGAGACATTTTAAAGGTGCTCTAAGTGATGTCACGCGTTTTTTAGGCCAAAACATTTTTTGTCACATCCAGCAAACATCTCCTCACTATCCGCTAGCTGCCTGTCCCCTGAACTCACTGTAAAAAAACACGGCCTCTCTAGACACCACAAGCTCCACAAACGGCAAGAAAAACAAACTGGGCTCACCCGCACCACGAAACACAACAAACAGTGATCCAGCCATTAACCGACAAGAAGTATTTGAGGGTGGGGTTTGGGGGGTTAGTGCGCGTACACATGAAGGGGGGTGTGTGGAGGAGAGAGAGAGAAGCATGAAGAGGGAAGTTTGAATTATGGCCGACACACGACCAAAGAGACGACGTTCCGATGAACAAATTGCAAAGCAGAGGGACAAGGATAAGGAACGCGCAAAGTACCGAATTTACATCGGAAAAACCCTCGAAAGGTGGCGAGAACTCCGCCGGCAGAAGGGCTTCCAATCCGACATTCAGTTGCTCTGTTTTTGCAGAACAGGTAAATCCATTTTTCTTTCTAAATTGACGTGTTCGCCAAACCAACACAAGGATGTAATTAGCTAGAACTATGCAGTCAGCGTTAACTTTGGTGAATACAACATATATGTTTCTAGCAGCTAGCGATCAATCTCTGTTGTAAATGATCAAGCAAATTCACAGTAGGGCGACAATTTTTGTGAATGATTGTTTTCACCCACTGTTTGTTATGAATTTGAATGTTTATTTATAGGCTATTGACAACTTTGACTAAATTTGTTTACGACGCCGCTGTTGTTTATGCTCACTGGGAAACGCGAAGCTAACGTTATCTTGCTATTATTGCGTCCTTGTATGGGAGCTATAGTTATAACCTCAGGTGGCGAAACGATTTTAAGATAATGTTTCTCTTTTTCTGCATTCTGTTCTGCAATATATAAAAGCATTTATCTAACTTGGCGACATTACACATTGAATGAAGTATCAGTAAAACTTAACTTTGTTTGCTTTGACTTTCCTTTATGCCGGAAGGGAGGGGAGGAGGGAGGAGACGGGATGAGGGAGGGTCTAGCTAGCCTCCGTTTTGTTTGACAACAATTCGAATGTCAACAAGAAGTTACGACTCCCGGCATCGCTTAGAGCACCTTTAAATGATACCAAACATGAAAAATACTCTGTGATAATCATTCACATTTAACTATACATTTTCTTGGGTGATTTACATGTGGTCTCAGCATGTGAGAGGGGGAGTGAGGAAGAGGGGGAGAGATGTGTTCTGAGGTGAGACTTTGCCTCACAAATGGTGAGTTTAAATGCTAATTTCCAGAGAGGTCCTTTGTCCTCTCAGGGTCTGGTCGCTCTTCAAACAGACTGTCCGGCATTTCCTAATTTCTCAATTCTTACAGGAGATTCATCCTGTATTTATGTCTGATATGAAATCACCATTTGACACTTTTTTTTTTTTTTTTACGGATTGTTACAAGTAATTGGTTTTATTTCTCCACATCATTCAAACAAAACAAAAAAATCTGATCTGAGAAATAAATCATAATTGAGCACTAAGGCTTGAACGTGTACATGTCAACTTATTCTACTATCATGTAGGTGTAACGTTACTTACAGTCAACAGAATGGCTAAAGGCAACCATCAAAACAAAATGTAACTGTCACTGAGTGATGTTAGGCAGGGGTTAAAGTGGGCCGGAACGGTCCGGAACTGCGTTCCGGCACCTCAGATAAATTAATAAATAAATAGATTCAAATCAATTTATCATTCTCATCAAATTCAATGATTCTCATCATTCATCAAATCAAAACTGAATATCACCGCCTGGCCGCGCCTTCACAAACACGCTTCCCAACGTTACGTTCTCAGTCACGGTTCTCCTGTCTGATTTGAGTGCATCTGCACCGGTTCACGCCTCCCCTCCCCGCTGAACGCCAGCGACTACAGTGTGTGATTGCACTCACGGTGGTTGAGCGCAGTAAAGTAAGTTTTGGGTTCGATATTCGCCGGACATTTGTTTTCCCTTGTAATATATTTTATTATTTATTATTATATTATATATTATATAGGGCTGGGTACCGAGTTCGATACTTTTTAGGTACCGACCGAATTGCCTCGATACTATCGAGTATCGAAAAATGACTTGTTTTTCGGTACCAGATTTCGATACCTAAGGGGTTAACTCGTCAACGTCAGTGCTCAAACAAATACATATGAAATGCACAACGACACACCTAAAGTCGCTCACGCACATACACGCAAACAACTCTACACACACAAGACTCGCGGAACTCTCCGCGCACATACACGCAAACTCTACACACACGATTCGCACAGGACTCTCCACGCACATACTCATATGAGACGCGAGCACACACACAAACTCGCGCACATACTCAATTGAGACTCGAGCACACACACAAACTCTCCGCGCACATACTCATATGAGACGCGAACACACACACACACACACACAAAAAATACCCTAAAGATGTGGAAAAGTCGATCAAAAGTGTGGGTACATTTCTCCAGGCTCGATGCCAACAGCGCGATGCAGTATTTGCGGTAAATTAATTGCTGCAAAGACCGGTACCACGACAAATATGATGAAGACCTTGACAGTGCAAGGAGTAAACATAAGAGCAGAAAGTTGCTTCGCCTTCGACTGGTAAATGAAGAAATACCATACTGTTTATATTGCAATAATAACCTACTGAATGTCCACTGCTGTTCAAAAATGTGTTGGTTAGTCAGAATTTTTTTTGAGTATTGGATGCATTAAAGTGATCAAAAATGACCTTAAAACATGTTTAATGTTACAAAAGATTTCTGTTTCAAATAAATGCTGTTCTTTTGAAATTTTTATTCATCAAAGAATCATGAAAAAAATGTTATCATAGTTTCCAAAATATTAAGCAGCAAACTGTTTTCTGTTACTGTTTAAAAAAGTAATGATTTTGAAAATTCAGCTTTGACATCACAGGAATAAATTACATTTTGAAATATATTCAAATAATGTTACAAGTTTTACTGTATCAAACAAATTCATCTTTGGTGAGCATGAGCTCTTTATAAAAAGAAATGTGTTCCTTGTGCACTGGCTAAGGAGCATGAGTCAAACTGAAAAAATAAAACCAAAGTTTTTTTGAGGTGTTATGTAATCTTGTTCAAATGGATTTCATAAAATTGGTATCGAAAAAAGTATTGTTTGGAACCGGGATCGAAATCAAGGTATCGGTATTGGTATCGAAATTTTTTTGGACGATACCCAACCCTAATATTATATTTATACCTGAGAATGCTTTGACGCGTTTCCACAGCGCATGATACTTAGGGGAACGTCTTCCAATTCCACCAACTTCGTTATACGTAGACTATAATTTGTATTATTTAAAATTACTTTTAACATTTAAAAACAGACGTTTTCAAATTCCAAAGCTTGTAGAAGGTTCCTATTGGCAATACTGACTTAGGCTACAGCTTTCCTGGTAGCCTTGAGTAAATTAACTTGTCTCAGAAAATGATTCATAAAACATATAAACATCAGTTGAGCCTATGATTACTTTCTTCACTGACACAGACGAAAATGAAAAGACTATCAGTCAAAGTTCAGCTTTGGGAGGGGAAGAATTAGGGAAGAAGGAAACTGAGAGAAAAAGAAAGATGAAGATGAGGAGAGAGCAGGTATTGACAAATAATCTAATGACAAAGTTTTAAAGCTATTTCTTATCAAAAAAATTTTGGCCTTCAAAAGCCCTAAATTGCACATATGTTGGTCAGAGAAATCCATATTTTCTTGGGGGAGCGTGCCCCCGAACCCCCCTAACTACCGCACATTTCTGTCAGTTTTGGACTTCCCATTTTTATGTTTAAATTTACATTGTGAAAAACAAGGTTGTGTTCCATATTGTGGTCTTCAGCTATTTTTACATAGTATCGTCAGTGTAGATGTAGATGGACCAAAATAAAAACATTAAAATAAGTATTAAATAAGTATTGTGATACTTGGTGCCACAGTGACAATCTTGTCCCAAAAAGTATTGCTATACCACGATACTCAATATGTTGTCCCATGGCGAGTCATTTTTCCCTATTGCACCAACACAAAATTTGAGGGTTCCCCCACCTGCCAAATCCCACTTTAACCACTGATGTTAGGTCATAAATGTGTTTGCAGGAGTAATTTTACTTGCTTTAATGGAGGACAAGAAAAGCAGAACTGCCTCAAAATGAGTATCCATAAGGAAAGAGAGGAGAAGAGAACACAGGGAACAGAATCTGTAAAATCTGAATCTGTAGTGACCTCTGACTTAAGGTTAGTCACTTGATACAAGGAACTGACTTTAAATAACTTAACCAGAAACCAAGACAAAAGAAATAGTGTTATTTTGCTTTTCTGTATACGCTGATTATAACAAGGAGGAGTCTAAGAGGAGCATCTCCAGAACCCAGCTGTGTTTCTATGAAGAGTAGCCAATCTAAAACTCAGCCCCCTGCACTCAGTGATGGACCAGTGACCTCTGACTTAAGGTGAGTCACTTGATACAAGCAACTGACTTTAAATAACTTAACCAGAAACCAAGACAAAAAAAAATTGTTATTTTGCTTTTCTGTATACGCTGATTATAACCAGGAGGAGTCTAAGAGGAGCATCTCCAGAACCCAGCTGTGTTTCTATGAAGAGTAGCCAATCTAAAACTCAGCCCCCTGCAGTCAGTGATGGAGCAGTGACCTCTGACTTAAGGTGAGTCACTTGATACAAGCAACTGACTTTAAATAACTTAACCAGAAACCAAGACAAAAGAAATAGTGTGATTTTGTTTTTCTGTATATGCTGATTATAATCAGGAGTCTAAGAGGAGCATCACCAGAACCCAGATGTGTGTCTATGAAGAATGAGATATCCCTTACTCGACCCCCTAAATTTATTAATGGAGCAGTGACTTCTGAACCTAGGCAACACAATGCAGAAGCAGCCCTGCTGGAGAAGACTGCAAACTTACAGAAACCAGTGAGTGATAAACTACAGAGAGTCAAAGACCGGCTCAAAACCAGCATGAAAAACAAGTATGAGAGATTATTTGAGGGAAACAAACTCCAAGAGAATGAAACCCTCCTGAACAGGATCTACACACAGCTCTACATCATAGAGGGAGAGAGAGAAGGAGTGAATGAAGAACATGAGGTTTTACAGATGGAGAAAACAGCCAGAACACAACACTCACAAGACACTCAAATCTACTGCAATGACATCTTTAAAGCCTCACCTGAACCAGGATGTGAGGAGAAAGACCAAATCAAGACTGTTCTTACTAAAGGCATCGCTGGAATCGGGAAAACCGTCTCTGTGCAGAAGTTCATTCTGGACTGGGCCGAGGGAGAAGCCAATCAGGATGTAGATTTCATGTTTGTGCTTCCATTTCGAGAGCTGAACTTGATCCGAGATCATCAGTACAGTCTTCACAAACTTCTGCTGGACTTTCATCCTGAACTTCAAGATCTGGACTCAAAGATTTATGAGGAGTGTAAAGTTGTGTTTATCTTTGATGGTCTGGATGAAAGCAGAATCACACTGAGTTTTTCAGAGGCTCAAAAAGTTTCTGTGACTGAGACTTCATCAGTGGGTGTTTTGATGTCAAACCTCATGAAAGGAGATCTGCTTCCCTCTGCTCACATCTGGATCACCTCCAGACCAGCAGCAGCCAATCAGATCCCCTCCAAATACATCCACCGTCTGACAGAGATTCAGGGATTCAATGAGCCTCAGAAGGAGGAATATTTCAGGAAGAGAATCAGTGATGAGCGTCAAGCCAGCAGAATCATCTCTCACATCAGAAGAGCAAGAAGCCTCAACATCATGTGCCACATACCCGTCTTCTGCTGGATCTCATCCACTGTGCTTCAAAAGCTCCTGGAAGAAGATCTGAGTGCAGAAATCCCTCAAACTCTGACTGAAATGTACATCCACTTCCTGCTGATTCAGATCAACATGAGGAATCAGAAGTATGAAGAGAGAGATCCAGAGAAACTCCTGCAGTCCAACAGAGAAGTGATTGTGAAACTTGCTGAAGTGGCTTTCAAACAGCTGATGAAGGGCAATGTGATGTTCTATGAGGAGGACCTGATTGAGAGCGGCATAGACGTCACTGATGCCTCAATGTATTCTGGGATTTGCACTGAGATCTTCAAGGAGGAATCAGTGATTTATCAGAGGAAAGTCTACAGCTTCATTCATCTGAGCATTCAGGAGTTTCTCGCTGCTTTCCATGTGTTTTACTGCTATTTAATTAGCACTGTGGAGACCCTTAAGGTTTTTGAGTCAATGCATAATTTGCTTAGAGGAGCAGTAGATAAAGCTCTTGAGACTGAGAATGGACAGCTGGATCTGTTCCTGCGGTTCCTGCTGGGTGTCTCACTGGAGTCCAATCAGAGACTCTTACAGGATCTACTGACACACACAGAGAACAGCTCAGAGAGCATCAGGAGAACCACACAGTACATTAATGAGAAAATCAAAGATGGACATGGTCTCTCCACTGAAAGATCCATCAATCTGTTCCTCTGTCTGCTGGAAGTGAAAGATCAGACTCTGTCCAGAGAGATTCAGGAGTTTGTGAAATCAGACAAACACTCAGAGAAGAAACTCTCTCCTGCTCACTGCTCAACAATCGCCTACATGCTTCAGATGTCAGAGGAGGTGCTGGATAAGCTGGACCTCAAGACATACAACACATCAGATGAGGGTAGAAGAAGACTGATACCAGCTGTGATCAACTGCAGAAAAGCCCTGTGAGTTATTTGTACTTATTAACTTGTGTTTTTTTTTTTTTTACATTATGAACTTATTATCTTTTTACATTACTTGAATGATGTGTATTTTCACTGTTACAGATTTTGCACTCACAGTAAAATTGTTTTACTCTCTTTCAGTCTTGCCGGCTGTAACCTCACTGCTCAGTGCTGTGAAATTGTGTCATCATCTCTCAAATCCTCAAACTCTGTCCTGAGAGAGCTGGATCTGAGTAACAATGACCTGCAGGATTCAGGAGTGAAGCTACTCTCTGATGGACTGAAGAACCCAAACTGTCAGCTGGAGATACTCAGGTGTGTAGGAATTTTTGTCATCCTTTGGCTAGTGTTACATGATCCCGCTCTTATCTGTGCAAATGCTTTTAAACCATTCATGCACGACAAGACAAAAAAGAGCACGCTGCCTGTTAATGTCCTGACTGTGACACACAGAAAGACTTGCACTACTATTGTGCGTGTGCACAAGACAGCAGCACGCCAGAATACAGTTCTCTTTCGCGCTTGATCGGACAATAACACACACAATTATGCCAAAATGTCTTTTTGTTGAGTATCTTCATAACATAAGAGCAGTCTTATGATTAACGTAAAGAGTTGTGACTTGTGAGAGAGTGAGGCGCGTGTGAGATCCGCGTCTATAGCCGCGTTTCCATTACCCTTCAAATTGCACAAATTGAGATTGCGAATTGAAAATACGGCCAATGGAAACGCGTAAATTTTTTCAAAATCTCCCATTTATCGCAAAAAAGTTTTTACGCTCACATTTCATTTCATTTTTTCATTTTATTTTATTTGACAGGGACAATGGACAGTAAAAAAACGGTCCCAGAATTAGCCACAGGGCTAAATTTCATCTGCAGTCCATCTGCACATGAGATGGTTTTTCAGGCAATTCAAAAAAGAAATATTTTGCAAACCTGCAATGGAAACAGTTTTTGCGCATTTACAGGTCACCTGACGTAGATGACGCGGTATGTTTGGACGGAATACGAGACAGAGCTCTTTATTAAATTCATATAAGACAAAAGAATTACAGGAATAATGGATTCTAAACCTCAAATAAATGCCACAATCAAGACCTTGAAACAGATATGAGGGAGAAACACCCAGAAACACCTCATATGTGCCGCTCTCAAGTATAATAAGGGTCGTTCCTTACCATTAATGCTTGGAAAACACACATACATCTCCTTCGATTAATAATAATGGCTAGTGCAGTGGCTGGGATATAGTACATAAACCTACCAACGTCCATTGCCATGGTTTTTGGAATGATTTTACTTATCGCAAGAGAAAAAAATGAAGTTTTAGTCGCATAACATCAGTTAATGGAAACGCCGTAATTTCGAAATATTTTTTTGTGGACATTTAGAAAAAATCAGAAAAGTTTTGCACAAATCTATATTGGAAACGCGCCCTCCGTCAGTTACGGCTGGTCTTAAAGGGACAGTACACAGTAGCAGCTAATTATCTCTCTCGTCAAAGTTAACCCCCTGAGGTCGGCGGTATCGCCGGCGATACCAGCTCGCTTTTTTTTATCAGTGTAAAAGAAACTCAGAAATACTCTGTTGACTTTGATTTTCCATAGGAGTTTCATACATCAATCGATTCTGTTAAATGTGTATTATTTTTGTGTATACTCACAATAAAAACAAAGTGTGGTGCTTTTTGCCAAATAAAGAAAAATAAACACGAAGCTAGGTTCTGCCTTCTCTCTGTCCGTGTAGTCCATTCTGAAACGCGTCCGAAAATGAATCATAACTCAGCGAATACTTCTCACACAGGCATGTGAGTTATGTCTTTATGAAGCTTGAAATCTCTTCTTTTAAATGAAGTAATTTATATAAAACACAAATGTTTTCAACTCATGTAATCCGCTTGAAAGCAAGGAGAGGTACCGTTTTTCCTTCTCCCTTCATTATCTCTAAATGAGCTGCGGCCGCCCCGCCCCCGGCGCGATTCACATGTAAATAGTTTAGGTGATCTAGTATAAATCGCATACGCCCCCCGATCAATGCCATAAAAACACAGTTTCTTCATCAGACTCACTGATAGTTCATCGCGTTTTGAGTATGGCACGCTTCTCCGGTAATAAAGACGCCCTTCAGATGATTCTGGACAGCGAGGAAGGAAGAATGCACGATACCGGGTTGTTTCCTCAGAGGAAGATTGTAACAGACGACGAACGGCAGCATATTGAAGAGCGAATTCCGCCGAGGACACAATTTCGGAGTAAGTTTTACTTAAAAGTCTTTTGTCTTTTATTTTTCGTGTTCGCATTTATGAGGAAAAAAAACAATATTACGTGACAGTTCTCCATTATGGACGCGAGCGCTCTAAGCACTAAAATACTTTCAAACATTCACAGAGACCTCAAAACAGAAAGTACAAATCCTTTCTTTAAAACGAATTTCGTTTTGTATCAATTGTATCTTAATTTTAATAATTTTTTCATTAACAAATTTCCTGGATTTAAAGTAAATATAGGCTAGCAATCACAACATAAGGTCTGAACTGGAGATCATCATGAACCCGTAGCCTACTCGCCTCACATGTCTAAAATTTTTTTTATATATTTACAGAAAGCTGGTTCTAAACAAAACCATCCAAAACAAAAAAAACTATGTAGCCTAATAAATGTGCATTTCTCCGGTGCGTTCACTAGCCTACTGCGAAGATCGCGAGTCAGCCTATCATCAACTTCATCTTTGCCAGAAGTTAAATTTAAATCGCGTGTGTGAATGAATGATGTTGTTTTAGCAAACTGTATTGCTATACTGAGATGAGTAAAAATCGACTGAAATATGTTTAAATAAAATGTAGGCTATTTGTATAAGCAACGTATTAAACGGCAAATTAACAATATACACTAATATTTCATGAAAACAACGTTACAGTCAGGCGAAATATGAAAGACAACATTTTGTTGGGTAGATTTGGGTTAGATTTGGGTACAGTTTTTACTGTAGAATATACTGCCACATCAAATAAGCTTTTGTTTAGCAATTTCTATATATAAAATAGCCTACTATTTTTGTCAAAAATAAAGTCATCAACTAAGATGTTAGCTGTTCCAATGTTGGCTATATTCAAAGTAATGAATACATAGATAAAATGTAGGCCTATAATCTTTTTTTTTACAAAAAAAGAGTACACTTGAAATATTGTTGAAATTGTAATTATTGTTGTTGTAACCTTTTTAACTTTGAAATATGTATGATAAAATGTATACTTTAGTTTTTACAAAGAAAGATTACACTTGAATTGTTGTTGTAATTGTAACCTTTTTAATAAAAATATATATTTACAAGGTAGATGTAAACAAACTTTTAAAAGGTAAATATAAGCCTTTTCTTTAAATAATTTTTATTGTGTTTTATTAGTGACAAATTTGGGGAGAGGATAAATATTCCAAAACTGAAAATACAGTATGAGAATTAACTGCACAATTACTAGACATGTTTTCCTTGGATATTATAGGCCAAATTGCAAGCACAATATGTGGAAAAATAAAAAAGAATTGAGATGCTTCCAACTGTTGCTCTTGCATTCTTGTGGCTCAGTGACTCACCTGAATGAATGGCTAATTAAGTATGCAGGCCCCATTGTCTCCTAAGGTGTGAACCACTACATATGCATGATCTGTGACGCCCACTCCGCATATGGCCTTTCCAAACAGAAAGTGCTTTGCAAAATTCAAATCAATGTATTGTGTTATGTGAATGATTAGGCAGGGTGATTTTCACATCATTTTGAAGAAAAAACACTAGGCAATGACATCTATTAGACAAAAGTCTTATTGGCACATATTTAGTATGTGTTTTATGGCCTTATTTCAGAAACTTTAGTTTTTTCAATAACCACGCATAAACATTATTCTCTCAAAAATGCAGACATGTACATTATTGTTGCTCACATATTATGGTAGCCCTGTTTGTGCTAAATAGTGTGTAATTTTTTTTTGCCATTAATATGTTTATAAGCAACTGAAAAAAGCACAAATGTCAGGGCATGTCAGAACATCTCAAGGACCCCAAAAACACCTCAGACCCCAGAGGGTTAATCAAAGAACAAAGGGAACAGAGAAAAACATTTTTATCCAGACATCAATGGCTTATTGATCATTATAGGTGTTATCAATCATTTAGTTGTTATTGCTAGTTTGAGTTGAGAAATACACATTTCAGCATTATCACTAATCTGTGTGTGCATTTTCCTTGAGAACCAAGCAAGTTGACGATATTGCAATATTGCAATATTGACCTCAAAAATCGCAATATGACATTTTCCATAAATCGTGCAGCGCTAGTGTGTAGTGATAATACTTAGCCATGTGTAATCTCTGATAAGAGGCCATATACTCTGCTATGTATTATTTCAATTACCAGATTACATTAAATAGCTTTCGATAAGAGGAGCAGCTCACCTCACCTTTGCCCTAGTGGCATAGCTTTGATTCGGCCGCAGACAGGAGGCCACAGGTAAACACAGCCATATCGATTTAGATCTACCATTGATAGGAAAACAAATGTGCCACTGACTTCCCTTACTAATATGAAAAAGCCACTTTAGAGCTAACAGTGTTCTAACAACCTAACAATTTGATTGATTCATTTAATGTTCAAGTATGCGTGAAAATTCTGCCATTTGCTGAATTATAAAAACATTCAAAAAGTTTCCATCATTTTGACAGATAAAAAAAAAAAACAAGGTATCTGGTCTATTGTGTTTCTCTTAGTTACAAACATTCCCACTGTAAATGATAATAGGGAGAAGTAGGGAAGAAAAGGTGAGTGATGATTTAAAGAGAGAAATGAGAGACTCCAGGTATAGTCCACTGCAATAATTCATGAGATTCATTAAATCGGATCACATTTTCTGTTTTCCACATTAAAACAAATGTGGAAACATATGAGAAATACAGCATTTACACTAGTTACATTTACAAGTTACTATAACATTAAAGCATTTCCTTAAACATGAAAATTGTGTAATTTAAAAATGAGATTTACTTTATTTTGTGCAACACAAAAGGAGAGAATTTGCACAATGACAAAGTTGCTGTCAAGGACCAAAAATGACAAAAAACAAGAATAGATTTCAGATCCTCTCTCTCTGTAGGTTGTCTGGCTGTATGGTGACAGAGGAAGGCTGTGGTTATGTGTCTTCAGCTCTGAGTTCAAACCCCTCACACCTGAGAGAGCTGGATCTGAGCTACAATCACCCAGGAGATTCAGGAGTCAAGCTGCTCTCTGACAAACTGATGGATAACAACTGCTCACTGCAGATACTCAAGTAAGGACAAGTATCCCTTTGTACAATCACACCGACGTGACTAGAACTTTCAAGTACATCATGTGATCAAATGCTAAATTCAAATCTGCGTTCTCGCTTTGGCTGGCGCTGAGCTAGAATGGATGCCCTTATTTATCACAACTGTTTAATGTTTTCAATTTTTAAATTTATAAAACATACTGATGTCTGTGGAAGCAGCAATAATAACAATTTTCAAACATGATTTTATTCACATCGAGATAGACCAAGTTCACCAGCCACTTAATTTCATGTATTTTGTGAGAAGTGGATGCATTTACGTTTTGTAAACCCAACAGCTCTGAGCCCGGTTGCAAGAAACCTCTTAAGTATGGGTATCACTGAGGGGGAAAAATCCCTGAGGCAAGGGAATTCTGTAAGAATGTTCCAATAAACGTCTTAAGCATCACCCTTACCTAGGTGTTTAAAATAAGCATTTTGAGCTAGTTTCTGGCAAAACACTGCAATGGAAAAGCTGTTGCTATATTTACGAAATCTCCCACAATAAACAGAACATAACGGACCACTGATTTTAACCAAATTGAACATTTACTAAACTACACAACTGTACTACTACAATATTTGAGTTAAAATTCGAGCACATTGTTTTTAAAAGTCCAGCTATGACACTGGAGGGTGCTCAAAATCCTGCCGCACCACTCACATAATAATAGTTTTCCATTAAATTACAATATATATGTCCAACTCATTGTTATTGTATTATACTCACCCTTCAATGCCACTTTGCCTGTTTGGTGATTAGATTCACTGACTGACGCATTCGGTGTCTTAGACAGGTCCTATGCGCTAACCAGCCCTACACAGTACCAAGAACAAACAAAAAAATATTATTTTCAAAGATGGGGGAAAAACACCCAAACCTGCCGCTATAATCAGTCACTCTTGTGCACAAGACTAAAGCCTGGCATGAGATAAATAATCCACTGTGATAAAAAAAGAAGAAAAAAAAGAAAACTTACACACTACACCCTGTTTCATGTCATACTTTCAGGCTTATTTCGATCACTAAAAATTCACATTGGCACTTCCTCCTCCTCAATTAACATGAAATCATCCATCACATTTGAGTTCAGCAGATGACTTCATTTGGGACTTATTTTGAACCCTTGGACCCTGGATTTTGTTGCAACACACAACAGAACTAAATTAATTAAGGAAAAATACTTCATGACAGCCTTAAGGTTTCTTAAGTGGACCTCTAGGTTTTTTTCTTGCAACCCATGTTTCAATAAGAGTACCCTTAACCTTATAACTATAGTTTTCTTAACTTAAGGGCTTTCATGCAACCCGATTCTCAGTTTATTAAACCTTAATAAACCTTAATGTTTGAAATGTTTGATCGGCTACCGATCGCTATCGGCCGATAATCACTTAATCACATCGATTTGATCGCTGATCTCTCAGTTTGCCGTTCTCATTAACCGTTCGGTCATTCTGACGATGTGTAAAGATGCGCTTGTGCTGTGCGTGTGCTGTTGTGCAACAAAATATACTGGTATCGGCAGATACTGCTTTCTGTGATTGACAATCAGTGATCGGTTCTTACTAAGGCATTGATACACACATGTGAAGCTTCTTTAGAATGATAGGAAAAGCGCTATACACATAAATTTGACAACACTATATTTAAGTATTCAATGTACTAATGGTTCATTTTGTCTGTATGTTTGTGTTTTAGTTTGGATCACAAAGGGCCCTTCTGTATCAAACTAGGACTAAGCAAATGTAGGTTCTTCCTCTGACAAACTTTTGCACATTTAATAAAAACAAATGTGATTAACAAACTGTTTTTAATATCTGTCATCTTGTGTTCAGATGCCTGTGATCTCACACTGGATCCAAACACAGCAAACACTCAACTCATCCTGTCTGAAGAGAACAGAAAGATCTCATATGTGGAAGAGCATCAGCCGTATCCTGATCATCCAGAGAGATTTGCTGATATTCCTCAGGTTATGTGTCGAGAGAGTCTGACTGGACGCTGTTACTGGGAGGTTGAATGGGGCCTTGGGGACGATGAACGGGGTTCCTGGGCTCGTATAGCAGTGGCTTATAAAGGAATCAGCAGGAAAGAAGGGACAGTCTGTAAGTTTGGATACAATGACCAATCATGGTGTCTTTTCTGCAATCGTAAAGGATTTGCTGTCTGGCACAATAATGTGAGCAATAACATACCAGCCCATGTACCACAATCTAAGAGAGTAGGAGTGTATGTGGACATGTCGGCCGGCACTCTGTCCTTCTACAGCGTCTCTGACACACACACACTCACACACTTACACACATTCGACACCACATTCACTGAACCTCTTTATGCTGGATTTAAGGTTTTTGAGTCTAAACTGTGTCTGTGTCAGATTTAACAACAGAGACACCATTGACAACACTTCTACCTCCATTATAATCTTGGAAAATGGCTATAAGTGGAGAAGTTTGATGAAACTTGTGAAAATCACTATATACAGTATATTATGTAAATATACTATTTAACTACAAATTTACCAAATGTTACATTGAGAAAAACATGCTGTAAAACATGAATGTGTAAAAGCACTAAACCGTCAATCACATGAAAACAAATGTTACGTCTTTATTGAGATGCACTGAAAAAACTGAACTTTCATCATCAAGTAAGATTTCTTCAAGAGTGAGTGTTGCACATTTTTCCTATTTACAATAATTTTAGAATTTAGACTTTTGTTGATAGTGCATCTCCTTTTACTATTGTTGGTTTTTTTTTATTTTTTTTTATTTTTTTTTATTTTTTTTTTAAATGTGGCACTGTATACACTGTTGGTCTATTCTCAATAAAAAAAGTAATAAATCTCACTATATTTACTGTAAATTGCTCTGTAAGAAAGGCTTAAAGGGTGTGGAAATCGATTAGCGGTAACAAACACTGACTAGAACTGGAATTTTCTGTACATGACTAGCTTTCGTCTCTTGACTGTCAGAGAGGAGACAAACTACTTTATAAGACACAAAAATACTGCAACACAGATGAGACGAACGTCTTGAAGTGTCTAGAACAGTCACAGACAAACTAAATATTCTCAGGTATTTCATGATCTGCTGCAGCTTCTTAGTGTTGATCTCAATTTATGAAATCAGAAAAGTTCATAAAAGCATAACAGGAGGGCGGTGGAAGCCTATTATCATGAGAACTGGTTTGTGGAATGCGAATGTAAAAGCAATAAACCGGTTCCTCTAGATGCCGTTTGTTTACTGTAAAGATCCGACCTGTTTTTTACCTGAAATTTTCTTAGAAGAAGGTTGAGTGTTTACCTATTGAAATAATGAGTCTGAAACAACGCAGTCTTGTTTGTACTGTAAGTTTAATAATTGATTTAATAGCTGTAATTAGAATTCAGGTTTATTCATTTGTTTATCATATGCATAACTAACTGACAACACTATGAATGTTAACGTTAGAGAAAAGAGGTCATAACACTGTTATGGACACATAAACAGAAGCATCTTAACTTGATTGTGATTAGACGATCTGATGATCATTTAGCGCCACCTTCTGGACAGAGAACTATCAGACAAACACATGGATTTTAATAAGAGATTACAAGAGCTGATTAATCACTAAGAAAATGAAAATTTGAAATTATACTTCACAAACTGTTGGAACATTTAACATTGTTTCTTTTAATATGTATATCTTTATAAAACATATATTTACATATTTTAAGCTCAGGGTAGCCAAACCTTTGCAGTACAACAATTTGAATGATGAATTATAAATTATACTAAAGATCTTATAGGCTACTTCAGACACTTTGTTTTACAGAAGTATGAACCCACATGAAAATACTGAGACTGGACCACAGACCATAAAGAGAGGAACAAAATCAGCACATGATTATGCTATCAGGTTTGAAACTGGAACAGAAAAACTGATGCGCAATGACTATTCTATCTTTGTGCTTGTGCACATGCCATTCATTTCTTTTTAATGACACTCCTTATGTCTGCTTTTTGATGAAACAGGAAGAACAGAACAATAAACTGTAACTGATAGTAAAACACACAGAAGTAGGCTATCTTTCAAACAGTTACAGACACGGACAATCCTATGATCAATATATTCCAAGGTAAGTTTCAAGGTAATTGTTTTCCAGCTATAGTTATATGGATATGATTCAGACAAGGTTTCATCATAAGTTCATTTTACTGAATTTTAAAAATGCTATTAATATCTTAATTAAACATCTTCATATCCTGTATTATAACATGAAGGTAATACAAAGACGAAGATGTTTCCAGTTGATCACATGTGATGCCATACTTCATTGTTTCACTGTAATGTTTATTGCAATGAGGTTTTTAAAAAGTTATTTGAGGACATTTAAAGTGATATTTCTGAGTTCTGAATTCTAATGATACTATGATAAATTCAGCGCTGTAGTGTGTTTGAGTAAATGGACATTTACTATGTTTTCCATTTTTCATTGTTGATCTGGTTTAGTCCAGATGTTGACTGAGAGTATAGAGATTTGGTCTATGTAAATACCTGTTACAGTTTATACAGGGATCAGTCCAGACCATCTGAAGACTTTGACTGTCCTCAGTGCAGAAAGAGATCCAGAACACGTCCTGCTGGTTCTGCTCACTGTTACACACAAGGAGACTTGCAGAAACCAGTAGATGACGAACTACAGAGAGTCAAAGACCAGCACAAAACCAGCATGAAGAACAAGTACGAGAGATTATTTGAGGGGACCAAACTACAGGTGAATGAAACCCTCCTGAACAGGATCTACACACAGCTCTATGTCATAGAGGGAGAGAGAGAAGGAGTGAATGAAGAACATGAGGTTTTAAAGATGGAGAAAACAGCCAGAACACAACACTCACAAGACACTCCAATCTACTGCAATGACATCTTTAAAGCCTCACCTGAACCAGGACGCGAGGAGAAAGACCAAATCAAGACTGTTCTCACTAAAGGACTGGGAACTGAGAAAAACTCCAGACTACGACTTTATCTTTGAGGTAAGAGAATATGGCAGAGCGAAAGATTATGAACAAATTAAACTTCAGACGTCTTAGACTTTGTAGGTACTACAGCTGTGATTTACTATAAAAATAACGTTTTGTGGCATATTTATTAATTATTATTATTATTATTATTATTATTATTATTATTTATTTTTTGCAGTTTTATCAGGTGAAATTCTCAGCACAGTCACTAAGGAGATTTAGTTACCAGAATTCCTTAAAGATAATTCTGGTCGTTTTATAATATATCAGAAGCAGCATTCTAACTATTTAAAATGTAAAAAAAAAAGAAAACCCTTTTTGAACACTTTTTGTCACGAACTAAACACACATTTTTCTAAACCTTTCTGAACTTTTCTTGACAGGTGAGTGCATGTTTATCTGCTGCAGGGCTTTAACGGGTTTCAGGAAACAATGAAAGCAGCAGACGCTTTGTGTGGGCGGGGCTTAATACACCCTCTTCAAACTGAAAGGGGAAGTGGAATCCTCGACAGACAACGTTTTCAAGATTTTGTTAACCAGAACCTAAACAAAAACATTGTGTAAGTAATTTTTTTTTCTAAAGATAGACACTTAATACATTTATATCAAAATATAGACATAACATGACAAAATATTGTTATTTCCCGAATGTAAACTGCATACATATTTAATAAATCATTTTGAATAAAGTTCATTTTCTCTAGAAGAGAATTTCAATGTAATTTTGAAATTATATTGAAACACTTAATTTTATTTTGGAGCACCCATTCATATTTTGGTACATTGGTTTGGTTTTATATTGATCTCAGCTTTAGTTTACTTTAAAATCTCTCTCTCTCTCTCTCTCTCTCTCTCTCTCTCTCTCTCTCTCTCAATTTCAAATTTCATTTTAACTTTACATGTTTACAACAGCTGCAAATGACACAATGTGATGTTCAGTAGTACTAAGTAGGAAGTAAAATACAAAAATAAACAGCATAAAATGTAAAATAAGGTATCAGTGCGGAGTAAAATAAGAGAGCAAATAAATGTAAACAAAATAAATCATTTAAGTAATAGACTTTTAATTGCACAAGTAATTAAGAAAGATAAACTAAAGGTGAGTGTATAAGTTTAGTGATGGAGAGACAGATTACCCACTGTTCTCACATTGTTGCAGACAGACACTGTAGAGCTGCTAAAACACTGTGTTCTGCAAATAAGAAGAGAAGTCATTGACTCCAGTATGTCAGATGTCATATTCTGTTTAGTTTTGTAGAAAAAATTTGTGCACATTGTATAGTTTCTGCTAGAAAGTGAGGTTGATTCCATAGAGAACCTTGTGTTCATACAAAAATGTCATTTTCAATTTACAGATTTTTCCCCCAGTGTTTTAAAATCTTTTATGTATTTTGTTTCCTCAAACAGATCACTGATTCTGGAGAGGACGGAGGGAGACGCTGCCTCTAAAATGAGTCTCCATGAGGAGAGAGAGGATCAGACACAGACAGCAGCATCTGCAGTATCCAGCTGTGTGTCTTTGAAGAGCAATAACTCTATGAGGGAACCTCCTGTATTGAGTGATGGAACAGTGACCTCTGACCCCAAGTAAGATGCTACGTAACGTTAGAGTTTTTTCCACCTCACTTTTAAATTGCTTACGGTGTGTGTCCATTGGCAGTTAATTAGGAATTAGCTGAAAATGCTCACTCTGCTCCGCACCAGTGGACACGCACCGTCATGAATGCTCGTGCGGCCGTGCACATCCGAATTAGTGGCTATTCATTATTATTATGAACTAAATGATTTTTCTAACTATTAAAAAATCTAAACGAAGGTGGGGCGGTGCCGCGGTGGCCAAGTGATGTGTAGCTGAACACCGTGTAACACTGGTAACAGACTATCGCAGCATGTTATGTTTTCACTCTTGAGGCCAGTTTCGCAACCCGGATCATAGATCATATACAAACTGCAGTGAGCATGTTTCAAGTTTTTATGAGCATATTTCATATACTCTTGTGGTCTAAACATGAACCAGCATCGTATACGCGGACATATTTCACATATTTGTCTTCTTCAAATTAGATATATATGCAAAAAGGACATTTCTATGTCAGTGGACAGCAGTATGTCTGATCATGAACTCGATGACATGATGAATTATTCTGATACACAGAAGACAATGATGTAAACCAAAAATTCAAAGAAGAATGGACAATAAAGTAACTATGCCTTTATTCTTTCTGTGTTAAACTAATGTTTGCCATTTGTTCAGAGACTGTAGTGCTCATAAACGTAATGTAAATATTATTAGACCTTTTAAATGTTCCTCTGCGTTTCTGCCTCATTCTTGGGAGTTTGTTATCATATAGGATTATATTTTTTAAATACATCAAGGTGCCCTCAACTCTGTTTTTTTTTGTTTTTTATTAAAATGTGTCATATTTTAATATTCATTATTCTGTATAATAAGTGTGTTGTAGGTCTGTGTTTTATTGGTTGTTGTCTCCCCTCTTCCCCACCACTTTTCCACAGCTTTACACGCCCATTTCTTGATGTCTTGCTTTTCAGCTCTTAGGTGTGAAAGGCCAGGCTATGATACTTTAAAAGTCCTTTATTTGGCTTGTTAGATGTGTATAAAAGATACCTTCAAATACAGAAAATTTATCAAAGTGGTTCTGGCATAAAAGATTACAAATGAACAGAAAGACACAATATTATTTAGGTTAAGTACACAAACATTCTGCATCATCAAAATCTGGTAATGTGATTCACATTCGCAAGCCATGAATTCATTTTTTATCATCAAAAACAAATGAACAAGAAACTTAACAACACTTTACAAGATATAATCATCAGTAGGTGGAAAAATCGAATCGTTTTTTAAATTTAATTGCATTTGACTCAACTTAAGTTTTGTAATTACTGGATGAGGCATTTTATGTAGTGAATTTGACATGATAGGGTAGATTTTCATGTGTATATTATGTTCCAATCCTAAAAAAATCTGAAAGTTAAAAAATCAATTTGTACAGTTTTACTCCGAGGTGGAGTAGTGGGCTCGGGGGCCCAAGGCAGAGCCAGGGGATTAACACCAAGGCGGAGTTGGGGACCGGGAAGCCCAAGGCGTTGTAGCGTTGTTGGGCTGAGTTGGCAGAGGGGGAGGAGCTGAGGAGCCTAACGGGGCCAGCAGAGCTGACACTGACAACTGAACGGAAGAGGAGGGAGTGGGAAGCTTATCAGGACTATCAGTGACGAAGGAGACATGGGGCTGGTCATAAGGAGACATGGGGCTGGTCATGATGAGACATGGGGCTGGTCATAACCATTAGCGATGATGAAGACTTGAAGCTGGCCTGAACCAGTGGTGACAAAGAAGACTTGGAGCTGGGCGGGACCACCGGCAATAAAGAAGACTAGCGGTGACGAAGGAAAAGATGAAGACAACTTGGGGCTAGGCAGAACCAGTGAACACTAGGAGACTTGGATGCTGGATAGAACAAGTGTAGAAGGAAGGGCCTGGGCACAGGAAACCATCAGGAAATCTATCACTCCAGACTGAGAGACAGATAACTGGTGTCGTCGTAATTCATGAGATGGACGAGATCTAAAAACTTCTGTTTGCTCTTCGAGGAAGCAATCCGCCTGTGAGAGGAGGATGATTTGAACAGCTGCTAGATCCATATATTATCCTTTTCTCGGTTATGACATTCACCAGTAGGGGTTAAAATATCTGATATATTAAGCATGTAGAGTAATAAGCCAAGAGTTAGTAACTTTAAGGTAATTAAGTGAAATAATCATTAAAGACATTGGTCATCCAAAAATGTCATTTTTAGTTTACAGACTTTTTTCAGTGTGTTAAAATTCATTGTATGTTTTATGTATTTTGTTTCCTCAAACAGATCACTGATTCTGGAGAGGACGGAGAGAGACACTGCCTCTAAAATGAGTCTCCATGAGGAGAGAGAGGATCAGACACAGACAGCAGCATCTGCAGTATCCAGCTGTGTGTCTTTGAAGAGCAATAACTCTATGAGGGAACCTCCTGTATTGAGTGATGGTACAGTGACCTCTGACCCCAAGTAAGATGGTACATAGCAAAGACAGTAACATAGAGATGCAATGAAAATGTAATTAATTGCCATTTTTAGAATATTTATGGTAGATTTGTATATGCAATGTAGATTTGTATTTAAAAATCATAGCTTCAAAAATATTAAGACAATATATGTACAGATATTAGATACAGATATATCACATACAGTAACTCATACATAGATTTCACTGTCAGAGTGACTGGGTGTTCACAAATAAACCATACAGATTAAAGATTGAATTAAGAGATTAACATTTTACATTTGAGAACAAAATGCCAATGTTGCCAGGTTTGAATATCTGAAAGTGCATGATGCAATGAAAAATATTTTTGCAAAATATTTTCTTTACTGTTCTACAGAAGAAAATTACTTTGCACTTGAATGTTTTGAGGTTTTTATTGAAACATTTTTTTCTTTGTCTGTTTCTTAATTTCTCTGAAGAATGGAGAGAGATGGTCTGATCAGATCTGTTAACTCTTGTCAGACCCACATCACACAGCAAGAGGAGACTGGAGACCTACAGAAACCAGAAAATGATGAGCTACAGAGAGTCAAAGACCAGCACAAAACCAGCATGAAGAACAAGTATGAGAGATTTTTTGAGGGAAACAAATTACAAGGGAATCAAACCCTTCTGAACAGGATCTACACACAGCTCTACATCATAGAGGGAGAGAGAGAAGGAGTGAATGAAGAACATGAGGTTTTACATATGGAGAAATCAGCCAGAACACAACACTCACAAGACACTCCAATCTACTGCAATGACATTTTTAAAGCCTCTCCTGAACCAGGAAGTGAGGAGAAAGACCAAATCAAGACTGTTCTCACTAAAGGCATCGCTGGAATCGGAAAAACCGTCTCTGTGCAGAAGTTCATTCTGGACTGGGCCGAGGGAAAAGCCAATCAGGATGTAGATTTCATGTTCGTGCTTCCATTTCGAGAGCTGAACTTGATCCGAGATCATCAGTACAGTCTTCACAGACTTCTGCTGGACTTTCATCCTGAACTTCAAGATCTGGACTCAAAGATTTACGAGCAGTGTAAAGTTGTATTCATCTTTGATGGTCTGGATGAAAGCAGAATGACACTGATGTTTTCAGAGGCTCAGACAGTTTCTCATGTGACTGAGACTTCATCAGTGGGTGTGTTGATGTCAAACCTCATTAAAGGAGATCTGCTTCCCTCTGCTCTCATCTGGATCACCTCCAGACCAGCAGCAGCCAATCAGATCCCCTCCAAATACATCAACCGTCTGACAGAAATTCAGGGATTCAATGACCCTCAGAAGGAGGAATATTTCAGCAAGAGAATCAGTGATGAGCATCAAGCCAGCAGAATCATCTCACACATCAGAAGAGCAAGAAGCCTCCACATCATGTGCCACATACCCGTCTTCTGCTGGATCTCCTCCACTGTGCTTCAGAAGCTCCTGGAAGAAGATCTGAGTGCAGAAATCCCTCAAACTCTGACTGAAATGTACAGCCACTTCTTGCTGATTCAGATCAACATGAGGAATCAGAAGTATGAAGAGAGAGATCCAGAGAAACTCCTGCAGTCCAACAGAGAAGTGATTGTGAAACTTGCTGAAGTGGCTTTCAAACAGCTGATGAAGGGCAATGTGATGTTCTATGAGGAGGACCTGATTGAGAGCGGCATGGACATCACTGACGCCTCAGTGTATTCTGGGATTTGCACGGAGATCTTTAAGGAGGAATCTGTGATTCATCAGAGGAAAGTGTACAGCTTTATTCATCTGAGCGTTCAGGAGTTTCTTGCTGCTTTCTATGTGTATTACCATTATGTAATGAAAAATGTTGACACATTGCAGTTTATCGATGTGGTGCATAATTTGCTTAAAGGAGCAGTAGATAAAGCCCTTGAGAGTGAGAATGGACAGCTGGATCTATTCCTGCGGTTCCTGCTGGGCATCTCACTGGAGTCCAATCAGAGACTCTTACAGGATCTACTGACACACACAGAGAACAGCTCAGAGAGCATCAGGAGAACCACACAGTACATTAAAGAGAAAATCAAAGATGGACATGGTCTCTCCACTGAAAGATCCATCAATCTTTTCCTCTGTCTGTTGGAAGTGAAAGATCAGACTCTGTCCAGAGAGATTCAGGAGTTTGTGAAATCAGACAAACACTCAGAGAAGAAACTCTCTCCTGCTCACTGCTCAACAATCGCCTACATGCTTCAGATGTCAGAGGAGGCGCTGGATAAGCTGGACCTCAAGAAATACAACACATCAGATCAGGGTAGAAGAAGACTGATACCAGCTGTGATGAACTGCACAAAGGCTCTGTGAGTGTTACAATGAAGAAAATGTTTTAGCATAGCAGTATTATCATCTCTGTAAGAAATGATATTTTATGATGTTCACAAGAAATAAAATCATATTGAATTTTGAAATGTAATAATTTGAAAAGTAATGTTTTACTGTCTTTCAGTTTTGCTGGTTGTAATTTCACTGGCCAGTGCTGTGAAATTATATCATCAGCTCTACAATCCTCAAACTCTGTCCTGAGAGAGCTGGATCTGAGTAACAATGACCTGCAGGATTTAGGAGTGAAGCTGCTCTCTGATGGACTGAAGAGTCATAATTGTCAGCTGGAGATAATCAGGTTTGTGTACAAACTAAGTGGGCAGTGCTGGTTCGATTACTTACAAGTTGTAGTCATTTACTGGTACCAAATTACATGACAAAAAGTTAGTAACTTAATAAATTACATTACACATTTAAGGTAATATAATCTGACTACTTGTTGATTACTTTTAGATTACTTTTGGCCTAACTTGTTTATCACATTGATTTGAATATGATAATCTTGTATCATATATTGTTATAAAAATACAAAGAGAAAGAAAATATTTTCTGTTCTTTATCATCAACTACATGAAGTGCATTAAATATTAAATGTCATCATGGTTTCCCAGACTGGGGTTTGTGATGAAACTGCAGGGGTTTGTGAGTTTAATGAGAAGCTATTAATTAAATCATAAAAATGTAAAAAATAAAATAAATAATTAAAAAATATAAATATTTTATTTGTTTACCTGCATGTCATATCCATTAACTGACATCAGAGAACTGTGAACCAAATTTTTTTGTGTGTGTGTGTATGTATGTGTTTCTATAGGTTGTCGGGCTGTATGGTGACAGAGGAAGGCTGTGGCTATGTGTCTTCAGCTCTGAGTTCAAACCCCTCACACCTGAGAGAGCTGGATCTGAGCTACAATCACCCAGGAGATTCAGGAGTCAGGCTACTCAATGACAAACTAAAGGATCCAAACTGCTCACTGCAGATACTCAAGTATGTTTAGCTGTCTGATACATTTGTGTGTGTGTGTGTGTGTGTGTGTGTGTGTGTGTGTGTGTGTGTGTGTGTGTGTGTCTGTGTGCGTGCGTGCATACACACGCTTGTATATAGCAGGGATTGATTTTATTCTTAATTGTTAAGATAAACACTGCAATGTTGTCTTGTTAAACATACATATCAATCATTTTTGACCCACAAAGGATTGACTAGGGCTGAGCACTATGCCCAAAATTGTATATTAATGAATGAATGAATTTTTTCACATCGTATTACTCTTGAGTTTAAAACAAACGTTACTCAAACTCAAACAAAAAATTAGGTTATGATTTTCTTTTTGTATGCACTGTAAAACACACTTTACAATATAATTTACACTGAAAAGCAATTGTGAAAGGTGCTAAATATGGACATGACCAAATGCTAGCTATTAATAGTTTGGTTTTGTGGATAAGTTTGTCATTAGATCAACATGAAAGTCTGTGATTTGTTTGTGTTAGTATTAATGAGGTTTTACTATTCCCCTGAAATTTTTTAATTTTTGGTGTGCATTTGTCTAGTTTGAATCATGGAGGACATTTCAGGATCTCACCAGGACTGCTAAAATGTAGGTCTACAAAACCCACATGTATCAACATAGATTAAAAACTGTCCATGATACAGTTCTAATCTCTCTTCTTGTTTTCAGATGCCTGTGATCTCACACTGGATCCAAACACAGCAAATGCTAAACTCATTCTTTCTGATGACAACAGAAAGGCGACTCTTGTGGAAGAGCCGCAGCCGTATCCGGATCATCCAGAGAGGTTTGAGAACTATGAACAGGTTCTATCTCGAGAGAGTCTGACTGGACGCTGTTACTGGGAGGCTGAATGGAGCGGCTGGGTGGATATAGCAGTGACATATAAAGGAATCAGCAGGAAAGGAAGAAGTGATGACTGTGATTATGGACTCAATAAAAAGTCCTGGAGTGTGAGCTGCATTAAAGGCAGGTTCACTGTCTGGTATGATAAAATCAGCATTGATATTCCTGTACCTTTATCAGGATCTACTAGAGTAGGAGTGTATGTTGACGTGTCAGCCGGCACTCTGTCCTTCTACAGTGTCTCTGACACACACACACTCACACACTTACACACATTCAACACCACATTCACTGAACCCCTCTATGCTGGCATTGGGGTTTTTTATTCTAACTGCTCAGTGTATCTCTGTCAGATTTAACCATCTACAGCAGGGAAATAGCAAATAATGTTTCTCACACACCAAGTGAAATATATGTCTCATATGAATGAAGACTATTTATTTTTTAGCTCTGTACTGACAAGTTATTTAGTTTGTGTTTAGAAGTTTGTTGCGGTGTTCATACACTTTTAATACACTGGTGACACTTTACAAGAAGCTCTCATTCATTAACATTAGTTCATGTATTACAGTTTATCTCACTCGATTTGACACATTTCTCCAAATGAATGTAGATGCTCTCAAAACAATTAACACAGCAAATTAAGCACTATTATGTTGGCAAAACATTTCAGTATTCACTGCATAATGAAGCACTGCATTTTATTCTAGTAATGCATTTATCAAAAATAAAAAGTAACATCAAAACTACACGTGTGTTATAAGTTGATTTGATGATAAATTCAGCTGTAGATACACAAATACATGAATGAAAATTTTCGTGTTCTTTAATCGTGTTCTTCAAAGTACTTCAAGTGTGTGTGTGTGTGTGTGTGTGTGTGTGTGTGTGTGTGTGTGTGTGTGTGTGTGTGTGTGAAAAAGGTTACCTAAATAAAAAATTTTAACTGAACCCTTCAATCTGAATGTGTCAATTTTGTGTAACAGTGGTTTGAGCAATTTCCTGGGAAACTGAACTTCATTACATATATATATATATTTTTTTTTTTATTGACAAGTTTTGACTTGTCTGGCGCCCGAACAATTTAAATTAAATTTACATTTATTAAATAATCAAATTTGATTTGGGGCAGCCACCGTTACATGTTTATTAATGCAATTAAAACTTAAACTTACAGTAGCTGTTCAGTGGAACGTCGCCTCGTGGTGCCATCATCCCAAAGAGGCCCAAAATCACTTTCACAGACCTGCACCTGTACTGTTCCCTGCTGGAGGAATGACCTGCCTAACTCAACCCGAGCGACTGAGTCCGTAGCCATTGTCAAGAAACGACTGAAAACACATCTTTTGTGGCAACACTTGATCCATAAATACTAACTCTTTGTTTTCTTTTCTATTCTATGTTTTTTTATAATTTTTTTATTACGCATACTGCGTTAAACTGAATTGGGAAGGGTTACAGCACTTGCATATTGTCGCCCTATTGTTAGTTTAATTGCTTCTGCTCTCCTGATTTGTAAGTCGAAATTATTAAATGTAAATGTCATTATATAAAACCACAAGTCAACTGCAGACAAACCTGACAGAGAAAGTTTAGGATGTCTCCATCTAGAGGTGGATTTCTGTCATTACATCAGTGAGAAACACCTGTAGCAGCAGAAGAGAGATGGCAGAGTAATGGACTTATTTATTTGACTTCAATTTAGGCCTAAAAACTATGGAATTACTTTTGTGGCAATAATAATGAACGTAACTTTTCAAGAAACTAATGAAAATATAAACTGAAACTGAATAAAATATCTTTGAAACTGAAAAAGAATAAATCGCAGGGAAATTTTTTTACTTCGTTTTTAATACACTGCATGTTTTGCTAACTATTTCTCATATTTCTTTCGCTGATCTAAACTTACAAATGCGCTACCAGAGTTTTCATTTACGCTTCTGAAGTTTTCGTTTACGCTTCTGAAGTTTTCCTTCGCCATTCTGATGCATAGCTCTCGTGGGGGCGGGGCAGTGTGTTCTCATTGGCTACTGAGTTTTTGATTGACAGCTTCTTCACCTGGAAGTGAAGACGTCAGTGTTGTGTTCCAGGAAAGACATTCTTCTTGATGTTTTACAGTTAACGAGTGGATTGCAAAAGGCGGGATTAAAATGTTCCTTCTTATGGGTTCCAGCCCACATAGGGGTGGAGGGGAATGAGCTGGCTGATATGCCAAGAAAGCAGTAGGTAAAGACAACATTGATGTTGACATAAAATACAGCAAAGCAGAGGTTAAGAGCATTATTAAAACAAGAACTTATGAAAAATGGCAGTTCTTTTGGGATAATGAATCCTTTTGGAGACATCTTTTTAGTATACAGTCTAAAGTAAATAAGATTGCAGATTCAGTCAGAGCTAGACATGAGGAAGTGGTGTTGTCCAGGCTGAGGATTGGGCACACCAGACTTAATAGTACCTTATTTCTAATGAAAAAGCATGTTGATGGTAACTGTGAGCATTGTCTCAGGCGTAGCCCAGAAACAGTAGAGCATGTATTGATTCATTGTCAGAAATATCATCAAGATAGGCAGAGGCTTATTGCTCAAGTAGAGGCCAATGAAATTATCTTTGAATATAGAAATATTTTACAAAGAAGTGCTGGTAAGATTTTTCATTTTTCTTTTTCTTTTTTAAAGAATACAGGGCTTTTAAAAAGAATTTAATTTTATAGAGAAAATGTAACTCCTGTTCTACACTCCAGTCCAGCGATGGCAGTAATGCAACAAATAGTTTTCAAATAGTTGTTAAAAATAGAAGAAGAAGAAGTCAATGGTGTGTTTATGTGTGGATGTGAGCGTCTGTAAGCGCAGCTTTCTATTTCATTTTAGTGATATTAAGTTTATATGTGTGTTTATTTGCTGCTACACTATATTGTTAAGATGATTTCTTATAGAAGGAATAGTACAGACGAGACGAATGATATCATTATCATTAGTCATCGTCGCTATCAGGATACTGGATACCCTACTCGTGGTAAGTCTGAATTTTTTTTTAATTAATACTAATACTATTTATAATACAATACTTGCTTTTTTCAGGTGGAGAGGCATTTTAGAGCTCAGTGAGAGAGCCTATAACATTATACAGTTGTGTTGTCTTGATTTAACTGTAAAGCCTTTTTTTTAGCATGCCGATAAAGCTATTTAAACCTGAATTTCTCAGTTGCTGATTAATTTGCGATGCAGAGTTTCTGAAAGAGGAGAGACACGACTTGACCACAGAACACGTCTCTGTTCATAATTATGTAAACACTCAATTATTTTGAAGTATGGCCCTGGTCGCAATATTTATTTTGATTACTTTTGTGTGATAAAGATGCCTAATAAAGCTATTATAGCTAGTATGAGTAACAAAATGCTTTTTCTGTGTCCATATTTGACTAATAATAATGCAAAAAAATTGCACTTCAAATGAACATTTATGAGAAAAAAGTTTAATCTTTAATAGTCTTTAATAATAAATATATGTCCAAATTAAAAACTTAATACATGCAAGTAATTATGACTGAAAACATCCAGCCAAACATTAAGGGCCCTATTTTAACGATCTGAAACGCAAGTGTCAAAGCGCAAGTAACTTTGTGGGCGGGTCTTGGCGCTGTTGCTATTTTCCCGGCGGGATAAATGACTCTTTCGCCTGGCGCAAATCTAAAAGGGGTTGGTCTGAAGTAGCTTCATTATTCATAGGTGTGGTTTGGGCGTAACGTGAAATAAACCAATCAGAGCGACATCTCACATTCCCTTTAAGAGCAGGCGCGCTTGTTCTAAAGCGGATTCCTATTATAACGGCGGATTTGCCAGGCGCACGACAGGAGCGGTTCAAGGCCGAGGAGACCGACGTTCTCGTCAGGGACGTTGGGGATGGAGAAACACACCCAAATTAACTTCGGTTAAACAGGCGTATGATAATTTGGGTAAATGTGTAAGCTAGATGTATGCTTTTATAATAAAATGTCTATCTATCTATCTATCTATCTATCGTAATAATGTATGATTTGCAAAAATAACTGCTGCGTCTGTGTGTAGATGAGAGAATCAAAGTGTATGCGCGTTGTGCACACGCTACATTGATTAAGGCCAAGCATGCGCCCTTAAAATAGCATATGAATAACATGCCACTGACTTTAAACTGTTTTTTTTCGGTCAGTGGCGCAATTGTTTTCTAAACCTGTAAAATAGCATGAGGGAACGTTTGCGCCGGAACACGCCTCCTCTTTGCGCTGAACCGCCCCGGGGAGCGCAAGTGTATTTCTTAGTTAACCGACGTGCATCTGTGGAGGGAAAAGTCCGCTTTGCGCGGGTGCAAAATAGGAATGATACATGCGTCGGTGTACAAAGTCAATTGCGCTGGGTGCAAGATAGGGCCCAATGCCATGGATATATGTTTATATATAGGGCTATACAGCCATCTACTGGTTACACAACAGTATTACAGGTGATAAATGCTGCATGGTAAATATTTAAAATCCCTTAAACATTTATATAATTTGTTTGAAATAAATATTTTTAAGTCTGCAACTTGTTACTGTATGTGGGAGTTCAAATCAGTTTGTATTGTTAGATTATAATACATTTCCTCTCTCATTTTCCAGGGAGTGAAGCAACTTTTCCATAAACAAAATTCTGATGCTGACACAGAGGATGGAGTGATAGTACCAGAGATCCACTGTCCCTATCAGACAATAATCTTACTTTGTTCAGACACATCACCTTTGAATGACTGGGATCTTGATCTTCAGACACCTGATTTATTTTATTTTAATATAAAGTAGCAAACATTTTAATTTCCTCTAGATTAAAACAAACACAGCTCACAAGTACACAAGAGGTTGCACTTTATTCTTATTAGTCTGTGCTGATCTTGGATTAGCATACCAACACCATATGAATGTTAAGGGCATAGTTCACCCAAAAATAAAATTCTCACTTATTTTACTCACCCTCATGCTGTCCCAGATGCATTTTACTTTCTTTCTACAGATAAACACGAATTAAGATTGTAAGGAAAGTAATCCATCTCTGAGAGTCCTGAAGACGCTTTAAAAACACACACAGTGACCGTGACGGTAATCCATGCGACCTCAGTGGAATCAATGCCTTCTGAAGTAAAACAATAAGCTAGATAAGAAAAATACTAATAATGTAAACTGTTTTAACTATTAAAAATAACTTCCGACCAACTGTCGCCTACATGCGTTACAATCCACTTGTATTATATGGACTCACAGAGATGGATTATTTCCTTAAAAATCTTTGTTTATGTTTATGTTTATGTTGTTTGTGAAGAAGAAATTCATATACATCTGGGATGGCGTGAAGGTGAGTAAATGATGAGAGAATTCAAATTTTTTGGGTGGACTATCCTTGTACTGCTTGTGTCCAGTCACTGCTTTGTTATTGTACTGCAACAGGAACTGCTCAAAGAATCATTGCAACATTTAAAATGTATATGAATTTTAAATATGTATTTGTAATTGTGCATTTTGTATAGTAATGTATATCATGATAATACTGTGCATTACATGTATAGTATACAGTCAATGTTTTGTGGATTCTGGTCTTTCCTCTCACAACATATTTGCATCCAAGACTTTCACTTTGATACTTCTGTGTATATGCTTTAGTGACAATAAAGAATGTAAATTTATTTGAATTCATATTTTCAATTACATTCATTTAACTGATTGTATAAGTCACAATTGAAACTGTTGATGATTGTTAAAATATATTTACAATTTTATATGTTAAAAGATAATATTAACTAAATGAAATAACTAAATAAAATTATCAGCATGATAAAAAAAATGGCAACAAGAACATTCTTTGTGTGACATATGTAATGAAATGCCCTTTGAGGTCTGTATCATCTGACAGCAGGCCACGATTGTAAATTTCATATTGTTTAAATTCCTCTTATTTAAGTGATCATTAATTTTGATGGTGTAAATGCATATGCTAGCAATGAGTGTGATGGCCATGGTTGCCAACCTTGATTACCTGGTTGAAGTGATTCGGTTCTGATTAATTCGGTTCGGGAGTATAGATAAAAGCCCGCCCGCACTGACAATTGATTGGTTGGGTCCTTACATGCGCTTCGTGAGGAACACACGCACACTAGCACACACACGCAAGGTCTCTCGCTCCCTCTCTCTCGCTCTAGATTCCGGGAAATTTTAACTAATTTGCGGGCATCAGGGAGCCGCGATCAACATGCGGGAGACTTTTGGAACTTCCGGGAGACTTGGGATGTCTGACACATAAACACACCACTGACGTCTTCACTTCCAGGTGAAGAAGCTGTCAATAAAAAACTCAGTAGCCAATGAGAACACACTGCTACTAGCCCTGCCCCCACGAGAGCTATGCGTCAGAACGGTGAATGAAAACTCAGGGAGTGTAAACGAAAACTTCAGAAGCGTAAATGAAAACTCTGGAAGTGCATTTGTAAGTTCAGATCAGCGATAGAACGATGAGAAAACAGTTAGCAAATCTACTCGGTTACTATCATGAACTCAGTTCCCTGAGAGTAGGGAACGAGTATTGCATAGCTATACGCAGTGGGGAAACTCCTTTTCCTCGATTTACTGAAGCCTAAAATGTAAAACACATTTGCAGCTGCACAGCTAGCACAGTGAGTGTCTGGCTCACTCATTGGCTGTGCTGCAACTGCACATCCAATGGCGCGGGCGCCTCTGCCTCAGCGCACCATTACACGTCAGAACCCGCCAAGTGGGTGTGGCCTTAGCCTATATTGGTCCCAGAAAACGCCATTTTAGCAGGTTTAAACGACTGAAGCGACAACTTGCCAGGTTACCATAGTGCGGCCGGCAACGCAATACTCGTTCCCTACTCTCAGGCAACCGAGGTTACGACAGTAACCGAGTAGCGTAGCTACTGCGTATTGGGTAGCTATACGCAGTGGGGACGCCATGTAAAACGTCGCACTATAAGTAACTGGTTGTCTACTGCAACTCAGGACCCCTGAGCTCACAGAAACAAGCCAGAACCCAAGTATATATACTGAACAGACCGGACACCGTCGGGTCTAGTAATATATATATATATGTCAGTATCTCAACCAACATAATGTACCAATAAGGCCGGACATCGTCGGGTCTATTAGTTTGGGGAAATAGAACCGGCCAAAGGTGGGTTTTATAATAAAATGGATATGTGTTTGTGCACAGTGACATAACTCGTAGACAAGACCAGACACCATCGGGCCTTAATCATACCGAAAAATACCTTCGCCTGTAGGGAAGGTACCTCCATGTTATAGAACTTCATAAATGTGTAAGGCGAGGACCAGCCGGCCACGCACAAATATCCTGAATAGGAAACCCAGAGGACCAAGCCCAAGACGAAGCCATGCCTCTCGTTGAATGAGCTCTAATACCTAGAGGGCAAACATGACCCACTGAGGTATATGCCATAGATATGGCATCCACTATCCATCTAGACAGTCTTTGCTTCGTGACTGGATATCCGTTAGATCGGCCACCAAAGCAGACAAAGAGCTGTTCTGATTGTCTAAAAGACGCAGAACGCTCCAGATAGATTCCCAGTGCTCTGACAGGGCAGAGTAGATTAGCCTCCCCATCCTCAGCAGAAGGGGGAAGAGCTAATAATGTGATAACCTGTGCTCTAAACGGCGTTGAGAGCACTTGGGTACATAGCCATGTCTGGGTTTGATGATGACCCTGGAGTCATCCAATCCAATCTCCAAACAGGAAGGGCTCACAGAGAGGGCCTGCAGATCCCCCACTCGCTTGATAGATGCCAATGCCAGCAGGAGAGCAGTCTTTAGCGAGAGAGGTTTAACCCTCTGGGGACCAAAAACGCGCCCGCGCGTTTTGCTCGTTTTTTTTTTTAGCAATGAAAAATAAACACAAAATGCTCTGTTAATTTTGATCTTTAATTTTCGTGTTATACATCAATCGATCCTGTTCAGTTTCTATTTTTTTTCTGTATACTCACAATAAAAATAAAGTGACAAATAAAGAAACTTTAACATGATGCGATTTCTGCCTTCTCTCTGTCAGTAAACTCCCATTTGAAACGCGTTCGAAAATGATCTATAACTCCGCGAAAATTCAGTCAAACAGGCAAACAGACCCACGGGCATAAAGCTTGAGATCGCAGCTTTTAAATGAAGTAATTTATATAAAAAACAAATATTATCAGCTTCTGTAATCTGTATAAAAAGAGAGCGATTCCAGTCGAGCTCATTACGAGCTCATTGACTTTAATTCGTTCACGCCTACTCACGGAGCGCGCTATTCACAAGATAATGTGTTAAGCCATCTATGCAAAACAGGTAAACGCCCCCAAGCAAAGGCATTAAACGCTTCAAGTTTCATCATTCAGTCACCTGCGCGTTGGGAAGATGACACGGTACACAGGTGCGGAAGCCCTTCAGCTCGTCCTGGATACTAGCGACGAAGAGTCCAGATTTTCATCAGAAGAGGAGCGCGACTACTCTGATGACGACCGTTTGTATTTTGAGGAGCGAACTGATCCAGCCGTGGATAGAATTTCGGATGAGTAAGTATTTATTCTTACTTGCATTAGTTGACAAGCTATTCAAAACATGAGCTTACATATTATACTGGGTGGACTTGCCATCCAGAGTATTGACATTTATCTACCTATATTCAACACGATCTAATGAAAGTGCATATCTATACCATGAATTTAATATCTCGTACCATTTCAACATCAAAAATGTTTTGTTTTGTTTTTTTGTGTGTACATATGCTACACCCCTTGGTTAAGAAAATTTGTATTTGAATGTGTAGCCTAGCAGTAAATGATATGTTTAGATCATTATGTATGAAAGATAGAATTTAGAAATTATTTTAGAAAGTAGGCCTAGTAGGTGTTTAGATTATATTTTGACTATATAAATGCTGCCTCATTATCATTAACGATGCATGCTCGCAAATATCAGTTGTAAATGTGTGTAAATGTGCTGAAATGTGTAAATATACCCAGTTAATGAAGTGCACAAATGTGTTAGGCTAATGTTTGCGGTGTGCCTCTCCGGTAATGGCCCATTGACACGCATATAGGCTTATTGCACGCGTCTAAAATTATTTACATCAGTTATTCATTATAGACTAATGCTACTATAGTTATATTTATGTAATAATATTCTTCAACTTTTTTAAAAGGAATGTAGCTTCATCACTACCTCCGCCTGCAACTCGGAGTGCGCTTAGCAACACAGTCAGAAATCAGAAAGAGTAAGTACATATTTACCAACTGCCTTTACTTTTGTTTATTTTCCTCACATTTGATTTGCTTAGAGCCCGCATTAACGGGGCATAAGCATTTACTGTGAGATACCTGCCTTTACTTTTGTTTTTACAAAATTACAATAAAACAGATTGAAAAACAAAACATTTGAATCTCCTCATTCTTTGTTAAGGCTGCCTCACTTGATGGCCCATTAGCACTTGGGGGAGCGTCTATGTCACACCCCTGGTCTGAATCTCATTAAAATTGATGACCCATTACCACTCCCACGCATAAACCTCTTCTGACAAAAAAACTGTTTTACAATGTTTAAATCAATTTCACGAGTTCACACTTACATATAATTGAAGGGGTAAAGTTTAATGCGTATTTGGCGTGCTGTCCGGAGGGAGGGCTCCGAGCTCGGAGTTCGGCCC
Source organism: Rutilus rutilus (assembly GCF_951802725.1). Taxonomy (NCBI): domain Eukaryota; kingdom Metazoa; phylum Chordata; class Actinopteri; order Cypriniformes; family Leuciscidae; genus Rutilus; species Rutilus rutilus. The sequence goes on from NC_140210.1 coordinate 57,782,580, forward strand.
GAACCCAGAGTACTCCCCCCGTATGTAAGTGTTTAGGACTAGAAGCGTGGAGAAGGGGTGGTGGAGGGATGCTGCAAAAACTGTCAATGAAATGAGGTGAGACTGCGGAGTATATATGCACCTCTTACCATTGATTGCTGAGTGCTCTCCACTTGTGTTAATTATCTGAACGTTCTCCTCCCGAACCTTGTTAATAAAACATCATGTAGTGTTTTATGTGAAAAATTAGGCAGGATGATTTTCACATAATTTTGAAGCTAGAATTCAAAGGGACAACATCCATTAGTCAAAAGTCTTGTGGACACATATTTAATATGTGTTTTGTGTTCTTAAATCAGCAACTTTCATTTAAATTTTTTCCTATAACCATGCATAAACATTATTCTCTTAAAAATACAAACATCTACATACACGTTGCTCGCATATTATGGTAGCCCTGTTTGTGCTATATAGAGTGAATTTACACCTTTGCCATTAACATGTTTATAAATAACTGAAAAAAGCACAAATGTCAGAGCATGTCAGAACATCTCAACGACCCCAAAAACAGCTTGGTCCCCAGAGGGTTAAGATCAACCGACTGGAGTGGTTCAAAAGGTGGTCTCTTTAGGGCCCCAATGACCGTGGAGAGGTCCCAAGACGGCACAGACGGAGGTCTGGAGGGGTTCATCCTCCTGGCTCCTTTTAGAAACCGTACCAGCAGGTCGTTTCTTCCCAATGATTGGCCAGCCACCGGAGCATGATGAGCTGCAATGGCTGCCACATAAACTTTGAGCGTGAACGGGGAACGGCCCACATCCAACAACTCTTGTAGGAAGAAGAGTACCACAGATACCTCGAATGACCCTGGTTCAAAGAGTTTTTCCGAGCACCAGCTGGAGAACACTGACCACTTCAGAGCATAAAGGCTCCTGGTAGATGGGTCCTAGCCTCAGTGATTGTGTTCAAGACCTTCTCAGGAAGGTCCCTGGGTACCCGTTGAGGGGCCAAACATGGAGGGCCCATAAGTCGGGTCGCAGATGCCATATTGTCCCGTTGGCCTGTGTGAGGAGGTCTTTCCTCAGCGGAACAGGCCAGGGGACTTTGTCCGTCAACTGAACCTGCTCTGGAAACCACGGCCTGGATATCTAGGGGGGGGCCACTAGGAGGACTGGGTATCCGCTCTCCCTGACCCATTTGATGACCTGGGGGATCATTGAAATAGGGGAAACGCATAAAGGGGGCGGCTGGGCCAGAGATGGGCTAGCGCATCCCTGTTCTTTGAGAAGAACACTGCGCAGTGGTTGTTGGTTCTCGAGACCTCGACTTCGGCCTCGCCGAACACACTCCATATCAGACTGACCGTCTGTGAGTTCAGGGAACACTCGCCTAGGGGAGTGTTGCCCCGTGAGAGCATATCTGCACCCAGATTCTGAATGCCATGGATATGTGCTGCCCTCAGAGAGCTCAAATTGGTCTGTACCAACAAGAGGAGGTCTCTCACCATGGCGTACAGGTTGCCCCGACCTGACGCAGCCCTGGCGATTTATGTAGGCCACCACCGACGTGTTGTCCGTGCGGACTAAGACGTGGTGTCCTTTGAGGTTTGACAGAAACGCTTTGAGGGCCAAACAAACTGCTTTCATTTCCAGACAGTTGATATGTAAGCTCTGCTCCGTGCTCGACCAGAGGCCGGAGGCAGGCTTGCCCTCGTGCAGCGCTCCCCAACCTAGGTTGGATGCGTCTGTAAAAAACACTTTCCTCCTGGAAATCACCTGGTTAGTACATGGCGTTTGAGCCAGTGCTGCAGTGGACTGCAGTGTACTGACGATGCCGCTGCCATGAGACCGAGAAGTTTCTGAAACTTCTTTAGAGATGTGCGCTCGCCTGCCTTGAATGAGGCTGCTAGCTTTTGTACAGAGAATGCGCGCTCTTGTGTAAGCCACGCTGTCATCGTTATAGAGTCGATAACTGTGCCCAGAAAGATCACACTCTGGCTGGGGTTCAGTTTGCTCTTGGTTACATTGATTTTGAGACCCAGACATTTCAAATGGCCGAGAATCCAATCCCTGTGTTTCAGCAGTTCGGTTCTCGACTGTGCTAACAGATTCCCTTTTGGTAACAGATTCTGTATTTCAGAGCGAAACACGTGACACAAGCTGCTTCTCACTGAAGTCTCAATAACCACCTGAAACTTTGGGGGTCTGCGAGCGAATTGGAGCGAGTAGCCTCGCTTTATTGTGTTTATAACCCAACTCAACACACCGGAGATGGCTTGCCAGGCCAACGCCCGTGTGGCTACGGTTTGACACATATTTTGGGACGGGCCGCCTAACACAGGGGGACCTGATACCCTTACATTGTGATTTGTGCACATACTGAGTGTTGGACTGACTGTACAGGCTTTTGCCTGGGGGAAAGTCAGTGTAACAACTGGGAGGGGGTTATCTGTGGTGGCGCACGCTTCGTAGTGGGCGCACTGACTGCAGTGATAGTGTGCGGTATGAGTGGCGCGCGCTTGTAACGGGCCTAATGACTGATTTGAGAACGTTCCTAGCAACCTGTGAGCGGGGGCTGTGGGGGAACATTTATTTCTCACTGTTTGAGCTGCTCTGAGAACAGCAATAGTTTGCGGTTTACAGCGGGAACCTTGACTGCAGCTATAGCTCTGTTAGAATCGTTATTTAACATGACTAGCTGGCCATGCTTCGTCCAATTGCACTCATGCTGGGTTTAGATAGGGGGCGGGGTCAAACGTTGAGCTCGTTCGCTTTGGTGGAAAGATTCAGCGCAGCCGAGATTCGTACTCGGGTCTCTGGAGCGCAAGTCTTAGAATCCACCACTGAGCCACAGGGAGGAACTGACAGAGCTCTTATAGTACTTAGAATGGCGGCTTATTCTCACAGTGAGAGAGAACAGTTTCAGCGTGGTTGATTCCAGGCATGAAAACCGCGCTGTTGTGTCTGAATCACAGAGAAGGTTCTGCGTGATGAACAGAACATAAGGGAGCGGTAGCACTCTTGTGTCGTAAAGAGAGATAGCCGCATGCACATCTGACCGCGCTTCTTCCGTCGCTGCTCAATGAGGGAAGGAAGCGGGCAAGCGCATGAGAGAGATCATTTTCAGAGAAAACGCGCTTCTGTGTGACGTGCAAAACGGAGCTCTCTTGTGTCGTAAAGAGAGCTAGCCACGCGAACATCTACCCGCGCGCTTCTTCAGTCGAGAGGCGGTTTGCCGTCCCAAAGGAGAGCTAGCCGCGAGCGCAGGATGTACATAAGCCAATCCGCCGAGTGAGACGAGACCCGCCGTTCCCAGGCATGTGACGCACTTCGTGTGCCCGTAGGCCTCGTGCAGATGGCATCCGTACGTGGCGCATGTAGAGCGAGGCATTTGTAACAACGCTCGCGCTCCTTAAGCTGTGTGAACGCGGCGGCGAACACACAGTAGCAATTAGCAAAAAATAATGCAAAGGATATAGCGTTGGTCGCCAGATAGCGACAGCAGAGCGGCGACAGGGAAAGACGACTTTGGTTGGTGAAGGCTTAGTCCGCTGTAGAACTCTATAGAACTCTGTAGAACACGCTCTAACCGTGTGATGCTTGATTCGACGGCGAAGGCTTTGCAGAGAATTCAGAGACATGAAGTTGTCGCTGAAGGAATAAAATCTGCTAAAATGCGTTTTCGGGGATTAATATAGGCTAAGGCCACGCCCCCTTGGCGGGCTCTGGCACCCACGCCATTGGATGTGCAGTTTCCCCAGCACAGCCAATGAGTGAGCCAGACACTCACTGTGCTAGCTGTGCAGCTGCAAATGCATTTTAGGCTTCAGTAAATCAAGGAAAAGGAGTTTCCCCACTGCGTATAGCAATACGAAGTGACCGTTCTCGAAAGGGAACATGCAGTGTATTAAAATCGAAGTAAAAAAATTTGCCTGTTATTTATTCTTTTTCAGTTTCAATTTATATTTTCATAAGTTTCTTGAAAAGTTACATACATTATTATTGGCACAAAAGTAATTCCATTAAAAGCCATTAGAAAAATCAATCATCAATCATTTCGGCCAGCGTGTGATTTTTCTAAACCTGTTTCACTTCATCTCAGTCACTGGGCATATTAATTTAAAGGTCAAATAATATGCAGTGTTATAAATGTTGACTGTTGAAAGATCATATAATCTAATCTCTCAACTAAATTGATGTATGTTTTATCATAATATCTTGGTCAAATATTTAATAGCATGGTTTTTAGTTAGCCAGGTCTACACCAAGCCAACAGGAAATGTAACAGTGTGTCTTGGACATATAAGTTTTAGTTAAGTCACCAACAAGGCTTTTATACAAAAGTAAACTTTCATGCAGTAAGGTATAACTCGACAGACGCTTTAGGAGAGACAAGGATTTCGGACATTGCCATCTTTGTGGGGACATTTTGTCTCTTGAACCACACACACGTATAAGCTGTAAATCTGGGAAAGATTCAAGTAATTTTTTGGTCCCCATGAGGAAAACTGTTTATAAATCATACTGTTTTTTTTTTTTTTTTAATGTAGAAAGTTTTGTGTGTTGGTTCAGAGGTTGGGTTAGCCTTAGTCGTGTGTGTGTGTGTGTGTGTGTGTGTGTGTGTGTGTGTGTGTATGTGTGTGTGAGGTTATGTGTGTTTGTGTAGGTTTAGGGATCGGGTTAGTGTAAGGGGAGAGAATATACAGTTTGTACAGTATAAAAACCATTACGTCTATGGACCCTATAAAGATAGTGAACCAGCCATGTGTGTGTTTGTGTGTGTGTAATTATAAAGTGAATAAGTGAAACTAGTCACTATCAATTATTAATGTGTATAGACAGTTGTTACATGCGGTCTACTTAAAGTTTTTATTTTCCTGGACTTTTACTTAGTATCTATTTGTTTCTCTTTTGTTTCCATGGTTACTTATTGTTTGATTGATTTGCCGCACCTGTCTGTTGTTTCCTTCCTTTTAACCAGTGTATTCATAGCCCTCAGTTTGTGTTCTCAGTTCTCCATTCTCGTCTGTGTATAGAGATTGTTCTTTTCCTGCGTATTATCTTGTATCTCCTGTGTGTTACTTATTTTGATTTATTGTTATTTATAGTATATACTGCTGCATTTAGATCCAGCCTCAATTCTCTCATTGCTGCAGCCACCGTGTCAGCAGCACAATGTGGGTAGCTTCTGTTTGATTTTATTATGTTTATTTATGTATTTTTGTTTTTTAATTGTTTCTTGTGTTTTGTGTAAAACTTGGAAGACCCTGTAGTGGTAATTGTCATTTCTCTTGTGGATAATTTAAGTGAGGTAAGCCCCCCCCCCCCCCCCCTCCCCCCTCTCTCCTGCTCTTTGGTTGATCTATATGGATACACATATTCTATTTAAGTGGACTAGGCATAAGCAAATGTTTGTCAACATGCAAAAATAAAATCATCCAGTCGACCACTGAGGCACCAGAGGAATTTAGAGAGATTTGCATGAAAGCAATGCAACCCACCCCATGCAAATGATAAATGATGACACTGGGATTATGGCAGTGAAATTAGTAATCCTTGCCTTGACTACCTATAGACTGATAGATTTAGGCACCATTTTTCTTTATCTTCTTCTTCTTTTCACACAAGGTTTTTTCATTTCAGTTTATTTTTGCTCTTTTTTGTTTCTTCAAATTACTGTTAGGTATATTTGATTGATTTTATAGATTTTATTGTTTTTATCCTTGATCCGTAAACAGACTTTCAATCTTAGACAAATCCACAAAATATTTTAATTATTACATGTTTAAAATATGATGAAGAGAAACAGTTAATTTATTGTGTGTAATTATTTTAAAAAATGTGACTTTCCCACAGTTGTGGCACCATTCCACCCCTAGCGATTTGCCCCTATTAAATTTGTTCATCAAGGAGACAGCAGTGTCAATGAAGAGCTAAAAATGAAACAAGAGACATGATGATGCGTCAAAACCTCAAGAGGCAAATATCAGAATATGCAGAATATTTTTTATTTTGCACCAAATTATCAAACTGCAAAAAGTATGAAAATATTACTTATTGTAGTGCAATGTTATGCATATTTTGATAACACAAAATACTACACAAGTAGACAAAGAAGTAATTCTGAATGGTGTCAAACACAATATATTTATCAACACAACACATTTACTTGTAGCGTTTTACACAATACTTATACACATCGTTTCAAAGCAGCTTTACAGAAAATGCATGAGTCCACATTACATTTTAGAGTGATCTGTTATCAGAGGTAATTAACTGTGTCTAAGTTATGCATTTCAGAAATGTACATAAAATCACAGTTAGCTAAAAATGTATTAATTTAAACAATTTAATAATTTAAGGCTGAAACAATGAGCTCATTGAAGTAATACTTGTTTGTTAACAAATGATTATGACATTTAGAAAAATGTAGCATACATGTAACGGGTTTTAGACAAGTTTATGATTGTCTTGCATTACAGAACTCATGTCAGAATTCATTCATGTTCATGTCCACTGTCATGAACTATCTATTTATATACTATGCTACAGAGAACCGAGAGAGAGAGAGAGAGAGAGCGCGCGAGGGAATGATGCAGGGCGTTCGCGTTCTCTCTGGCAAAGCGTTCGCGTTATGTTCGCCTGGTCACGCCTGCCGCATCCAGCACAAACGGGAATAGCATTTCTCTCCCGTCAGGAACCGACACGCTTCCACATTAGAGTCAATCGTTAGGGTTCGGTTAGCTATTTGATCGAAACACCGAGGCCTGTGCTTTTCTCTCCGTGTGTCTCTATTGTATGCAGAAGAATCCATGACAGCCGCATCTTCCATTGATCTGTTGATATCTGGGATCTTCACTGCTGTCCTTTACTACGAGCACAACATCTGGACGCGAGCACAGGCTCTTCTCTTTTATATTACACTGAGTAGTATCCTGTTTTGATGAAGACATTTTTTTAACACGGTGAATGTAGATGTGAACGCAGCCTTTTTATCCATAAGCTAAACAGTGTTTTTTTTTTAGTCGTCGTGTTTTCGTGATTTAGATTCAGCCATCGTTCCGCGCAGGCCGTGGTTTTAGTCACGGATCTACACGATTGGTTTCTGCGCTAAATGTCGCGGATGTTGTTGATTATCGGTGTTATTTATTGCGGATTTAAACCGTTTTTTAAATCCGCGTGGACGGGGAGCGGCGCCAGGCGGGAATTTGCGTCCGCAGCAAACGACGCGTTTATTTTTGCCTGAACTCAATTTCTCCTTTTTATTATTATGATTATTTTTGTTTTTCGATGAAAATCGCCTGTCTACCAGACAAGGATCACCTTCTGTTCGGTCGTGGACGGGGAGCGGCGCCAGGCGGGATTTTACGACGTATACCTACAATATATTTTTTACCTCAGCTCGATTCCTCATCGTTAATATTGTTTTGTTTTTTTAAGTGTTTAATTTAAACTTGATGAAAATCACCTGTCCACCAGAAGAGGATCACCCTCAGCTCATCGTCTCATTGCAATACCCTTGACGATCAACAGTTCATCGCGTAAAAGCGACATGCCTCGAAATACGCGCGATTAGCGAGCGTTTCGACGTCGAATCGAAGAATTTCTGCTGTGCTCATAATGAGTAACAAACCAAAACGTTTCTCATCTTCACTCATGGATGCTTTTGATGCTATATGGTAATTTGTCTTATCGACAGCGTCAGGAGACTGTCTGTATTCATATTGGATTATATCATTCCCCGTGTGTATTATTATTCCTCCTGCGTGTTTATGACTGAAGACTCTCTGTAAGGTGGATTTAAAATATCATGTTTTTGGTCCATTATCGTCTGGAAGATGGCAGCTGATTAAATTTTAATCTTGATGCATTCTGGCGACACGGGAGGAGAAGAGGAGAAGCGAGTGAATCGGGGAGGAGAGGAGAGAGGAGAGGATGTAGGGTGGATACGGAACACCAGAAGGTACGAATGAATGAATGAACGAAAGAACGACTGTCAGTGTGTGTGTGTGTGTGTTCAGTTAAATCCCAAACACACACATTTCCATACACACATCATTGTCTATATTCCACATCTCACGTCACTTCATTCATACACATTTATGTTCATGAGGATATATATCATAATTCTAGATTTTTTTCTATTACATTTTAGAATTTGTATGTGTGTGTGTGTGTTCGTATATATTCCACATCTACACATCACTTAACATATCATAATTCTAGTGTTTTTTTCTTTTGCATTTTAGTATTTGTATGCACACACACACACACATATATATACATATAATTTCATGTATGACTCACATACATATACAACTAGAAACTGAATGCCCCCCCTCCCCCTCCCCCATACAAATGTTATTAACAAAATTACATTTATATTTAACATCTGAGGACAAACCCATCCCTAAAGTGTAGTATACACACACACGTATAAAAACACATCATTGCATACACATATCACTATATGCACACACATAAGCACACATTCTCCATGCACAGACCTATATATCATACACACACACACACGCACGCACACGTTGTGGTAATTTTTCATTGGATGTAAATTGAGTTACAGGCCAAAGGCGCGCTGAACGCTGCGGATCGTGAGTGGTGTGTAAATGTGCTGGCGCCAGTGTCTGCTGGTGCATTCTGACAGACCTCCATCTCTCCCCACCCAACATCTCCTCCATCTCACACACACACATACACACACACACACACACACACACACACACACACACACACACACACACACACACACACACACACACACACACACACACACATGCTGCATCTGAGCAATGCATATGCAATGAATATGATTGCTATAAGTGAGCTAAATCTGAAAAAACTCCCCCTCTTCAATTGGTAAAATGGTTAAAAAATAAGGTAAATATTGTTTCATAAATATGTATTCTAGAAATGTAAAATGTTTTCTTTCAGGGTTTGCGTTAGTCATATAAGGTCTATGGTACTGTATGGCCACTTTAGATAGGCAGGCCTACAATCAAAGCAAAAATTATTCAGACACCAGATATAATTTTTTGGTTGCTTTTTTTTCCCCACTAGTGTGTGCAGGACACTATAGTTCATGTGTGTAAGTGAGGAGACCAAAATAAAGTAAACTGTGACATATTATACCCAAAAATTCTTCATACAGAGACTACCAGTAAATTTATACAAATTTGGGACCAAAAATGATTCGGACACTTGGAGCTGATCATGTTTTGCTGAAGTGTTTTTTCTTTAATTGCTAATGCTCTTTTTACACACAGACTGAACAAAATGAAGCATTGCTTGGTGACTGGTTGAGCTAAACTGGTATTATCTAATTGTGTAGTTAAATTTAACAGCTAAAAAAAAAAATTCTAAAATATATAGCGAATAAACTGTGAGAATGTGAGAAATGTTGAAGGTGTCTGAATTCATTTTAGTTTGACTGTATAAGTGTGTGTGTTCGGGGTTACTTGCCTACATTTTGAGGATAAATGTGTCTACACGAGTGAGCTAAATCTGATGAAACTGGGACACCAGGGAGCGAAAATATTATGCTAATGCTACAAAATGAGACGTTTGAGGTTGGTTTTAGTCCTCATTTGTCCTTGGTTGTGTAAGTAAACGTGTTTGTGTTTAAGAGACAGAGAAGAGAGAGTGTGTTTATAAAGACACACTTAATGATCTTGTGAAGATCCACGGATGGTTGAGCGAGCAAAGACTCGAAACACAAACACATGCAAACACACTGGCTACTAGTCAAAGCAAGCGGATGAAGAGCAGAAAATGACACTTCTCTTGTTTGTTTATTGGTAAAAGATTGATAAAAAAATTGTGAAACTCGGTATATCTGTGGATTCTGCACGAGATAAAGAAACACTGTGTGAAATGAACTCATCATAACTCATAAATAGATAAATGCATTGACATTGACCCCTGAGCTTCGTTTATCCTCTAATGTTTGTGGTCATATTCATAGCGCTGAATAAATAGGTATTATTTATGTATCCTTCTCGTTTTGCTTTGTCAGCGGTTTTGTTGTTCTTGCTGGTGAAAATGCTTCTTTTCCCAGTGTATCAGGTCATTTCTAAGCTGATTTCCTTTAATGCTTTCTAAACATCAGCCTCTGGGAAACCTGTTTGAGAACAGTCAGTACTGGTGACCCTGGACCACATAACCAGTCATAAGGGTCCATTTTTTGAAATTTTAATGTATGCATCATCTGAAAGCTGAATAAATAAGCTTTCCATTGATGTGTGGTTTGTTAGGATAGGGCAATATTTGGTCGAGATACAACTATTGATAATCTGGAATCTGAGGGTGCAAAAAAATCTAAACATTGAGAAAATCTCCTTTAAAGTTGTGCATTTATGTTGGCGATTGTGCAGCATTCACTCACAGAAATACATGTTTTATATATTTACGGTAGGAAATTTACAAAATATCTTAATAGACCATGATCTTTACTTAATATCCTAATGATTTTTGGCATAAAAGAAAAATCGATAATCTTGACCCATACAATGTATTGTTGGCTATTGCCACAGATATACCCGTGCGACATGTGACTGGTTTAGTGATCCAGGGTCACACATTTACATTTTGCGGTTTGGTGTTGCACTATTGGCTTAAATGTGTGTGTTTGATCTCTCAATCTGTCTTCTTGGACTAAGACTGTCTGCCTGATGTCTTTAATGTAACGCAGTCGGTCATTTATTCCTGCATTATGCAACCGAATTTAAAACAGTGAAGAGTTGAGATGGGAGACTCATCAAAAGCGTCAGAATAACACAGTTTATGTTTTTCTGCAGATCTGCTGTTCAAGAGTTTCAGCGAAAGCCTTTAGATCAAAATAATTTACAATTATGAGAAACATATTCAGTCGAGTGTGTCCGAAATGGTGCATATATGTGATACGATACAAATTCGTGATGGCAGACATAAATATAATATTTAAGAATACACAAATAATATTTAATTATTTTTGAAAAGATTAATTATGTATTTGCATGCTTTTATGTTAATGAGTATCCTGCCAATGCTGGAAATCGATATAAATATCTCATCTTACCACAACTGTCTGTAACGCTGTTTGTCATCTTCAGTAGCAGAACGCAGTGTGTGAATAGACTGCCAGTAGAGTGTGTGTGTGTGTGTAAGAAGAGGTTTGTTTTGTGATGTTTCATCTAAATGTTTTAACTTGACGTCATCAATCTCTCGTTTTTCTCACCAATCAATCGATTCCTGAAACTTAAATCCTGATTCACTCTGAAATACGTCACGTTTCGGAAGTAAAATTGGTGGTGAGTGCAGTGGTATGTCTGTTTCCCCCAGTCATGTGTGTGTGTGTGTGTGTGTGTGTTGTGCGCGCTGATGAGAGTGGTGTGTTTGTTTATGTCTCTAACACAGAGGGTGAATTCAGAACAGAGGAGTTTTCTCAGCATGAGGGTGAATTATAGCAATTACTCTACCCTGATTATTACACACACACACACACACACACACACGCACGCGCGCGCTCTCTCTGATGCTCGGGAATCTCTCCAGATGAAGCTTTCTGGTGTGTTTGATTCTCAGCGCTCCAGCAGCGAGCGCTTGACACACTCAGGTTTTGATCACAACGCTTCAGACACACACACACACACACACACACACACACACACACACACACACACACACAACACACACACACACACACACACAGATGAGTCCACGGTTCTCTCACAACATGCTTTCAGTGTGTGTGTGTGTGTGAGAGAGTGTGTGTTTTGATCACAACGCTTCAGACACACACACACACACACACACACACACACACACACACACACACACACACACAGTGTTTCCTCGGTTCTCTCTGTGTAAAGCGTGTCTTTATGCATGAAAGTGCAGCACAGCCGGACTTTAATTAGAGTTTGACATTTAATTACACCTGAAGGCAAATTCATCTTTAATAATCACACAATAACATCTTATGTGTTTAAAGAATGTGTTCATACACAATCATTTTAAATTTTACTGATATTGATTTAAACCGTAATTGAATTAAACCTTATTAAAATACATTGTGCTGGCGGATAAACCCTGAACACAGAAGATGTGATTGTCATGTTTATTTATGATTTGGAATAATTCATTCAAATTAATTTCTGACACCAAAAATGCATGTATACAATTTTAATTAGTGACCGATTCAAATTCCCCAGTATATGATTTATATGATTTATCTGGTTAATGCATGATACACTTAATGCACATCTCATTAGCGATCATTAAAGTGTGTAATTTATGTCACATTATAGTGGCTGCTGTTTAACGACCCAATTCAGTGACCACTCATTTCAGTAATAATTGTTTGTAATAATTGATAATGTGTTCTTCTCTTTTGTGTGTGTGTGTGTGTGTATGTGTGTGAGGGTGTGCCAGTCTCTCGTGTTTTGTCACTGCTAAAGTAGAAGGTGTTATTTGCGTAAGTCATTGAGCCATTAGGGATCATGTGTGTGTGTGTGTGTGTGTGTGCAAGAGTGTGTGTGTGTATGTGTGTGTGTGAGAGAGAGAGTGTGTGAGAGACAGAGAGAGTGTGTGTGTGTGTGTGTGTGAGAGAGAGAGAGTGTGTGAGAGAGAGAGTGTGTGAGAGAGTGTGTGTGAGAGAGAGAGAGAGTGTGTGTGTGTGTGTGTGTATGTGTGTGTGAGAGAGAGAGAGAGAGAGAGAGAGAGTGAGTGAGTGTGTGAGAGAGAGAGAGAGTGTGTGTGTGTGTGTGTGTATGTGTGTGTGTGAGAGAGAGTGTGAGAGCGAGAGAGAGAGAGAGAGAGAGTGTGTGAGAGAGAGAGTGTGTGTGTATGTGTGTGTGTGTGTGTGTGTGAGAGAGAGAGAGAGAGAGTGTGTGAGAGAGAGAGAGTGTGTGAGAGAGAGAGAGAGAGTGAGTGAGTGTGTTTTATGCTAAATTTGATGCAATGCATAAAAACACTGGATGGAAACTCAAAGATGCGCATAAAATCTTAAATTATTTCTTACAAATGTTATGCACGTGTTGTTTCTCAGATGAGGAAACATGCAGACACTACGATGGAAAAACACAGAATAAATTCCTGGATGTATTATTGCTGTCCTCAACAGATCATGTGATTAATAACTGGAATAGACAGCGTCTGTCACACACTTCCTTCCCAGTTCCAGTATATTACTGAACCATGTTTCTGAGGCATCAGTGTGTGTGTAGTCGCTTGCTCACACTCATGTTGTGTAGAGTATGAGGATTAAAGTTGAGAGTGTAAGTGCAGCGTTCCTCAGATCATGTGTGTTATTGAGGAGTGATTTTTGAATGATTTGTCTCAAAAGAATGATTCAAAAAGCTGTGATTGGATGATGACAGGTGTCATTCTCAGCACTGCTGCTGCTGCTGGTGTATCAGGCAGTGGTTAGACCAGGCTAGTCAAAGAACGGGACAAATAAATTAGGCCCAAAATACGTCCCGGCTAATACAGGACAGTTGGCAACCCTAACAGTGTGTGTGGCCTGAGAGTGAACTACCTCTCACGAGGCGCTGTGGCTGCAGTGTGGACCATAGACTGTAAAAAAATATGGACGTAGTGTCCGTGACGTCACCCGCGGGTTTCTGAAGAGCATTTTTGAAGCCTAAAGTGGGCGGAGCCGGCCGTCGCCATCTTGGCCTTGCGTCACTCCCGGATAACAGAAAATGGGCAAAGAGGCGGGGCGTGAGTGGAGCTGAGGAGCCCCAGTAGCTCGACGTGATCGAGTTAGCTCAGGCTAGGGAGGTAATGCTATAACGTTATGCTACTGACAGTACCAAGTCTGCGACTGCACAGGGCCTCGCGCTAAAGTGACAGTTGATGATGTAAAGCCAATTAAAAGTTCCTATTTTTGCCCTTCGAAATATTATAATAGTTAAAAGACATGGCTACAAGTGAGACTGTGTATCGTGATTCTGTACTATTCTGCTAGTTGAAAATGTATTATGCAGTAACTTAATATTACTCTGAGAGAGTGTGTGTGACAGTGATTTATGAGCATACATGTCAGTCACTCTTTCTTTATAGTCGGTCCGTCAGCGCGGCATCGCTCGTCAAGTTCGTAGAGAGCTTATTCAGTCCATTTTAAATGCTGATTTTGGCCGCCTCTCAAATGGGTTAAACCATAGATATATTACATATGAAGTTCAAGTAAATGCGATAGAAATCCGCGCTCATTCAAGGATGTGCATTTATTGCATGACGGAGAAAGCGCCGACGCCTGCAGGATTTCACCTGACGGTACATAAGCATATTATAATCTATCTGTTCCGTGAGAGCAGAACGAACGAGCCTTTATTGACGTTTTTAAATCTGAAAACTCCAAAAACCAACGAAATTGTCAGACATCCATTAGTGCATGTTCACAGAGGAAAACAACTGAAATACAGCGCTGGTTGTTCTCTCGAACGATACTCGACGACAACGACGGAATCCAAAGCCGTGGGCGAAGTAATGGGTGTATTAAATTGTATGAAATAATCCCGAAAAAAAGCACAAAACACTGCAGAGATGGCAAGTTCAGCAGCTAACACTTGCTGAGGTGAAGTGACGGCTAGTAACAGCAGACAAACGGCTAGCATTGACATCAGCGGCAATCCACCTGTCACTCAAGTGGCCACACCCTTAATTATGCAGAACTTTAAGGATTAATCAACTAAACGGATGAGTTATAAAAAAATTCACCCCCCTCACAGTTGTCATGAAGGGCACAATTAGCTGTATAGACCAAAGCCACATAGAGATCCAGGCTGTAAACATGCTTTTTTCTGCTGTAAAGTTGGTAATTTTAACATGGGGGAGATACAGATTTGACTCACTTGTGCAGCCAGCCTCAAGCGGCCAGTCGATGAATTGCAGTTTAACTCACTTCCGTGTTGGTTTCAAGAGAGAGACGGGGAGGTTGCCGCTTGGTGTGGACATGTGCTCCTGTCAGGGGGATCTATCTGTTCCCGGGGGCGGGGTTTATTCTGTGTGTGAGTGTGTGTGTGGTTTGTATGTAGCCAACTTCGTTCAGTCAGTATCCTGTGTCTGATTTCCATAAGGCTGTGGATCTAAATGTGTGTCTTCCTTCATTTGTTTAAAATCAGTCAATGTGAACCTCAGTGACAATCTGTGTGTGTGTGTGTGTGTGTGTAAGCAGTCTCACTCGAACTGGCGTCTCCGGCGTGGAAGGTTTACACACACAGCTCTTACTGGCCTTCGTACGTTACATTACTTTCTTATCCATATTTTAGTAATTTGTACACAAAAGTGTGTTAAATGTGTCAAAACGTCTATGAATGTGACCAACCATAGTTCCCCGAGACGGGATCGAGACGCCGCGTGGAGAATCAGACGCTCCGCGGGAGTGAATCCAGAATTGTGTTTGTAATTCAGAAAACTTGTATTATTAGTAAAGTGACTTCTTTGAGCAGATGAACAGATCGAGATGGTCATCGATCACGAGCCTCTCATTATACGCCACTTACTGGATGAACAACTGCACATGTAATATTGATCTGAGTCTCAATGATTTTATTATGTGAGAAGAAAGAGCATGTGGAGCGAGACGAGAGTCGCGAACGGTCAAGTGTAGTATGATGTACAACTACATACGATCGAGCACTACAGCATTTATAACGTTTGTGATGCTAGCATGAACCCTGGTGAGAAACACATATGCTAAGTATACTTGCAGCCAGACTAATTTAGTATATTTCAAGTGTGTTAATGATTAGTTAACTTGAAGCGTGCTATTTAGGAACAACTCATTTTGTACTAAGTATATTTTAGTTGTAATTAAATTGTTGTAAAGCACATCTTTAAGTGTGTTTAGTGTACTTTTGTGTGTTAAATTGGAACGACTTCAAGTATACTTTAAGTAAATGCCTGTGTAGGGACTAATTACATGCTTATAGTGATGTTAAAGTGTACTTTATTTGTGTTACAAGTACACTGCAAATTCATCACAAGTGTCTTCGAAACATACATGCAATATACCATAAGTCAGTGTATTATATTTTAGTATGCTCTGTAATACCTTTGGCTTATTCCAAATACTACTATTATTGTATACTATTTTGAAAGTATACTTTCAATGCATTGTTACACTGATCATTTCCAGCACACAGTTAAAATTACCTAAAATATTTTTTTTAAGTTAGGAAATTATTTTAATGTAATTATTATTATTTATTTATTTTTGCAAATTATGCACTTTTAAAAAATAAACAGAATTTTCACTTCAAGTATATTTTTCTAAAATATATATTTTTGGAAAATATACTAAAGGACAATGATTTTAAAGTGCGTTTAACGTGAAAATAGGTACGAGCGTGAGGCTTATATACTTTTACTATATTTAAAGATAGTAAACTTTTTTTTTTTTGTATATTTGCAAAGAAATATTGAAAAAGGGAATATATTTCAAATACAATTAAGTAAATTGTTTGTCACTAGGGAATGATGGGCGTGTAATGGCGTTCTTCTTGTAGGCCGAGATGAAGCCTGAGGCTTGAGTTTAGCTGTTGTCCAGGCGTGAGCTGCTGTTCCTGGGGGAAACGCTCCTGATAAATCGTCTGATATCCCGTATGGAGACGGAGCCCGCAGGGGTTTCACAGCACTGGTTACTGCGAAAAAAAAATTGAGACATAGATCATAGCAGGGGAAAAAAGACGGACAGAGAGAGAGAGAAACACAATGAGAGAAACGGCACAGCCCTTATTGCAGCGTTGCCATGGCGACAGCAATACAGCCACACAGACCGATCGATCGATGTGTGTGTGTGTGTGTGTCTGTCTGAAGAGATCTTGCATTACTGATCCTAAAAATGTGTTTTTCCAGTCGTAATGATCGCAGTCACACTGTACCGAAACACTGAATCAGATTTCAGGCCTGTCATTCACATTTTAGCTCAGCTTTAGTTGTTACTTTAGACTAGGAACATATCATTTCCTCAGTCTCTTCTCGACTTTATGCAAACTTAAGTGTAAAATGAGGTTTAGTGTCGTCTGTCTTGAGCTTCTAAAAATATTCAGGTTTAAGCTGGATTTAGTGCGTAAATCATGTCGTTTACGCTTTTTATACTTAATATTGCATTTTGGATGCTTTCATTTTGTGATCATACTGGCTGGGTTTGCAAAAGTTTATAAAATTAACGGCATTTCTTTACGTATTGATGATACAAAGCTCTCCTCTTTCTGTAATGTAATGTATTGCATGTATCTGTGATGATTATACAACAGAGATTAAACACACTCGCTTCAGACACACCCCACACTTTATTACATATCAAAAGGAACAATTAAAGCACAAAGCTTATTGCAATTTATTGGACGGGTGGCGCGAGTCTCAGAGCATCAGACGAAACACAGTAAACGCTGTCGTGTTCTCTGGCGTTCGGATGCTGGTGTTCGGGAACACACTCGTGTGTGTGAGACGCTTCTGAGGGAATTAAACCAAATCATTCTGATCACACACTTTGACTCCGGCGTTTCAGAAACACCAAACCAACATTTGAGATGCTGCGATGCCATTGGTCCACTGGTTACTCCAGTTACCCAATCACAGCTGACGCTGAGCCAAAGTCACATGAGGTTTATGAAGGATTTATTCAATAAATGTGTTTCCATCGTAGTTTATGCGCATGTCTTCTTATCAGATAAAAAATGATCCGACTCAATTGAGCTCATGTTCTTTATGCACATTAGGCTAATTAATGCACATATTTCCATTTCCATTTAGTATTTTCATGCAATATCCCAAAATGTGCATACAAATAGGTGGATGGAAACACAGCTTTCTGTTCATTCATCAACTGAAAACAGACCAAAAGATATATTCTTGGGATTTAAAGGAACCGTATGTAAGATTGTGGCCAAAACTGGTACTGCAATCACTTTCAAATTACTGTAGAGCGGTGTATCCCCTCCCCCTCCCCCCTCACTCGAGGTTGCCAGATAGGCTGCAGGATCCAGCAGGAACATAGGCTGCTATAAGGAAACCACTGCTGTGGTAACTAGAGCAGAGCTGGCAACCCGGATGCCGAAACACTACTGACTTCGTGATTGGTAGATAGGTGGAGGGTGGAGCATCAGGCCAAAACACAACATGACAACATCAACATCAGTTGAGGGCTGCAACTTCACTTTTTAAATGACAATATCCTGGCCGGACTACTGTTGTCAGTGATATAAGTATTTGAAATGAACATGATTTCTTAATGTCTAGTGACATATCAGGGCCATTTTATGATTATGATTTATAATCTTACATACGGTTCCTTTAAGAATGGATTCAAATAGAGAAATCATTATTATTTTAACCAGCTCTAGTTGTTCATATTTGCCTGTTCAAAGGTTGTGTTTTAGGGGCCTGCGGGGGGGGGGAAACAAACAAACGTTCCTCTGCTTCATGTAAAAACACCTGCTTTGTCCCGCGTCCTACAAGACATGTCCCGCATTTCACTTAGGCTATGTCTGTATTGCTTTTTTCGTCCCTGAAAGCGGGGAAAATAGTCAAGTCACTTTTATTTTTTATTTCCAACAGTACAAGTTCAGGATGCACTGAATCCGGTAAAACTCATATAATGTTTGCAAGGTCTAATAAAGGAAAATAAACTTCACAGCAAAATCCCCGGTGTTAAATCAACACTGCTCAGATCACATATGGTCCCACTCTACAGAGTGTTAAAGTAACACTGAAGCAGAGTTAGTTAATGAGATAATTAAGTGATTAATTGAGTGATGATTGAGCATTAGTGATGAACACCTGCTGTTAACAAGCAGAATCACTGAAGGAAAGAGAAACACAAGAACTACAACCTGACTTTTAGTCACAGTCTGAGATGAAATCAACTGAAGAGAAAAGAAGACATTAAATCTGTGAAGATCTCAGCAGAGGAGGATTAAACAACTCCACAAACAGCATTACCAGCTTCACTTATTACTAACCAGACTGACTTTATTTCTGTGTCATATGTCTATGAACAGAGGTTAAGATGTCACTGTTTTAAAATGTTTGGTCACCATTATGGTGTTTGCTAAATGACAGTGATTCGGCTCTGTCTATTAAACCTGTGATAAAATCACAGTTAACATTCAGATCTGTGTTCTGATCCAGAGAGAGCCGTTGTCATGTTTAGATATTAAACTCAAACAGCCTTTTCTACCACACAGTATCATTATTTCTGTCTTACAATCATTCATTTTACCACAGAAGTATTGGCATAAACGTTTATAGGTCGGATATGAACACTGGTGTCATCTGTAGTGATCAAAATAGAGCAAATCACCTCATGAAATGAACTTGACACTTCAAATATTTGTATCGATTACATTATTACACCAGTAGGTGGCGACAAGTGACTGTTAACATTTTTATTTGTCAGGAATTCATTCAAGAGATTCGTTTAAAAAACGCTGATCTAGTAATGAGTGAGTCATTGAATCATTCATTCAACCATTTTTTAAAAATAATTTATTTAGATTCAGAATATATTAAATAATTCATTTATTTTAAATAGACTGCAGCAATTTACATTTTGTCAGAACCTCTAGTAAATCACGTTATTTTGTAACACGTTAGTTGTCTGTTCAGAATCGTGTAGCTATGATGGTGATAATAGATAATGACAGAATTTTTACGAACCATGGACAATGTGAAAGTCTGTCTATATAGCGCAATATATATATATATATATATATATATCTGTACAGTAGAGGGTAAAAGTGATGTACGGCATACTTTAAACTGTAAATATTATGATTTTTTTTGTTGAAATTTTTTTGTAAGCATATTGCGTAGTTGTGCTTGGAGTCGATTGTTTTATTTGTGATAATATGAATTGTGCGACATCATTTTTGTCCAGACTATCATAAAAAGAAAAAAAATAACATGCAAAAACAAGAGACATCCAATGAAATATTAATAACTTATAATGCTGTAGTAAATGTTTGCTTTTTCTTGTGAGCTTTTTTTTTTTTCTACGATTTGTTTTTTGCATTGTAAAATAAAACCTGTAGCTGTAGTTTGCCCTCTAATGCCAAATAATTTGGTCAGATAAACACCTTAACCAAGTTTAAATATTTTGAATATGAGGGAAGAACAAAACAGTAAAGAATATAACATATTTTCCTTATATTTTGATGGTTTAATCAAACTTGTAGGGTCATTAAAAACATAAAAAACTCCCCTCGGGACACACTTTTGGTCTCTACTGTGTTTGTACATGACCTCTAAAGCTCTTGTATAAACCAGGGAATGTTTAAATGAGGAATGAGCTGTATATGACAGTGTGGAGGTGTTTTCTTATTCCTGAGGCTGCAGGTCTGCGTTCAGGCCTCTGGCGTGATCAGCCTGTGGCGTGACGTGAATGTAATATTGAGCCGCTCGCTCAACTGCTGTTTCCTCTGATGTTATGATCATCTCTGCAGAAAACACCCACTGCTATGACAGTATTGGAGCCTGATGATCAATACATGCGTCGATAAACACAGCCATCATAATGAGCCCTGACCTCCCTCACAGCACTCTAAAAACACTGGGTTTTTTTCAACCCAGGGGCTGGGTAAATATAGGACAGGACAAATGTTGGGTTAATTTTAGCCAGCAAATTGGGTTGTTTATTTAACCCAGCATAGTTGATTCATTTTTCCTATAGTACTTTTTTTTTTTTTTTTTTTTTTACTTTATACATTAATTCATGTCTACGGATTCATTTAAATCCTCTAAAAAAAATAAAAATAAAAAATGTATTCATTGACTGGCTTGCATGATAATTCCTTTATTTTCAATCGTATTTCACAGTATAGTATTTTTAATATATATATTTTTATATATATTGCCAACATTTAAGAGCATTTAACAAATATTAGAAGTAAAAATGTAAACATTTAGAAGTAATTCAAGTGTAATTGACCATGTTCAGCGGGGGAACTTCTAACACCCGCCCTGCGTTTCACTCATAGAAGAAATATGCGGAAGAAATAGAAGATAGAAGAAATAAACTTTCTAAGTATTTATTTTCTGTATCTTTTTGAATAAAATCATAAAATTTTATGCAAGGCATCCAGCATTTCCATCATGCGGAAAGATCGACGGCGCAACACTTGTTTAAGCGACTCACATCGCGCACATGTATGTTGCTTTGCATAAAATCAAGCGATATACAGAACAATAACGTGTTTAGATCAAATAAAATTTACACAAATCTATATTT